>NW_020838047.1:962397-1186833 GCF_003676395.1 Aethalodelphis obliquidens
CCCATCCCCTCCCTCCCCCTCCCTCCTTGCCCCTCCCTCCTCGCCCCTCCCCTCCTCCTCCCTCGGGCCCGGCAGGCGGCGGCGGGAGCGCGCAGGCAGCGAGCGGAGCTCGGTGCGGCCGCGGCGTCTGAGGCCGGTGAGCGGGAGAGCGCGGGGCGTGCGGACAAAGAGGGCGCCGCGCGGAGGTAGGACCTGCCCCCGGCCCCGAGTCCCCGGGCCCCCGCCCCCCGGGGCCGGGTTAGAGCGGAGCTGGGCGGCCCGGCCCGGCCCGGGTGACTGCGGCGGCGGCGCGCGCCCGGTCGCGCGGCGGGAGGACCTGGCGACGCTGGCTGCGGGCGGTCCTGAGCTCCCGAAACTTCCCGTGGGCGCGGGGCGGCGGCCAGGCGGCGGGGGGACCCACCCGGCCCTGCCGGCCCTGGCCCGGGGTCTAGGCGGACGGCCCCCTGCACCAGCCCCGGCGAGCGTCTACGCGGGCGGCTCCCGGCACCAGCCCCGGGGTGTCTGCGCGGGCGGCTCCCGGCACCAGCCCCGGCGTGTCTGCGCGGGCGGCCCCCGCCCCTGGCTGCGGGCGCGTCTACACCGACGGCCATGCACCTGGACCGGCGTCCACGCGGGCCCGCAGTACCTGCGGCGAGCAGAGGGGCGGTCTGACCCCGCCCCGCCGTCAGGGGCAGCAGTTCCTGCCGACCTCCACAACGCCACCCGGTTCCCCTGGACACGTCCGCACTGAACTGGGGGTAGGGGAGAGCGGTGCAGGCTCTGGTTTGAACGCTCTTTTCCTGAATGGCCCCATTTTCATATTAAGCCCTCGGTTCTCAGTCCAGCATTCCATTCTCAAATTCTTTGGGTGATAATTTTGCCAGATTTTCTGAATGGGATTAACACAGGCCGTTCAGAAATCGTTTCTGAGTTTGGCAACCGCTGCCCTGATGGGTGCTGTTACATTTGAGCTGCTTTCAGGACCGTCTTTAGTGTGTTGTTTAGAATTGTGAACCTTCGTCTCGTTTTGGTTGGGCAGGATTAAACAGTTCTATTTTTAAGAGCAGCGAAGAAACATATGTATTTAATATTGGGACCATGTGCCACAGAAATCACATGAGGTGCGGTTTCTTAACCACCAGAGTGGCTTAAATACTGGGAACTTGGGATTGAAAAGGGATTTCAGGTGGAGGAAACGTTCATTTGCCACTTTCACCTTCTCAGGTGAGTTGAGTTTACTAAGGCAGCAGATTTCACTTTGAGAGCCGAAGAAATTATGTTCTTATGACGTTTCATAAATCCTATTTATGGCAAGAGTCCTGAATAGTACTTGGTAGCTCTTTCTGCACGCTGAACTAGATACCTTTACGGACTCATTCTGAATTGCTTAGAAAGCCTATTTCGACGCTGGAGTTCAGGCCCCATGTTCCAGAGCAAGGCTACGCTCTTCAGAGGCAGTACTTTTGTGTGCTTTTTGGTTCCTGGCTCTCCTCTGCACCTTTCCCCCAGACGATCACACTTTTCTGTCTTTTCTTCCTCTGCCCCGGTGCCCCCAGAGCAGCGTCTGACATGGATGTTACATGAGCCACTCTCAGGGTCGCGTCGCGTGGAGCGTCTCCCTCGGTGAACTAGAGGAAGATGGATGAGTCGGCCCTTCTGGACCTTCTGGAGTGTCCCGTGTGTCTGGAGCGGCTCGACGTCTCTGCCAGGGTCCTGCCTTGTCAGCACACGTTCTGCAAACGGTGTCTGCTGGGCATCGTCGGTTCCCGCAACGAACTCAGATGCCCCGAGTGCCGGACTCTGGTTGGCGCGGGCGTGGAGCAGCTTCCAAGCAACATCCTGCTGGTCAGACTGCTGGATGGCATCAAGCAGAGGCCTTGGAAACCCGGCCCTGCGGGGGGCAGTGGCACCAACTGCACCAACGCCTCGAGGGCTCAGAGCAGCGCTGTGGCCAATTGTAGCTCGAAAGATCCACCTTGCCCCCAGGGTGGACAGCAGCCTCGGGCGCAAGCCTGGAGCCCCCCGGTGAGGGTGAGTAGCCTGAAGAGGCGGTGCGGTGGGTGACGGTACTGATGGCCGGTGTGTGTTGTTTAGTCTTTGGATGTTTTCTAAATCAGCTCATGGCTAAAGGAGTCACGTTACTGGAACAGATAGGAGGAATGAGATTGGATATAAATAATTTTTCTTGTTTTTAAAATTCTCTCCCAGATGGTGGGCCTCTATTACGTTTTAAGATAAATCTTGGGAAACAGTAGCAATTATTCAATGAAATCTAAAATACAGAAGTTTTTTATGCCGAGTTTAAAATGGAAATTTGGTGCGGTTTTACCTTTTCGATGGCGTTGGGAGAGCCACAAGTATGTATGTATGTGCGCGTGTATGTAGACATGTTATAAATATGTGTGTGGGTAGATCACAAGTAGGACATCAAGCTTTAATTTTTAAGTGGCTTGGAGCCATTCTGTTGGTTTTATGAATGCACAGCACAGAATTTTCTGGTTGGAGGAGTTCTTAACAAATCATGGCCACAGGTAGCAGAGTTTTGTTGCTGTAGCAACAAAACGTCATTGAGAGCCATGCTAAGACAGCAGAGGATGTAGCTTTATGTTGGGTTTTATAGGGAGTGAAACGAAATGTTTCCATCAGAAAGATTTTTCTTGGGTTTTGGGTTTGGGCTGAAATAATTTGAAGTGAGGCTAAATATCTGGGCAGTTACCACGACTGAAATTTCTAGAAGGTAAGGTATTTTGAAGAAATGTAAATTATGTTGCCGGTGATGGCACCCCGTGAAGGCATGCTTTTCTCATTTTTGTAAACCTGAAAAGTAGTTGTGGACATTCGATAATTAAAGCAGTTTCAATTTTGTCGGAAGAAACAATCTTGATAATTGGCCAAACTGAGAGAATCCATTTTTAAAGAACAGTTAATCTGGATGAGAATTCTTTTTTCAAATATTCGTTGTAAACACTCAAAACTGACTTTTTTCATGTGAGGTAGGAATAACCCTTTGGGATGGCATTAACCAGTGTAAATTCACAGATGTGGCCCTCTGGGAGCTGTAGGGAATGACTACCTTCTAACCATTCCTTTCCTTTCTTCTCAAGTTTATCTTTTACAAATGATGTATTTACATCACTAGATGCAGAGTACGCAAAGTGTTTTAATTGCTGGAAAACAGTTTTATCCCCAGGCTCTCAGGTTTCTTTTGGGTCATATTTAATTTTTTTTTTTTAAAGTTAGTGAGAACTTTGGGTTCTGGAGGTTTTCTTTGCTTATTTGAAGCCCCCTAGTTTTGAAATTGGTCTGCTTACAGCGTTTTCTTAGATTGCCTTCTTTTAATGGAGTTTACACGATTAGTATCTGTGGCCTCATGAATATTTCAATCTCAGAACCATCGTTTCTGAGACACCCGACCTAGGTCTGCTTCGCTTAATTAGGGGGTAGATTTGCTTCCTTGGAGGGATTTTGTTTCCTTGTTAATTAGACTGGAGAGGCCCAGCTTCTGGCTGTGAATAGAAGTGTCTCAGTTGTTGACACGTTGCCTTACCTGTTGTGAGGAATGTGGTGAATGTTTGATTACTGATAAAAAGGAATTTAAGAAGAGGGCTCAAGCATTCAGCTCAGTGTCCTTTGGATTTTAAGTTTTCTTTCTGATGTGGAAACTGACAGTGTGATGTTGGAATGTTCATTTATTTGAACTGCTAATCTCCCAAGGTTGAGCTTCACATTTCTTAGGTACATTATTCTATGATTTTGATGATGTCAGTATTATTTTTCTGGCTGATATGATTTTCCTGATTTACTTTATGTTTCTTCTTTGGCATGAGAAAAATTACTTGCCAAGAAGCTCAGTTGAGCTTGAGCCTTATAATTTGGATAAAGTGGTTGAGGCCAGTAAAAGCAGGAGATGATCATGTCTGTTACTTTGGGGGGGCGGGGGGCACAGAGAGTGGAGGACAAGACAACGAACAGACACAATTATTTAGTAATGTGGGTTGATGCAGGTGCTGTAATTCTTGTCAAAAGCACTTCTTTTCCCCCCAAGTCTAAAATAATTTCTCATTAGCAATTACTGGTACCTTCTACTTTGAAATATTCAAAACAACCAGGGCTACACAAACAGCCCAAGGACCTGAAAGATATATACATTTCAGAAAACGCTCCTCTTAGTTTTTACTTTATTTTATTTTTAAAATTTATTTTATCGAAGTATGGTTGATTTACAATGTTGTGTTAGTTTCAGGTGTACAGCAAAGTGATTCAGTTATACATACATATATATATACACACATGCTTTTTCAGATTCTTTTCCATTATGGTTTATCCCAGGATATTGAATTAGTTCCCTGTGCTCTACAGTAGGACCTTGTTGTTTATCCATTCTATATGTAATAGTTTGCATCTGCGAATCCCAAACTAGAAAATGCTTCTTTTAAAAGTGAGACCCATGGAGTTGTCAGCCAGCCCCTGAAGTGTCCCCTGGGTGAATGACATCATAAATCCTAGATCCTCAGCTCTTCTGACTCGACCCGGGGGTGTGAGAGCCTGTTCCCACGTGTGGTGGAAGCCAGTGCTGATACCACGTGGGATGTGCTGTTTGGTTATTGGTTATGTTCCGCGTTCCGTTAGATCGTGGCCATGTGGCTTCCTCATGCGTGTACCTCAGGGAGACTGGGTGTTATCAGCAGATACGAACATTTCCAACGTGTGACACACATCTTGTTCCCAGAATTTTAGTGTTTCCTGCCTCATAGGAAGGAAGAAATGGAAGAGTGTTGGGTCGGCGTCACCACTGGAAACCACCAGCTCTTTACGCCAAGTAAAGAATCCCTGCTGGTTTGGCGCCAAAGTGGACCAGTGGGACGAGGTGCAGGGAGCGGGTGGCTGCAGATACTTGCTTCCATGGGCTGAAAAATACCTGCAGAAGGTGGATTTTATATATATAAGTATGTACAGAGTTCGATGTGGACATGTTTGATTAATCCCTATAGAATTGTGACCTAATGGAATAAATTTCTGCTTTCTAGCTGTGGCTCCACTGGTTCCAGGTCTGATACCTGTGCGTGTATCTGTCTGTCTAGGTGCTGATACTTAATGATTTCACACTGCCGCTCCCTCAGCGAGCATATTCAGCAAACACTGATCACATGACCCCTGATTTACACTGCCTTGCCCTTGTATTCTTTCCTTTATCTAGCAAATATTTATCAAGCACTTACTAGGTACCAGGCACTGCCCTAGCTGCTGGATAGATAGTGCTGGGCAAACCAGACGCAGATTCTGCTTATGAACCTGTGTGTCTGGTGGGAGAGACACACCTGTAATAGCATGATAACAGTACAGGTAGGTCATTACAGGTGCTAAGTGTTAGGCTGGGAGCTGGGGAGATGATAGGCGAGGGCCTGGTTTAGTGCGTGTGTGTCTGTCTGTGTGTCTTCAAAGGCTGCTTCAGGCCGAGGCATTTGAACTGAGGTCTTAAGGGTGAAATGGTATTAATTAGTTGAGAGGGGTTGGCGGGGGAAGGGGCAGAGTATTCCAGAGGTCCTGACCTACGGCCGGATGCGGCAGAGCTCCCAGGAAGAAACAAGGACAGTGAGAGAACAAAGCGAGGGAGGGGCTCGTGACCTAAGAGGAGGCCTCTGGTGCAGTGCTGGGTCGGGAGCCACCCAGGACCGCGTGGCCATACTGGTCAGTGCCCTGCCCTTGGGGCCGGAAGGAAGGGTCCTTGGGACCGAGATGGCCATCGGGCTCAGGACATGCCTGGAGCGTGCCTCAGAGGCCTGGGGGACCGGGAGAGAAGAGGGGCACAGGGGAGCTTTCCTCCCTGCTGCTTTCATTTCTCCATAGTGCCAGCGCCCTCTCTCCCTGCAGCTGACTGTTAGGGGCTGAAATGTGTCCCCCCAGGCTCATAGGTTGAAGTCCTGGCCCCCAGGTCTTCAGTGTGAGGCTGCGCTCAGGAGTGGCACCTTCGAAGAGGTGCTTAAGGTGAAGGCAGCTTACGCGGGTGCGTCCTAATCCACAGTCTGGCGTCCTCCTAAGAGGAGATCAGGACGCAGAGCCGGGTAGAGGGGACACGGCCAGCCCTCTGCACGCCGAGGAGAGAGGCCTCGGGGGTAGCCAGACCCGTCGACACCTCGGTCTCAGGCGCGCAGCCTCCAGAATGATGAGATAAACGCCTGTTGTTCAGTTGGCCGGCCTGTGCAGCCCCAGTGCCGCCCGTGGATGGGCTCCTGCGGGTCAGCCCCGCGTGGCCTCGGTCCCCTTGGTCCCCTGCGCGCTGGCAGGGCAGGGCCTACAGGCCTGTGGGAGGGCGGGGTCAGGCCTCTGCGCCCTTGGGTGCTGAGTCTCCTCGAGTGGACCTTCAGCCCCTGCCAGCCCCACTGGTGGAGCCTGGCCGGCTGGACTGGCGGGGTCCAGGAGCCGGAGGAGGGCGGGGAATGGGGGGAGGGGGAGGGGCTAACGCCGTGGGGCGGGGCCGCGGTCGAGCGTGCGCGTCGGGGAGAGTGGGCGAGCACGCAAGAAACAGCACGCAAGAAACAGCAAGCAAGGCAGCAGGTGGTGAGGCCCCGAACTGTGCGGTGAGATACAGGATCGGGCCTGTGATGAGGGTCGTGGAGGAGGCGGGCGAGAGTGGGCAGGACCCGCTTCCCCTGGCCAGGGGTGGCTGTCAGGGCACAGCGGGGACCATCCCTCCTGGACCCAGGAAGCAAGACTTCCAGGTAGTGGTTTGGACCGAGGGAGAGGTTTTGATGTTTCCCGGTGGCCGAGTCTAAATAGAAAAAGGTGTTTGTTTTTGCCAAACACTGTGTTGCAGACATTCTTGACCTCTTCTTATTTATTCATCGTGTCATCCTTGACCCCTGCTCAGTCCTCCTGTCCACCTCAACCCTGACCGCTCCCTTGTTCCTGAGTCAGGCCTGCATGGAGGCTCAGGGCTGGGATGGGCAGGGAGCCTGTGTACAACAGGAAAATGCTGAATGAGTTTTCTTTGTATCACATTTGTATCTTGTGACTGTTACCGTGTAAATCTCAGACAACCCTCCGCAGCTAAGGAGTATTGTTATTTAAAAAATGTTCAAAATGTAAATTGCAAAATGAGTTCCTAAAAACATTCTGGCTGTAAAAACGTTCGCCACTTTGGAAGTATAATGTGTGTCCTTCTGTGTCTCTTCTCATGTGTTTATATGTGTATGCATCTGGTTGTTTTGATTCCTGACATAAGTGGGATTCCGTACTCTGCATATCTGATGACTAGAATATATCTGGGAAATCTTGTCATGGCTCAGCACATCCACCTACCTCGTTAAAAAGAAAACACCTGTTTATTGAGGTATACTATACCTACGGAAGAGTGCACGAATCGTGAGTGTACAACTCACTGAATTATCATGCTCCATGCTTTTTAAATGAGTGTATACTGTTTTTCTCTCCATTAAAAAAATTAAAGGTAATATGTGCTCAGAGTAAGAAATCTGTGGTAGAGAAGGATGTAAAGGGGAAAATCAAGGCTTCTAATCTGTCTGTCCCTAATCTCCAGAGGTGAGCACTGTGCAGAGGTTTTTTTGTGTGTTCCCCCCCCCCCAGGAAAAAACTGAATAGAAATAGGATCGTGTTATACGTGCTATTCTGCAATTTGAGGTTTTCTCTGAAATGGCGTCTCTCTCAGAGCTTCCCGTCTGCTCTCGTTGCTGGTCAGGAAGGGATCCTCGTTTTATGGATGAGGGAAGGGTAGCTGGAAAGGCCTAGAAACTCGTGCAAGACCCCCCGCTGTCAGCATGGAGCCGGCCACCACCCCAGGCCTGTCTGCTCCCTGCTTCGCCCCCTTAACCGTGTCCCCCTCGTCCTCGCGCTGCTGCGGCCCTGGAAGCTTTCCTCAGTGTAACTAGCGGGGCTAGTTACAGCCACCGTCCCTGGTGCCTGTTTTGTTCTGATAAAAAGGGGCAGGCGGCCCCCATGCCATGGAAGTAGGTGGGCCCAGCCCTTCCCCGGTGTGGCTGGCACGCTGGGAGGTGTGGAGGTCCGGGTTGTGTTGGCCGCTGCTCGGCTGCTCTGGGCTCCGTTTCCCACCCCCACCCACGCCACGCGGGCCTCTCACTGTTGTGTCCTCTCCCGTTGCGGAGCACAGGCTCCGGACGCGCAGGCTCAGCGGCCATGGCTCACGGGCCCAGCCGCTCCGCGGCATGTGGGATCCTCCCAGACCGGGGCACGAACCCGTGTCGCCTGCATCGGCAGGTGGACTCTCAACCACTGTGCCACCAGGGAAGCCTTGGGCTCCGTTTCTTCACAGGAACGCAGAACTGGAGGGCCCGAGGCTCCATGCGGGGCCCGGGGCCAGGATTGCTGAGTTTGGTTCACCCGTGACTCTTAAGAACTTAGTGGTGCCTGGCCCATAGGACACACTCAGGAGAGGTTTGTTGAACGTGTATTAGTTTCCTGTGGTCGCTGTAACGAAGCGCCCCCGGCCGGTGGTTGAGAACAACAGAAGTTCTGGGGCCAGAGTCTGAAATCCAGGTGTCGGCAGAGCTGTGGCCTCCGCTGGCTTCTGGGGGCTCCCGGCACACCCCGCTGTCCTCGGCTTGTGGACGCACCCCTCCTGTCCCTGTCTCCTCTTCACAGGGCCTTCTGCCCGTGTGTCTGCGTCCCCATCTCCCCCCACAGCCGGGCGGGCGCGGGGTGCACGGTATTGGGGGTCCCGTGCGCCCCTGGTGGAGCCACTGCACGCCGCGCCCAGGATGGCGAGGACTCGGGTGCCACTCGGGCGTGGGTCAGGCGGGCTCTGCGCAGCAGCACAGTGTCCTGGGGTGCACACCTTACCCTCGAAGCAGCCTTGCTGCTGAGGCACCCTCACTGTGGAACTCAGGCTTCATCCTCCCGAGCTTTTGTCATAAAGACTGCGTATATCTCCTCATTTTTTTCTAACCTTCGAGACTTCTGAGAGCAGTGATGCTAAAGAGAGAACCCGTGAGCTCCAAGCACCCTGTGCGCGGCCCCGCCATGTTTGCCCTTGGCCGAGCCTGTGCCCTGTCCGGAGGATGGAGTGCTGGCCTCTTGAAGACTGGCAGACATGCAGCTGCAGACACAGCTGCATCAAGGACGGCCTGTGAGTGGGCTCCTCCTGGTAGTGGGGAAGGGGATGGAGGTGCCAGTCCATGTGGTTGGCGGTAGCAGTTAAGGAGTAGATGATTTGTCTTGTGGAACGTGGAAGAAGGTAGCAGTAAGCAGGCTGTGCAAGTGAATTACGTTGCAGTAAACATAGCGCAGAAAGGCAAGGCCTGCCAAGTTTGAACTTTCTTCTCTTAGCCTAAGGAAGTAAAAATTCCTCCAAGTATTTTTTGCAAGGACAGAAATCCTTTCGAAACACTCTGTGTTCACTGTTTATAATTCAGCAATGAATGAACAGGGGTGAATTTTCATTATTTTAAAATGTAGTGAGAACTGCCCAGGATGAAATGCGGGTTTGCTGTAGGGACTCCATCCCTGGGTGTAATTCATGTGAAGGACCCCCCTCCTTCCCCACAAATAATCCAGCAGCGACGGAGCAGAGCCTCAGTGTGGGTACCAGCAGCCCTGGCATCGGTGTAAGTTTCCTGGAAGGGTGTTTGGACACCAAGGATGAACATTAGATTTCTTACGAGGGGATTAAATTCCTGTAGAGCTAAGAAATCTTCTAACACTCTTCATTATATAACTGCTTGGTTTTTAAACATATATCTTTAAAGAACTTTTAAAAAGTTCTTTAACACGTTAAACACATGGATTAAACAACGTATGTAATAAATGAAACCTCAGAGCTTACATTTTTATTTGTCAGCTCATTTGAAGGGACATTTAGTTAGCGGACGTCTCAGTTTTTTTCTCCCATGGTTGAGTTTGTCTTTTAAACACACTCTTTGATATATTATTTCCGGCATTTCCTATGTTTTTAACCTTTTCTCCCCCGCAGCTGAGCACAATTGAAGTGCTTAAGTCTTTCAGGCTAAATACGTTACCACTTTTGGTCAGTCTAATTACTTTCATTCCGTATTACGTATTTCATAGTATGTAATACCATTAGCATTTTCATTTTTCTGTTTTCTACTTATTTTTATGACAAGTCCATAATATTAGAAGATACGGAAACCCCAAACTCTTGTCATACAAAGGTAGTGATTTTGTTGAAACCGAAGTGTTGGTTGAAGGTCGTCCTTAGGTGACGGTGTGAAATATTTGCCCAAGAAAGACCAGCTGTGGCACCGAAAGCTCTGGTCTCGCTGACCGAGGTGCGAGGATGTAGGAAGTGTGACTTGAGGACCACTTGCGTGGTGGTGAAGCGATGGAGCCTTCGTGTTAGTCCTGGCCTGGTGACTTGCAGCCAATGATTTCTGTTCCATAGGCAGGCGTTTCCCCTTCTCTAAAACGAGGGATTTCTGTATCTGAGTTCCTGTGCGGCCCTGGAAATTCTGGCACGATCGCCCAAGCCAGGGCCAGCTCCGGCCGTGAGCTTTTAGGACAGACTGAGGCTGGTGTCTGGGTATCGTCTGGGTGCGGTGACCTGCAATGTGCCTCTGAGTCACCCCGGGACACTGGCATCTCCTCGGTGTCCCCTGGAGGCCCTGCCTGCCACAGGGACCTTCAGACGGACGGTAGGGTCGGCCAGGCTTTCAGCAGGAAGGTGGGGGCAGCTAAGAGCCCGACTTGGGGCTGGTTTGCTCGCTGGGCCTCCTGGGCGGAACGACCTCCCCCTGTTCCGCCCGCAGTGTCATCCCGCTGCCTGAGGCCCCCTACAGCTGGGGACAGGGTGTCCCCATGTCCAGGGATGCTGCCCTTTCGAGGGGCCTGAGCCCATCTCCCCGCCGTGCTGTCCCACTCTGACCGGGAGCTGGCGGGCGGCGTATTTTTGCTGAATGCGGGTGGGAAGCAGCTGAGCTTCTCTGGGGTCGCACAAGCCTGGGAAGAGGAGGGCAGTGACTGTGGACTGGATCCTGCACACAGGGACACATGGGGTGGGAGTGGGGAGGGATGCTGTTGATAGTTTGCAGAGTCCACGGGAGGCATCGGGGACCGTCTGGGGCAGCGGGGGCTTCATCCGGGGTGGGGAGATGTCCCAGAAAACAGAGGCTCCTTCAGACGGGTCGTGGGGGACGCAGGAGCTGAGTCTTCCTCTGAACGAACGCTCCTTTCTGAGCGCTGGAGAGCAGGCCATGGGGCAGGACAGGCAGGGGGTTTGGCACCAGGCAGACTTCCCTCTGCTCCTTGCTACCTGCGAGGCTCTGCACCTTCCTTAGCCCAACGTCATTCGTGGAGCCGTGAGGGTCCGCCCTCCAGTGCCTGGGCCCTGGGACGCTCACATGCCGGTCCTCTTTCCAGAAGTGAGAGCTTGGAGTGCCCTCTGTCAGTTACGTGGTGCAGTCAACCTTGTGTGCGCGTGTGCGTGTGCACGCGCGCGTGCATGCTGGTGGAGTCTGGTGATTTAATCAACCGACATTTGTAATGTGCACGTCATCAGGCATTTTGTTCTCTTTTAAACAGGCAGCTTAAACTTCAGGTGCACAAGCTGTTCATGAGTTAGTGACCGCGAGTGATGCCAAATCTGGTTTCGTCCAGGTTCTGCCACTGGCTGGGTGTGACCCTGGGCCTGGGCTGTGAAAGGAGCTGGGGCCCTCATGTCTCTCCTCCTGCTTCTGTGGCCCCAGCGGCCGTGGAATTCCTTGTGTGCTGGCCAGCCGTGACTGTTTCCTCTCCGTCCCTCCCTATCTCTCTTTTTGATGATGTGGGGAAAATAATAGCTGAAATAATTTAAAATACTTATCTTTTGACTTTGTTCTTTGGCATGGTTTTGAAAAGTCTTAGATTCCTAAGACTTCTGTAAGAAAGACTAGGTGTGCTTTGTAGTTTGGTTCTAATTTTTAAAAACTGGTGTTAGGAAAGATTACAATGGCCTCACAAGGGTCCTCTAATGGATGCTGGATGTAGAATGTGTGTTTTATTCCTTGCGGCCGATTTTTGTTTACCCCTCTCACCCTTGCCCTCCCCTCCTTCCAGAGCACCCCCGTGATGTTTTTAGATAGACACTGTGGTTAATTTGTCCATGTTTTGGTTCTTTTTATATCTCCTACCTAGAGCAGCTGATCACTTGTTTATGTGACTAGACCCATCTCTGGCTAAATAAGTACATTTGTGTAGCTGGTAACTTTCTGATGAATTTTGAAAATGCAGCAACAGTGAAGAGCCTTGCAGTGCTTCCACTTTTAATAAGTCTGGATTTTTTTTTTTTTTTAAATGGAGCTTCTATTTATAGTTAAAATATTCACTTCCTGCCTTTGTAGGGTAAGAAAGGACACTGAGTGAACATTTTATGAAGATCATGTACTGTATTTTAAAGTCTCTGGAGAAGGACATTTCAAACCTTGTTGACAACGCACACTCTTCATAGCCAGGAAGTTCTTTTTTTTTTTTTTTTTTTTTGTATCAAATACAAATCCCTGTCGTTGCAGTTTAATCCCATTCCTCTCGTCCCGTCCCTAATGGGAAAGAAGTGCTCCTAACCATCCCTTATCTGGCCTAAATACTGCACTTCCTTTACGTGTCCTCTTAGGACCTGTTTCCTAATGTTTTGATCGTTTTAGTCGCTCTGCTTTGGATGCCCGCCAGCTTCTGCTCGTGCTTGGGTTCCGGTCCAGAGGAGCCCTGAGCCTGGTCCAGAAGTTCTGGGTAGAATAGAGCCTCGCGCTGTGGAAGGACTATCACGTGACCCTCCTGAGTGCAGTGCTCCTTGTATATCTTTAAAAATAACTCACTGCGTTGCTGATTCATGCTTCGCCTGGACCCTCAGATTTTCTCTTCCTGAAAGTTCGGTTTTCTCCCATCTCTTATTTGAGCCCTTAGTTTTGAGTACCTTCCTAATTAAACCACCTCTTGTTTCTGTAATCCTCACGGTGGAGTCAGTAACCATCCATGGGAACTGAAACCTGTCCATCCCAAATGCTGTTTCTGTAATAGAGAATTATCATATGTGGACCCTTGATCTTAAACACATACTTAACTTGTTTATTCCATTTACTTTGAGGATTCTCTGCTCTCATTTGGTATTTGTTCTCTAATTCATGATTTTTTTTAGCTTTGTCTCCTGTACCAAGTTGTACGTTACTTGAGAGCGGGAATCTTGTGTCTTGTGTCTCTTTTCTGTCCTTTACGGTTGAAAACGTAGTGGGTGTTCATTTCAGGAACTACATCTTGATGGGCTTGACAGCTCAGATTCCAGAACCCCAGGTCCACTGGACCGACCCTTTTGTCTTCATCAGAGAAAGACCTCACCACACGTATCCCTCTGGTGCCCTGAATTGTGTTCATTCTCCATGATCTAAGACAGCTATGAGTGTTACCAGAGGTTGGGGAAACTTCACTGTCATCAGATCCTCTGTGGAAGGTGGCCCTCACAACGTTTGCGTCACCCCCACCATGGTGGTCTAGAAATAATGTTTCCTAGTTTTTTAGAAAGAATGTTCTGCTGAATTGAATCAAAAGTCTTATGAAAGTTAAAATATGTGATCTGTTATCTCTCACCCCCGACACATTGTCACTCTGACACAGAGGAAAAGGAAGTGGATCTAATAGGAATTAGCTAGCCATGATGGTGTTGATCTTTACCAAACACCTTCTTTATTTTTTTTTAAATTTTATTGAAGTATAGTCGATTTATAATGTGTTAATTTCTGCCGTACAGCAGAGTGATTTAGTTATACATATATACATTCTTTTTCATATTCTTTCCCATTATGGTTTATCACAGGATATTGGATATAGTTCCCTGTGCTCTACAGTGGGACTTTGTTGTTTATCCATCCTATATGTAATAGTTTGCATCTGCTAATCCCAAACTCCCAGTCCATCCCTCCCCCCACCACCCCTCCCCCTTGGCAACCACAAGTCTGTTCTCTGTGTCTGTGAGTCTGTTTCTGTTTTGTAGATAGGTTCATTTGTGTCGTACGTTAGATGCCACGTTTAAGTGATATCATATGGTATTTGTCTTTTTCTGACTTTGATTAGTATGATAATCTCTAGGTCCATCCATGTTGCTGCAAATGGCATTATTTCATTCTTTTTTATGGCTGAGTAATATTCCAGCGTATATATGGACCACATCTTCTTTATCCATTCATCTGTCAGTGGATACTTAGGTT
Source organism: Aethalodelphis obliquidens (assembly GCF_003676395.1). Lineage (NCBI taxonomy): Eukaryota > Metazoa > Chordata > Mammalia > Artiodactyla > Delphinidae > Aethalodelphis > Aethalodelphis obliquidens. The sequence continues at coordinate 976,536 of NW_020838047.1, forward strand.
GCTTTCATGTCTTGGCTGTTGTAAATAGTGCTGCTGTGAACATAGGGTACGTGTATCTTTTAGAATGATAGTTTTGTCTGGGTGGGTGGGATTGCTGGGTCATATGGCAACTCTATTTTTAGTTTTTTGAGGAGCCTCCATACTGTTCTCCACAGTAACTGCACCAATTTACATTCCCACCAACAGTGTAGGAGGGTTCCCTTTTCTCCACACCCTCTCCAGCATTTGTTATTTGTAGACATTTTGATGACGGTGATTCTGACTGGTGTGAGGTGATACCTCACTGTAGTTTTTTTTTTTTTTTTTTTTTTTTTTTTTTGCAGTACGCGGGCCTCTCACTGCTGTGGCCCCTCCCGTTGCGGAGCACAGGCTCCAGATGTGCAGGCTCAGCGGCCATGGCTCACGGGCCCAGCCGCTCCACGGCATGTAGGATCTTCCCAGACCAGGGCACGAACCCGTGTCCCCTGCATCGGCAGGCAGATTCCGAACCACTGTGCCACCAGGGAAGCCCCTCACTGTAGTTTTGATTTGCATTTCTCCAATAATTATCGATGCTAAGCATCTTTTCATGTGCCTTTTGGCCATCTGTACGTCTTCTTTGGAGAAGTGTCTATTTAGGTCTTCTGCCCATTTTTCGATTGGATTCTTTGTTTGTTTTTTTGTTATTGAATTGTATGAGCTGTTTGCATATTTTGGAAATTCAGCCCTTGTGGGTCGCATCATTTGCACATATTTTCTCCTAGTCCATAGAGTTGTCTTTTTCTTTTGCTTATGGTTTCCTTTGCTGTGCAACAGCTTATAAATTTGGTGAGGCCCCATTTGTTTATTTTTGCTTTTATTTCTGTTGCCTTTGGAGGCTGACCTAGGAAAACGTTGGTATGATTTATGTCAGAGAATGTTTTGCCTTTGTTCTCTTCTAGGGGTTTCATGGTATCTTGTCTTCTGTTTAAATCTTTAAGCCATTTTGAGTTTATTTTTGCGCATGGTGTGAGGGAGTGTTCTGACTTCATTGAGTTACATGTGGCTGTAACAGCACATGCTGAAGTACCAAACACCTTCTGATTGCTCTGCTTGCAAGTCTGCTGTTGGAGTGAAAATGTTACCTGTAATCAAGGCCTCGGTTTTGGTGCAGGTGATGGAGATACTGAGTAATTCCTGTGGTCGGCACTCCTGCGGATGGCAGGAAGCACAGGTGATGATGTGGGTAGCAAGGAACGGCACCTCCACACCCTAAATCCCACAAGAGGCATCATGCACGGTCAAAATTAAATTAAAATTCCTGAAAATGAAGCAGAAAGGGGCAGTTAGAAGAATAAAGTAGCCCCAAGGGACACTTTCCAGTTCTCGAATCCTAAGCCGGCTCTGGTTCAGGTACCTGCAAGGATGAGTCCCTGTGATTGTTCATGTGTCAGATATTTAACTCTAATGCGTGGAAATACCTTGAGTTGCTATCCCCTCTGTCAGGAGACTGAGCTGTGTGATACTCACAAATAAGTAGCACTACATCGACCCAGCATTTCATTATAGTTAAAAGAGTGGTCCATCTTGAGGAGCAGCCAGCCCATCAGACAGGCTCGGTGACCTCAGAGATGCTTCTCACGGCAGATTCTGGGCGTGCTGTACGTGGAGAGTTTTCTGTCAAAGGAGCGTGATGCTGCATCCATGTTTATTATGCAAATTCGCATGTGTTGCTAGGTTTATTTAAGTTTCTTCTTTGTGAGCCTAGCTTTCTTTACTTCCTGGACTGAGAGGCAAGTTTATTTTTCACATTAACCTGATACGTAAATTTCTCACCCCTCTGCTGGTGGCTTTTTTCTCCTTCCAGTAGTGGCATCAGGTCCGGGTCTGGGCAGGGAGTCCTGGCATTAACAGCTGGCTGGTGTCTTATCTCTGTTTAGCTGCAGCCCTGCTGCGGTCCACCCATCCCTTCTGTAACTGGGGTGTGTTGGCCAGGGTGGGATCTGTTCAACATGCCTTACATATAAATGTTGGAGTTTCAGAAGGTATGGAAACAGGTTGTGTTTTGCTCGTTCTATACAGATTTTTTCCTCTGTTACTGGATTGAAAGGTCACAGTTTCATGGACGTTACCAGACACATTGGTAACTTAAACCAAAGAGTAGAATAGGTGAATTAAAGACAGATTGAGGCCAAGACTGATTTTCAGTTTGATACTTAGTATCAGTTTTTCTAGTCAATTGAGTGTTATCTGACAAGTATGCAGCATTCCCAGTTATTGGCAGCTATGTCCTGATAAGGCAATCTGCAAAGCTGGGAGAAGTTAGATCACAACTATCTATCAGTAACTTCAGGGCGAAAATAGTAGCAGTCGTAGTTCAACGGCAAAGTCAACTTTAAACGGTCTGATATCACTTTAAGAGCTGATCCTATGCAGTAATGTGCGTGGGATTCAAGAGAGTAAATTCTTGACTACCTGACCTTGGGGGAAAAATATGTAGCAAGATGTTTTGTGATCTTGAAAGAGTGAAGTAATACTTCAGCAACTTGGTGTTCTGTTGGTTGCATCTAGGCGAGCCATGACTGAATGCGTTCTGTGCTCCAAGAACTTGTTTTGCATCGATATCCCTATCTGAAAAAGGGAGCAGCGATAACATTTCATACGCTGGAAAACTCAACATGCCCTAAAATGTGAAAATGCAGGCCTTCCTTTTATATACTAAGTACAACCTAAAACACCAGCTTAATTGCCTTCCTTCCACATTTCACGTGGACAGGAAACCAGAGTCCTGACCCTGGAGACGTACAGTGTGTCCGTTACAGTCTCTGACTGATAAATACACTTACCTGGCACAAACAGATGATCAAAGGTGACCTGAACAATAATATATAGTTTTGATTAATGAGTATGCTGGGCTTTCTTTTAAGGTTTGAACAAAGAATGATGTAACACACAGTTTTGTTAATAAAATAAACAGAGGTTAAAGACTGGAGCTGTTTCTAGTAGACTGTGCAGCCCTAAATCATTCAAGAGCAATGAAGCAGTTTTCTGGACAGATTGTGTTTCCTTATGAAGGAAGGAAGCCACCTTTGTTCTGAGTCCCTGGCGCATACCTTACAGGTGAGGTCACCCCGCGTACCTGATACCCCTTTCCTTTCAGGCACGCGGGGGAGCCGTGGGCCCTCCCCACGCCTTCCAGCTCTCACAGTCTACAGAGCAAGGCTTACGTGTACCTGTCCATTAAAGGCTTTTGAAGGACGAAAGCCAACCCCAGGGGCTATGTGAACCATGAATGGACAATAAAAGACAGTGTGCTTCTGTTTTTCAAATAGCCTGTTTAAGGACAAAAGAGCTATTCACTCCTACATGACTTTCCCGTAGTTACAGTGAGGGAGGGGAGGATGGTCCTTGTGTTTTGTGCTTGATTTTAAGGCTGCTCCACTGAGACTGTTTGAAACAACAGTTGTCAGTTTTTCAGACTAATAAAGTCGCCGAGGCATGTGTGCTAATACGGTCTCCATGTCTTGTTTCTTTAGAAAGAGGTGAGTTGAAGAAGTGGGTCGCCACCCCCTGCGAGATCTGAGGGTGAAAGCGTTTAGAGCGTCAGATGAAGCTCTAACTGTTGAAATCGCCTCCTAACTCGCCCTCCTGCCCTGCCCGGTCCCCTGGGGTCCCTGGTGTTTCCGTCAGCGTGACGTGACGCCTGTTGTTCAGAACTGCAGGATGGTTACACGGAAGCCGCGTACCCGAGCCCCGCCCTTCCCGCCACGTTGTCTTGGCCGCTTACTTCGCTCCAGCCACGCAAGCTTGCTTTCTTGCCGTTTATTACATCACCAAGGCCTGGGGCCTTGTCACCTGCTCTTTGCCCTCCCTGGAGGGCAGGGCTGCCTTCACCTGCATCTCAGCCTGGCCCGCTCCCTTTCTGCAGTTTGCTGTCTTCCTCAGAAGGTCCTCTCTGACCGCCGTATCCCCCAAAGCCCCTCGGCCTCCTCCTGTCACTCTGCTGGCTTTGCCCTGCTTAATTTTTCTTTGTGGCACTTAGGTCCGTTTAAAATCATGGATTACTTACTTGTTTGTTCTTTCCCTTAAATAGACAGTAAGCTCCGTGAGGGCCAGGACTTTGATTCATTTTATTTCTGTCTGTATCCCCGGCAGCTAGAACGCTGCCTGGCCCTCGGTAAAGAATTTGTTAAATTAAGAACTTGGTGAATGAGTTTTACTTGAAGTATGTTGGTCTCCACCACTCCGCAGACGTCATGCTGAAAAAATGTGGCAAATGGGAAAAGGATCGTGAATCATTGAGATGTTTTAAGTTGGAACCGAGAACTTCTACAGATGAGTACATTAAAGTGTCATGTTTGCTTATTTGGCCGTTCATTTTGCATTGTTCTGTTTTATGAGGATAAATGTGGAACGGTTTAAAAAATAATCTTGCTGTGAGCCCTTTTGTTCAACCCAAGAGGTGAGCAACGTGATTTCAGACTAGAGCGGCGCCTCTGCTTTTAGCTTTTGGAAATGAACACGCGCCCTGTATCACTGACAGAGCGCTTCAGCACTCCTTCTGTTGAAGCTCCCAGAATAATGAGAGCACAGAGAGGAACATGGTCTTTTTCATATATTTCTGCAAATCCTGGGCTTCACATACTCTTGTGAGGAGGAGTGACATTGTTTTCTGTACCTACAGCTGTTTAAGGAGTGGGTGGAAACACCTAGTCATCTCGGCTGTGTCGTGACTCCGGCATATATATCCCTCCTGTGATGCAGTGGGGATGCAAATTCGTTCTAAGATAGCCTGTACTTTCCTTTACAGAATACCCCAGCTCAACGGGGCGTTGGTTCCTGTCAGTTCCTGTCAGGAGCCCCTTTCCTGTTCAGAATCTGGTCGAGGCTGTGTTTGTTACATGCAGGACTCACCGGGGCATCTCCCGTGGTCCCTCGTGTGTCACCAGGGACCACACCAGACCCCACGTGCTTCCTCGGCTCGCCGCCCGGGAGGTCGCCGCCTGCTGGAAACTGATTTTTCCCGTCGCTGCCCAGGCGCTCCCAGCAGGGGAACGGGTCTTTGTACTTCTCACTCCCGGAGAATTCTTTGCTTTCCCACGTATTGGCGCACGGTCCGTCTCCACATAGATTTCAAGGATGTCCAGAAACGGTTCCAGGCGGTTCTCCAACGTCACTGTGAGGCGGCAGCAGGTCACGCTGGGGGGACCGTTGGTGTCCCATCCAGGGGACCGCGGCCCCTGCTGGGTGCGTGGCTGGCTCTCTGTCCCGTTCCCGCTCCCGTGGTCAGCTGCAGGGTCTGCGGAACCCGCAGCAAGGGCGTGAGCCTCGTTGGCCTCAGATCCCGCTACAGAAGCCCCTCTGTAGCGACAGCCCGTGCTGTGCCCCGCGTGGATCGCCGTCCTTTGTCGGAGTGCGGCCGCCTCGGGAGCTTAGACTTCAGCGCAGATCAGGTGAGCTGTGACCGCTCCCACCTTCAGGCCTGCCGTGCGGGGCTGGTCACTGGTGGTCACTGCGGCTGGGCGGGCGCACCTCCGGCATGGCTGTGGACGCTGCCCTCCGGCATCAGTCCCTTCACAGATGCTGATTCGGGAGGAACCCCCAGCTGGTCCCACCACCTCTCCTTCCCGCAGCCGTCAAGCTTGCTTTTTCTCTTTTCCATCTTGCGATCTCCAGCTCCAGTATCTCAGCCTTTGTCCTCAGTCATCACCTTTTCACAATTTTCCCAATCAGCCAGCCCATCGCACCCGACTCTGTTAAATGGCCCTTGGAGTCCTTTTTTTCTTTTTAGATTAAAAAAAATGTTTTGTACTATTTTTAAAGGTTACTTTCAATTTATAGTAATCACAGAGTATTGGCTGTATTCCCCGTTTTGTACATACATCCTTGAGCCTGTCTTACACCCAGTAGTTTGTACCTCCCCTCCCCCTACATAGCCCTTCCCCACTCCCACTGGTAAACCGCTGGTTTGTCCTCTATGTCTGTGAGTCTGCTTCTTTTTTGTTATATTCACTACTTTGTTGTGTTTTCCTTAATGTCTTTTTTAAAGTGAACTACTTTTGACTGGGGGTAGAAGAATCTGTGGAGAATAAAGCACGTGATAAGAGGCAGCTTTCTTGATACTTTAATTTTCCTGTGAAATGGAACTTTGTCTTATTTATTTATTTATTTATTTAATTTATTATGGCTGCGTTGGGTCTTCATTGCTGTGCGCGGGCTTTCTCTAGTTGCGGCGAGTGGGAGCTACTCTTCGTTGCAGTGTTTGGGCTTCTCATTGCAGTGGCTTCTCTTGTTGTGGAGCACAGGCTCTAGGCGCGCGGGCTGCAGTAGTTGTGGCACATGGGCTCAGTAGTTGTGGCGCGCAGGCTCTAGAGCACAGGCTCAGTAGTTGTCGTGCATGGGCTTAGTTGCTCCGCGGCATGTGGGATCTTCCCGGACCAGGGCTCGAACCCTGGTCCCCTGCATTGGCAGGTGGACTCTTAACCACTGCGCCACCAGGGAGGTCCTAGAACTTTGTCTTCTTTCACCTTCCTTTCTAGGTGGAGAGCTATGAGATTATTCATGTTTTTCACCAGCAGTCTTGCAAGATGGTCATACTTCCCAGGGAATTATTTTATAATAGTGTTCAAAATTTGAATTGGCTTTTAGTTTCAGAGTAGAGTAATTGCTGGTTAAATGACTTGCATTAGTGGATCAGACCCAGTTAATGCACGTGTGTGCCTCTCTTAAAATAAAAGTTGAAAAATTGAATTTGTTCCTTGATAATTTGATCTGTAGGAAGTGGGGAACAAAGGATTCCAAACAGGGCTTTTAAAATCAGTTCTAATTAATTGCGTGTGCAGTTGCATCGGTGGAGATGGCGAGGCAATTAGTCTAATTATGTTTAAAATAACAGTTGCATGCCTCAACAGACGTCACACCCGCAGGCCTGCCTATCTTTTTCTACTTTCTCCTTTAGGCATGTGGTGGATTTTTTGGCCATTAAGCATGACCTCGTCAGAGTCTGTGGAGCAGAACGGAGTGACAGGCTGCAGAAGGGCAGGGTCACAGACCCCCCCCCACCCCAGCTCCGCGATAACACCTGCCCAGCACACTTAGGTGGGAAGACTGAGACGTGCTGGGGACCGTTTTTGTTCTCAAGCTGCTACCGCCCCCCACCAACCAAATCTTATTTTTGGAAGGCTGAGCTCTCTCTGAAATATTTTTCTCATGCTCCAATTTGGAGTAAACTATAGCTGAGTCCTGTTCTGCACACAATGAAATGATTTGAGTTTCAGAGTAGAACTTGAATAAGTAGCACCTTGCCTGACAACCTACCCTTAGCATGAAAGAGAGCTGCAGGCCAGGGGGAGGGGCCAGGGGAGGGGCCACCTGGCTTGTGAAGTCCTCTAATGCCCGCCAGGTCTTCAACTAGTGCAGCTACAACGGATGTGACACCCCTGACAAAACTGTTTTTCTTTTCGACATAAGCAGTTGGTGTTTGCACAGGAGAATGAACCAGAGATGTTTTCCCTGCCTTTTCATTAAAAGCTAACAGGAGCGCTTTTCTCTTCCGTAGATTCAGTTTTATGGGAAGAAGTATCGAAGGTGGTCTTCTGTAAATCCTCCCCTATTGCCCTTCCTTTGGTTTCTGGTAGCTTTAAAAATGATTTGTAAATTACACGTTCGTTTTACAGGATATCCTGCCGTTCCTTACAAGACTACAGTCTTTATTACCGACCTACCACAGCGATTTTGCTTTTCCTTTCAGCTGCATTTGCTGTATTTCTGACCGTGTTATTTGTTGCAGAGACTGGGGCTTGACTCTCATTGCTCTAGTTATGACTGGATTGTGCGGTTTTCTCCATGTAGGTTTCCTCCTGCAAGAATGGGATCTTGAGGGTAGATGGCTGATGGTGTTAGGCCAGTTGGACCTTTGTTTTCTGACTGTTTTTGCAAATCCTGGTGTAAGAAGACAAGCATACTTCCTCTGTGGCTGTCAGAATGCAGTGGATGTAGGTGAGCGCTAGACAAATTTAGATGGAGACATTAACACGGACATTGGAATGTGTAGATCATCGGGCAGTGAGGCTGTGCGCGAGCATTAGGGCCTCTGTTCATGGTTCATCCACAGACACAGGCCTTAACTCTGAGTGGATCCGTTCAGAGGTGACAGTTACATTCTCCTTCCTTCTTGGAGGTTACTCTGTCAGAGTGTTGTTGTTTGAGAAGTTTATTCTTCCTTTAATCTTTGAAACAAAACCACTCTTCTTAACATGGTAAGCATAAGCACATTCCTTTAAAATCTTGGCCAGTCCAGGAATTTGGTTTGTAGTAAAGCAAAAGATAAATGTGTTCTTTTAAACGGATGTTCGACGCCTAGTCACGCTGTCATTATGCTGGAGTATCTGCTCACAGAATACGGGTTGTTGACTGTAGCGTATTCACCTGTGTGTTGTGTCATCTCTATACGTGTATACACGTCTACGTAGTCATCTCTGTATGTGTATCCCGCGTTTTGTATAACCTTTAATAAACACTGGGTAACTCACATTTTTGCTTTGTTATAATATCAGTACCTTTTTCATGCACAGCCTTATTTACTATCCTTTTTGTTTCCTATTAATAAACTGTTAAATGATAGTACAATTTAAAGACATTAAAGGAGTTAGCAGGTTATAAAAACGGAACTGAAAACCACGGGTTAAGTTTAGAAAAGCTTATCACTGGGGTTGCCATTGTGTCTTGGTCAAATATGTGCAACTCAAAAAAAATCATTATTTTGTCCTCTGTATTATTTTATTAGACAGCCTTCCCATATTCTATCTTAAATATTGTCTTAAATATTCCCATATGCATTTTGGTGTTGTTTGTCTTTCCCCTTCAAGTCATTCTGGTTATAGTTAGATGAATTTAAATGATTAACTTGTGGTCTGAGAGAATTTAGATTGATTGACGTTCTGGCATTGGGAGTATAGTTGAATTCTTGAATTCACGAAAAAGAAGATGTATTGTGAAACTGCAGAATTGGGTAGAAAGAGATCGGCTGTGTAGTGGCTTTAAAAAAAAACTGGGAAGAGCTTTTACAAAAGCAGCAGGAAGTTCTTACTGAATCAGCACTAGGCCATTGTGTGGAGGGGTTTGCAGGTTTCTAATTAAGCCACTGAATACACAGTCCTCAATTCACATGGAAAACTTTGAAAATGGTGGTGCGGCTCCTGTCCAGTTTGTGTGTTTGTGTAGAGCAGCTGCATGTAATGACTTGATAGTGAAAATTCGAAGGAAAAAAAAGGTAACATACGTGGAAACAGCAAGAAAATTTGAAATAGTGTGTCTTAAAACAAAACAGTAGGACAAGCACCCAAAAGTCACTCCGTGTAATTTCGAGATCAGACAAAGGGATGGCCAGAGCATGATGGGAGCGTGTAGAAGCCTGTTGCTAAATCACAGACGAGCAGGAGTGCGGTTCAGAACCTCCCTTACTACTCTGTTGCCCTGGAGACAGACTTCACATGTCAACTCCGGTAACGCCAGGGTAGCTCTCCTTGTCTGCAGTTATTTGAGTGAAAATCTGAATTTGTGATTTGAAAATAGGAGTTGACCGTATTCGGTGCAACAAATTACATTTGTGGCTGGGTGGAGATTTCCAGTAGGTTCTCAGTCATCTTGTGGAAAATAATGACATCTAGGATCAGAAATAAAATCTGATTCTAAAGAGTTGCAATAGGAAAGCGTGGTACATGAAAGCAAGACTTCCTGAAAACCCAGGGCAGAGGCTGCCGAGGCTGATTTAAATGTCAGGCATCCTCTCACTTCGTAGCGGAATGAGGTAACTGGAGAATGGAGATAACAAAATTAATAGTCAGGGGAGTGCTGAAAATATTGTTTAAAGGTGAAAATGAGAGGCTTAGCCTGGAACGATCAAGATCACATGCAGATGTAATTTTAAATGATTCTTTAGAGGAGGTGAGCTTTCCTGCATTCCTCACTCTGTCTGCTGTGCCTTGCCTTCTGGTGTTGTGCTGTAGTTGCGGTGAAAATGACATTTCACAGATTTTCCTTGAAAAACACTCATCCAAGTGTTTAAGAAGTGTCAAATGAAAAAAAAAATCACGGAGTTGAAGCCTGGACAGACAGCTCTAATGGAAATGAATTGTCTTCCCTGCGGTGCTATTTTTCGAGACCACCTGCATCAGAAACACCAGGGTGCTTATTAAAAATGCAGATTCCTAGTCCCCCCTCCTCCCCCAAGACCCACTGGTTTCGGTTTCCTGGGGCCGGCCCTCGGGAATCTGTATTTTGAACAAGTTCTTGTGCTAATGGTTGAGGAAAACACTTCCAAGAGGTAAACGCAGATCTTAGCTATTAAGACACAGGGATTGAATATTTTCACATCTCTCTTAACTTCGGAAAATTTTGGAAGTGGTATTGCATCCTAAAAACATTGCTTGATAGAAATGATTATGCGGAGGCTAGAACTTGGGTCACTGCACGAGCGAGGTGTCTGTGTGGGGAGAAGAGTTTTCATAGAAAGCAGTTGTATGTTTGGGACTAAATCACAGATCAGATTAATGATCGAAATGGCTTCAGCAGAGTATTTCCCCTTTGGGGACAGTGGCAGAGTCACTTATCATTATAATTTTTACTCCTCTGTTTAAAAAAAAGTCTTCTAATTCAACTAGAAAAAATATATATAAATATATGTATACATACATATATATATATAATTTTTTTTTTGGGGTCACACTGCATGGCTTGTGGGATCTTAGTTCCCTGGCTAGGGATCAAACCTGTGCCCCTTGCAGTGGAAGTGCAAAGTCTTAACCACTAGACTGCCAGGGAAGTCCTTCAACTAGAAAAATATTTGATTAAGAATCACATCCCTTCCTGTCCCACCAAAGGAGCCTATTTATAATATTTGGGGCCTATAAGTATTATTGTTTATATGTAAAATTTTCAGATTTCATTGGAACTATTGAAGTGAAATGTCATCTTATATTTTTTTAAAACATTTTTTGATGCTACGCCTTCTGCTGTTTTAATTACCCGGTCGCGAGTTTAGGGAGCGGCCATAAGGGCAGAGGACCGGGTTGGCTCTGCAGGGCGCCGAGGGCCTGCGGAGGGAAGCTGGCCTCACGTCCCCGGTCCAGGTGCCCGAATGACACTCCAGTGGGGTCTCGGCCCCAGCTTTTAGAAGGGTAGCCCTGTTCTCCTTTTGGTTTGGGTGCATTTCTGGAGCCGCTGATCTTGGATCCCACCCTGGGGCCTGCTGGCTTTCTCTGTGTCTGTGCGTGGAGCTCAGGTGCCCATGTGGGCGGCAGGCCTGCACCAAAGCACATCTCCTTGCTCAGGTGCGTTCGAACCCTTCCTCACCTGTGAGGCCCTTACTGCAGGGGATGGTAATCTAAAGCACAAACGGCACCCCTACAAGATAAGGCCAAACGATCCTACGTAGAAGTGGGGCTGAAGTTCGCTGCCTGTGCCGAAGGGCGTGTTTGTTGAAGCAAATCTGTTCAAGCCCCTTCTAGGTGTATCCAGCCTGCATTTCCTATATTAATTGGAAGGTTTAAACTTAGGTCCGTTTCACATAGACTTGAGCCGTTGGCATAGCTTTAAATTTTTTAGCCCCTAGTAAACATTTCAGAAGGGCTTCACTCCCTTCTGAGGCCTCCCTGCAGTGAGAAGGATGCTAGGGCAATGTTCAGTTAGGCCTGGACTGTTTACTGAGCGAGCGCTGTGCGCCGGCAGTGTAGGCAGGAAAGGAATAACGCAGGTTGGCATCCCAAGTTGGAGACAGTTTCTGAAACCACTTCCTTAAATACTTGAGTGAAACTGAGTTCATTGTAAAGCATGTTGAGAAGTATTCATTGACTTTCAGAAAGTTGACCATCTTAAGATTCCGGGAGTAGGTGTCCCAGTGTCTACTTGGAGGGTCTGTGCTCTGAGATGCTGTCAGACTTCATTATTTTTTTTTTTTTAAATTTTTATTGAAAAAAAAATTTTTTTTGATGTGGACCATTTTTAAAGTCTTTATTGAATTTGTTACAATATTGCTTCTGTTTTATGTTTTGGTTTTTTGGCCGCAAGGCGTGTGGGATCTTAGCTCCCTGACCAGGGATTGAACCCACACCCCCTGCATTGGAAGGCAAAGTCTTAACTACTGGACCACCAGGGAAGTCCCTTCGTTATTATTATTTTTTTAAATTATTTATTTATGGCTGTGTTGGGTCTTCATTTCTGTGCGAGGGCATTCTCTAGTGGTGGCAAGCGGGGGCCACTCTTCATCGCGGTACGCGGGCCTCTCACTGCTGTGGCCTCTCCCGTCGCGGAGCACAGGCTCCAGACGCGCAGGCTCAGCGGCATGGCTCACGGGCCCAGTTGCTCTGCGACATGTGGGATCCTCCCAGCCCAGGGCTTGAACCCATGTCCCCTGCATTGGCAGGCTGACTCCCAACCACTGCGCCACCAGTGAAGCCCCCCTTCATTATTATTATTATTATTATTATTTTTATGGTACACGGGCCTCTCACTGTTGTGGCCTCTCCCGTTGCAGAGCACAGGCTCCGGATGCACAGGCTCAGCGGCCATGGCTCACGGGCCCAGCCGCTCCGCGGCATGTGGGATCTTCCCGGACTGGGGCACGAACCTGTGTCCCCTGCATCGGCAGGCGGACTCTCAACCACTGTGCCACCAGGGAAGCCCCCCCTTCATTATTTTTAAAGAAAAGTTTTTCACTGATGGGTCTCGTGTTATATTATGATTTGCAGTTAATTAATTGCAGTTCTCCCGAGTATTTTAAAAGATTATACTTATTTCATTGAGGTAGAAATATTTGGTAACGAGGCAGACGTTGCTAACGCTGGAGCGGTTGAAAGTTTTAAACCTTAGACGACGCCGTTTCATTTCTTCGAGAAGCCTGTGAACAGCTGTTTGGTGCAAGCGCAGGTTAGCCTGTTGCCTGGCTCCAGGGCTGCTCCTGGCACTTCTTTGTTTTGTGTTCTGAACAACGTGTGTGGCTCCGAGCGCACCCTGCTAACCTCCTGTTCGTTCCCCTACGCCCTGCCCCTTGGGCATCAGCTTCTGTCTGTACGTCGCTTGCACACCTGGCCTGCAGGATACCCCTCATGGTTGAACAGAGATGTGTGACCTCGACAAAAACATCCCTTTGTACAAAGCAGGTCGATTGGTTAACCTTCCTTGTTGGTGGAGTCGTGGCCGAAAGAGCGACCCACATATGGTTTGAAAAGGCAAAAATTCCTCTTGAGGAGGGAAGTAAGTAGGCAAAAGATCATCAGAGCATTACTGAGGTGAGCCAGGTGTCTCTGGTATGGTCTTGTGTTTAGGAACTGGCCAAAGTCAGGCTTGGTCTGTAGATGTATGTGGTCAGAACAGACTTTTCGTTTTAATGGACTAACCACCAAAACTTAAAATTCTGGGTGTCCGTGAAAATGTATTTTTTTCTGGAGAGAGGGCCCCTGAACTTCCCCCGGGCTGTCCCAGGGCTCCACAGCCAGACCGTGCACGGGTCTTGCTGTCCCCTGGGTAAGGCTGCGGGGTGCCCACGCTTTGCGGTCTCAGCACTGATTCCTCACAGGGCGGAGCCTGCATCTGACCTTTGCCCTCACATCTGACCTCTGCCCTCACTACCTTCTTCCGTGGCCGGCCTCTCCCCTTGATTTGTCCAGCAGCATCTGGAACTCGCCACCGGCGAGCTCCCCCGATGTCATGGCTCTGCCCGTGACTCAGCTGGTGGGCCTCCCGCCAGCCACGTTCAGGGCCTTGTCATCCAGATCTGCACTTAAACACTGTGTGCGGGGGGGTGGGGAATACAGTGGGAGATTGGGCTGACATATACACACCGCTGTGTATAACATAGATAACTCATAAGGCCCTACTGTACGGCACAGGGGACTCTGCTCAGTACACTGCAATGGCCTATGTGGGAAAAGAATCTAAAAAAGGGCAGATACGTGTATGTGTGTAACTGGTCCACTTTGCTGTACACCTGAAACTAGCACAACATCGTAAATCAACTGTACTCCAAGAAAGGTTTTTAAAAAATATGTAAAGCTCCACATACACATTTTATCACACCAGTCCCCTGACTAGGTTAGTTTTCAGTAGCGTAAGATACTTTTCAGTATGTAAATGTGGTTCTTCTCTGTGTTTAAGAAAGTCTCCCTCTGTTCTCTTCACCGAAATTGTGTCTGTAAAGCCTTCAGAACCTTGCGTTTGTAACAAGCTGGTGGTTGCTGCGGGCGACCTCCCGTGGGCATGGACAATGGTTCCCGCCCTCGAAAGCAGTTTTACTCTTCTCCCAGGTAAATACAGAGCACCTGGTGAGAATGGCCTTTGGAAGATTATGCTCCTCGAAAGGATCGCTGATGGTAAGCGCCATCCTCTCCCTGCCTGTCACCTTTCCTGCGTGTCTAGGAACCTCCGCCGCTGGTTCCCCATCACGTCACTCCTCCTCTGTCTGCCGGTTCTGTCCCCGCCTCCTTGACCTCAGGAGACATTAATTACTGTGCGTGTCACACAGCCAGCTGGCACCACACTCCGGGCTCCTGTTGAATCTCTAGTTGGCCGGCGGACTGTCTGCTCACTGAGAAGGGGATGTGTGTGTATTTCTGTTTGTTTCTATGCGTGTTATTGGCAGAGGGTGAGGCAGGAGCCACAGTCGGGCTGGTTAAACGCAGTCCTCTCTCTTCTGCTTTCTTTCTTTTTCCATCACTTTGTACCAGAGGACATCATGGGTGTTACTATTTAGTTTTTTTTTCTTTTTTATTAGTTGTTTATTTATTTACTTTTTTTAAAAAATTGAAGTATAGTTGACGTACATTATGTAAGTTACAGGTAGGTGTACAATATAGTTATTCACAATTTTTAAAGGTCATACTCCACTTATAGTTTTAAAAATATTGATTATATTCCCCACGTTGTACAGTATATCCTTGTAGCTTTTTTTTTTTTTTTTTTTTGCGGTTCGGGGGCCCTCCCCCTCTTTTGGCTCCCCCCTTGCGGGGCACAGGCTCCGGACGCGCAGGCTCAGCGGCCATGGCTCACGGGCCCAGCCGCTCTGCGGCATGTGGGATCTTCCCGGACCGGGGCACGAACCCGTGTCACCTGCATCGGCAGGCAGACTCTCAACCACTGCGCCACCAGGGAGGCCCCTTGTAGCTTATTTTACACATAATAGTTTGTACCTCTTAATCCCCTACTCCCGTACTGCCCCTCCCCATTCCCTCTCCCCAGTGGTAACCACTAGTTTGTTCTCAGTATCTCTGAGTCTGCTTCGTTTTGCTTTATTCACTAGTTGTATTTTTTAGATTCCACATGTAAGTGAAACCATACAGTATTTGTCTTTCTCTGTCTGACTTATTTCACTTAGCATGATGCCCTCCAGGCCCATCCATGTTGCTGCAAGTGGCATTATTTTTGCCTTTTTAATGGCTGAGTAATATTCCATTGTGTATATATGTACCACATCTTCTTTATCCATTCTTCTGTTGATAGACATTTAGGTTGCTTCCACATCTTGGCGTCTGTCGATAGTGCTGCTGTGAACATGGGCATGCATGTATCTTTTCTAATTAGTGTTTTCATTTTTTTCTGATCTATGCCCAGGAGTGGAATGCTGGGTTGTTTGGCAGTTCTATTTTTAGTGTTTTGAGAAAACTCTGTACGGTCAGTGAGTTACTTGTTAGCGTCTGAGTCTGTGTATTTATCGTTTCCTTCTTAGAATAGTCGGGAGCAGTACGTATATCTGTCCATCCCTTCCTTGTGGCGTGAAGCCGCTCGACCCTGGCGGCGAGGTGGCCGGCGTGCGGGAGGGGTTAGGGTGGACAGCGGGTGCCGACCGCACCGGGCAGGTTCCGGCTCTTCACGCGTGTGAGCCTGCGTGATTCTCACTGCAGCACCGGGGGGTGGTCGCTGTTACATCTCGGTTTCAGGGATAAGGAAGTAGACACGGAGAGTTGAGTGGCCAGGTAAGGGTCCCTCAGCTGATGAGGGCATGTGTCACTGAGGGCGGGTTAAGCTGTGGCTGGTGACAGACGGCCCTGCAGTCTGAGGGGCCCCCATGACCCACACTCGGTGCTCACTTGTGCCGTGTGCCCAGCGTGCGGTCCTCTGAGCCCCGGCACCATGGAGGCTCCGTCTCAGCTCTGCTTTCAGGAGGGGGCTGGCCGGCGGGCTCTGGCTTCCAAAGCGTCTCCCACCCGACCCCTGGAAATGACACATTTCCCTCCTGCTCACATTCCGTTGTGCAGACCCTTGCTGGGCCCTGACGCAGTTTGAAGGAGGCGGGAGGTGCATCCTGCAGGGAGCAGCGGGGTCTGTGAGCAGCCTCGGGACGAGCCTGGTTGGGGACCCAGCCTCTGCCGCAGTGCAGTGGCCACAGCCGTGGGGAGTGCACGGCAGGTGGCCTAACGCGCGTGGTGTCCGCGGTGTTCTGTCGCTTACGGTGCAGAGGACGTGTCTTTGAAAGAGATTAAGTAAAATCCCCTTACAGTGTGCTCATTATCATATGTTTTGTAGTTATGAATATGGCATGCTTTTATACGAGAGGCGGAGGAGCAGGACAGGCAGGAGGGTGGATTCAGGACTGAAATGCCAGCTCTGTTGTGGATTTCCTGTGTGAGCTTGGGTGAGTTACTTAACCACTCTGTGCTTCGATTGCCTCCTGTTAAAATGGGAATAGCAGTAGCACCTGTCAAATAGAGTTACTGTATCATTTATAAGAGAGTGGGGGCTTCCCTGGTGGCGCAGTGGTTGAGAGTCTGCCTGCAGATGCAGGGGACAAGGGTTCGTGCCCCGGTCTGGGAAGATCCCACATACTGCGGAGCGGCTGGGCCCGTGAGCCATGGCCGCTGAGCCTGCGCGTCCGGAGCCTGTGCTCCACAACGGGAGAGGCCACAACGGTGAGAGGCCCGCGTACCGCAAAAAAACAAAAAACAAAAAAAACAGAGTGGGTATTGCTATTAGAATAGCAGGTATGGAATTCATAGTAAATATTGAGTCAATGGCAGCTACTACCTTTAACTGCGAATTTCGTCGTGCCGCAGAGTAAAGGACATCTCTAGAAACGTAACTCTAAGCAAAACAGACAGATGGCCAGGTTGGTCTGTCAGGGTATCGCTCTGTTGTCATGAAAGCCAGGTTGTCCTGATGCTTGGTGCCAACAGTGTTCATAAATTTCCATTTGTGTTCATCAAGAATCAGTGAAGTGTTGCTGCATCGTGTTTCCCACGGTAGGGTTACAGGTGGTATCCTATTTCAAGAATATCAACGTTAAAGAACTTGTTGATTTAGTTATTAAATACATTTATACCTAGCAAATCAGTGAATGAAAATGCAGATGTGTAAACCTAAGTGAGAAGTCTGGTGTGTAAGCTCTGGAGCCGAGGTCATCAGTGGAGTGGTCTCGACCCCCAGCAACGTCCGGCAGTGTCTGGACCTATGTTGACCTGGATGGGGGACGTGGGGCCGGCATCTAGTGGGTAGAGGCCAGAAATGCTGCTGAACATCCTACCATGCACAGGACAAGACCCTGCCCTAGATGATTATTCAGCCTAAAATGCCAGCCGTGCCAAGGATGAGAAACCTGACCGAGAGGTTCTGTTCACGTGGATGGCTTTCAATAGGAAGAGCCCTCGGGTCCGGTGGGATCCCGTGCAGTCAAGGCCATTGTTACCCCCTACTGGAGACAGTAGGAGTCCGTCTCCAGACGCGTTGGGTGCTCGTCCTAGCAAGGCTGGTCAGTGAGAAGTCTGCTGTCGGAAGTGCGCTGATTCATCCTCCGTGAAGGCAGTGATCAGGATGTCTCTGTTTAGATGCAGTACAGGCTCTCCACCCAAACCCACGCTCTCTGACTGCTGTGGCCCTGTATTGGGAGAGTTGTGTGTAGTTTGCGCCCTGTGAGAGCTCGAAGCTTGCACTGCTTGGCCTGGGATCGTTCTCGATCGGGGCTTCTCAACTGCGAACCGCTGGCATTTTGGTTCCTTTTGGGTGGGTCTGTTCTGTGCATCGTAGGGTACTTACTTAGCAGCATCCCTGAAACCTCCCCACCAGACGCCAGCAGCAGCCCCCTCCCCAAACCCCTCCACCTGACCAGGAGGGAACTAAAACATTGGAAGCGTGCCCCGTGGAAGCCCAGTTCCGGAGTGCTTTGGGTGAGGACGCTGCTTTTCCAGGGGTGCTTAGGTGGACTAAGTGGACAGGTTTGGCAGAGTGACGTAAGAACGGAAAAACAACAGCAGCAGCAAGCGGGAGTCCTTTTCAGTTTGGGAGTCACTCAGGATCAGGGTGGCAGGCGAGGGATATCTCAGAGCACGGGATGGGTAAGCAGGTGGTACTTAACAGGGATGGAAGAGTTGAAGTCCTGCGTTAATTATTATTTTTTTTTTGCTGTACGCGGGCCTCTCACCGTTGTGGCCTCTCCCGTTGCGGAGCACAGGCTCCGGACGCGCAGGCTCAGCGGCCATGGCTCACGAGCCCAGCCGCTCCGCGGTATGTGGGATCCTCCCAGACCAGGGCACGAACCCGTGTCCCCTGCATCGGCAGGCGGACTCCCAACCACTGCGCCACCAGGGAAGCCCCTGCATTAATTATTTGATGGGCCTGAATCTTATTTGAGGGTTTGAGCACATCACCGGAGAAGGGTAAAAATCTCTAGTAGCGCCGGCTTTCAGGGCTCAAGCACGGTTTTCCCAGATTTACTACATCAGCTTCATTTGGTGAAGCTGTGATGTGTGTGCCCTGCTGTTTCAATCAGAAGGCATCTGATCCCAGGTCGGTTCATTTGCCCTGGTCACGTCAGGGACGAGATGTGACCAAAGGTGACCTTTGATCTGACCACCGAGGGGTGCAGAGGAGGGGCCGGTGGTAGGAGGAGACCTGGATTCAGGGCCGTCTCCGCCGTTGTTCCAGCGTTTTTGTGTGACCTGGGGCGAGGCTGTGACCTAGCTGAGGCTCAGTGTCCCACATTGAAGGGCGTGAGGATGCCCAGTAGGGCTACCGCTATTGGAGCCTGTGAAAACCATGATGCACCATGACTTGGTCTGCCATTTTTCCTACTTCCTTTATTTTACTGTCCACGTTGCTACAGTGATCTTTTCCAAACGCGAACTTGAGCACTAAGGCCTCTGCTTGAATCTCTCAGGCCCTTTACTGGGTAGAGCACAGAGCCTCACCGTGTTGGCCCTGTCCACAGGCTGCAGGGTTGCCGTCCTCTTACCTTCTCCCCTCGCTGGCCCTCACTCGTGCCCTCCCCAGCCGGCCAGCGCTTAGAACAGATGCTCAGCAGCCTCCCTCCCCTCGTCCACCCGACGAGCTCCCCGGCCTCGGGCCCCTCCCCCTAGCAGCGTAGCCAGGCCTGCCTTTTGGCCAATAGTCTGTCCTATGTTTCGGATATATTTCCATTCTAGAATTTTTTAAACTGTTGAAAAAATTTTTTTTCATTTTTTTCTCCTTCTATGCTAATAGGTTTTTAAAGACAGGACCTGATACTTATATATCTTTATATTTCTCGTGTCAAACAGTGCCCGACAGGTATTGGGTATTTGGTGAATATAGCTGAAGGAATCAGTAATTGAAGAGAGATGGTCCAGGCAGAAGTGGAAAAAGCCATCAGTTGTTCAGGACTCTGGTGGGAACAGAAGTGGGAGTCGGTGCTTATGGGTCATTGGAGGAGAAGTATCCTGTCACGGCTTTGGGGAAAAGCTCATCTTCACAATTTAGGATCTTGAGTGGGGGACAGATGTATTTTCCTTTGTGTTTGCGAATAACAAACAAATTTGGGGCAACAAGCATGGTCAGCCAGAGTGTCGTGAAATCAGCAGTAATGTCATAACAGGACACGTTTGCTGAATGCCTGTGTGCTGGTGCTGTTCTCAGCATCTGCATCTTTTAACCCAGGGCCCTTGCCTCTCCCGTTTGTTGATGAAGAAACGTGGATGCCGGAAGGTGAGCAGCCCAGGGCACGCAGCTTGTGTGCAGAGCTGGGATCCTGCCCAGGCCACGACCTTGTGGTCTTTATGCTGTATCTTAGCATCTCTCAGAGCAGGTCGCTCATTGACCAAAGACAGTGTTTTTTAACCTGTTGAGCCTAGTGTATTGTTTCTACTTAATGACTATAAACTTAAAGAAGTAGAACTCATTTATGGAATTTTCTAAAAAGGGAGAGTCACTAATATTTGAACAGCTAATAGTTTAAGATTAAAGGTGAGATTTTTAGTTTAGATTGAAATATTTCTAGACTTTTATTGAAAAACGGTGAGAACCACTTAAAAGCAATTCCCCATCCCTTCAAAATTAACCTCAGCTTATTTGAATTGAATATTCTTTTCTTTTTTTTTTTCTGGTACGCGGGCCTCTCACTGTTGTGGCCTCTCCCGTTGCGGAGCACAGGCTCTGGACGCGCAGGCTTAGCGGCCATGGCTCACGGGCCCAGCCGCTCCGCGGCACGTGGGATCTTCCCGGACCGGGGCACGAACCCGTGTCTCCTGCATCGGCAGGCGGACTCTCAACCACTGTGCCACCAGGGAAGCCCGAATATTCTTTTTGACTAACTCCGTGGATGAAGAAGAAAACCTTTGGAATGCCTTTTACGAATCTGTTGCTTATATATAGTGGATGAAACATCCATGGCTGTATCTGAGGACCAGCATTTTGAGTAAGATACATTTTGACTATTTATAGACATGGTATGGTTTGTTTAGACAGGGATCATTTAAAGTCATTTTGAGTTAAACATTGTTTCTTTTAAATGACCCATGCATATAAATACCATTAGAGGCTACAGTACGTTTTCACAGTTGTGTTGTTTCAAGTAAATCCTTTTTTTTTTTTATTTTAAACTTTTGGCTGTGTTGGGTCTTCATTGTTGTGTGCGGGCTTTCTCTAGTTGCGGTGAGTGGGGGCTACTCTTCGTTGCAGTTTGCGGGCTTCTCACTGCGGTGGCCTCTCGTTGCAAGGCACGGGCTCTAGGCGTGCAGGCTTCAGTAGTTGTGATGCATGGGATTAGTTGCTCCGCGGCATGTGGGATCTTCCCGGACCAGGGCTCGAACACATGTCCCCTGCATTGGCAGGCGGATTCCTAACCACTGTGCCACCAGGGAAACCCTCAAGTAAATCTTAATCCTAGCTGCAATATGTCATTGATTGTACATTTGATATTTGCAAATAGATCCCATAAACTCTTGGGCTAAGCTGGGACTGGTTTTGTTCCCACTTGTGATGAGGCTGCTCTGAGTGCTCAGTGAGTGATGCCCTGTGCAGATGTTCTCATTCCCCGGAGGTTCACAGGGGCGTTGGGAAAACTTTCTGAGAACAGTGAGGTTGAACACTTAGAGCTTTCAGTGCTTTGGGACTTGTAAATTTTAAACAGTTAATGTGCATTGGTGACCCTCTAAAAGAGGATAATGTATACATCCTTTCCCAAACACATGTGACCACAGAAGAGGTTTTTTTTTGTTTTTTGGGGGTTTTGTTGTTTTTTGAGATATACCAATTTATATTTCCAAGTGTTCCAAGGAACACAGTCAATTTGGGGAACAAAAAGGTCATGTATTTTAGAATAAATTATTATTAAAATTGCTCTTTAGAAGATTCAGAAACTGTTCCTCTGATCATTATTTAAAGAAAGTGGCCAGCAGAAGTATTTGAGAATTGAATTGAGTTTGACGAAAGTATTCTTAATTAAATTCACATATTTATTCTATGCAAGCCTCTTCACTTCATAAAAAAAAAAGAGAATTGTAAAGATGAGTCCATGTTCCCACAACTGAGGTTGGAATTAAAATGTCATGTTTTATTTTTATTGGAAAGCAGTGACAGTTGAGACAGAGTTCAGATATCTTTGGTTAACTGAATGGAGACCTTGAGAGTTTCTGGAAAAACTCACTCTTTTGAGACACAGTAAAATTAACTTAATAGGAGTGTAGCCATAGGTCAGCCTGACTGTAGCAGAATGAATTATACCTCCAGGAGCCTTTGGATCTCTTTTGGAATAAGCCCTTTGAAATGGGCTTATAGGAGGCATCAGACTCTCCAGGAACCTGAAACAGCTCTTTGGTGGGGCTTTGTCGCTTTTATTATTTTTTACTTAAAGGTAGTTTCTGGTTTGTACTCTAGGAGCCATCTGAAATTTCTTTCAAGAACAGATTTCTTTAAAAAAATAAAGCTTTAACACTACCAAGTTCTACAGATGTTTGTAGAATTATTCAGCAGAGTCGGTCAAGAACTCATAATTGGAGCAGGAACATCCGGCGGGGGGGAGTGTGTGTGTGTGTGTGTGGGGGGGCAATATGTCTGTGTGTCTCTATGAAAAAAATAAAATGGTATGTGTACTAGTAGATTATTACAAATTGTGGGGGGCCAGAGCGATGGCCCCCTTCCCCCTCAATCCTGGGACTGGGGAGCATGCTGTCACATGGCAAAGGGGAAGTAGGGCACAGATGGGATTAAGGTTGCTGCTCAGCTGACCTTGAGGTGAGGAGATGACCTGGGAGTGCCCAGATGGGTCCGGTGGGGTCCAAGGGCCTTTCAAAGGAGGAGAGAAGCAGAGAAGGGCAGAGTGATGCCGCGTGAGAAGGGCTCAGCTTCTGCTGCAACTTTGAGGTGGAGGAAAGACCCATAAACCAAGGAACATGGGTAACCTCCGTACAGGGGCACAAGCCAGAGGATGGTTCTTCCCTGGAGGCTTCAGAGAGGAGTGCAGTCCTGTCCACACTTGAGTTTAGCCCAGCAAGACCCAGTTTGGACTTCTGACCTCGGAACTGTTAAGACGATCAATTTGGATGGTTTTAACCCATGAAGTTTGTATTAATTTGTTACCGTAGCCCCAGGAAACTAATACGCATGCGAACTGTGATCTGTTTAGGTTGACTCCCTGTATTTGAAGATCACCTGGTTTTACAGCCAGTGTTTTCTGGTGCAGATTTTTTAGTTCTTACAGAAGATGTGCATTTAGAATGTGTTCAGTGGTGATCTGCTTACTCCTCCTGGGAACACTTAAAAAGTGACGCAGTGTAACGACTTGTTGAAGAAAAGTAAGAATTGAAAATGTATCCTGTTATTTCCATAGGAAATAAAATCCTTGATAAAGTTCAGATCAGCTGCTTGGGATTCAGAGTCACTTCATGACTCCAGGATTTATAGAGTTCCCTTCATTCCCTCTTGTGAAATACCTTTTAAAAAGTTTTCCTTGTGAGTGGCCTGAATTGAAGCATTTGGGGATGTGGGAGATTCTGCTCCAGAATCCTGGATGCTATGTTTGCCTGCGGGAAATTCCATTGTAGCCGCCCTTGCCCTTTGACATTCCCCTGAAAGTGGCAGGGTTTATCTTGACGGCACTGCTCTGCTGCCTGGGCATCCGAGGTCTCTGCTCTCAAGGTGTTTCCACCGGCGGAGAGTAATTACCATCAGTGTGTGGTACAGCGAGATGAGTAGTGCAGAGATGCCGAGGGACCCCCAAGGACCCCAGCTACCCCCGGCAAATGTTGTTTCACAGTATAAAGTGCTCATTCAGATTTTAAAAGAAACACTGTGTTGCTGTGCTCCGTTACAAGTCGTAAAGCATAAATTCCAACTTGACACACCTGTTAAGAAACCCACTTACTTTTGTCCCCATTGGTGGTCTCCTTGAATCATTTTACTGTGTACCTAGCAGTGAAAGATGGAATATTTGGTGACAGATACATTTTATTCAAGAGGAACATTTTTAAATTATGTGAAATAGGGAATAGTTCTTTGCTTCTCATGTGCCATTTCACATCTATTTAGTGTTTAATACATTGAGTTTTTTGAAAATAGATTATTGATCGATGTTTTAGTCTAGTGAGTTTTTAACTTCCTATTCCTGTTAACATTTTGTAATTGGAATTAATGGAACTACCAATTCTTTTTTTATGTGTTTGTAAAACCAGTTTGGTGATTGAGGTGCGTACCACTTAGATTTAGAATTAAGGGTAACTAATGCTATTTTAACTCGTTCAGTTTGTTACCCAGTCACAGTTATTATAAGGCTTTACCTTCATGACAGTTTTGGTGCACTGCATAAATATAGTTGTGAAGATACACTTTCATTATCTGCAGTAGTTTCCTGTTAAATTGATGGTGTGTCATGGCCAAATATTTAGAAAGATTCTGACCTGAAGCTTTTTGTTGTTGCTTTTGTGCTGTTTCCGTACCTCCCTTTGGGGAGGGAAGGATGGTTAAATGAAGCCAGCATGAGCTATGATTTATTATCTCATTAAGTACTTAATTCGTCTAGGTATTCTGTTCTCTCTTGCTTTTGCTTCTCACTGCTATGGAATGGGGGTGTTTTGGTGACCAGGAAAAACCTTGAGAGACACGACAACTATGGTGGAAAGCAGAATCCTTTTGATTTATGAATTTGAAGCTGAATTGTAATGTCAGGTGATCGTGAAAAACAAACCCAGTAGGAGTTTAACTTAATTTCAGAAACAAAATATACTCTTTTATGTTCAGCGTGTTCTGCCTTATCTGGAAGCTGCTTCTTCATTCACTTAACACAGGTATTTAACCACCCACCTCTTTCCTTTGCATTAAACGCACAAAACGAGACAAGCGTTGAGTCCCCGCCTGGCCTGTTCTGATGTCGTTACTGGGATAGTGGCCGTCAGGATGCTCTCTCCCCGCTTGGTGGTGACGTTCAGAGTACGCTGCTGGCTGTCTTCTTTGTCTTGTCCCTTAGATGCATCGCCCCGAGGGTCCGTCTCTCCTTAACACTGGGGTCTTCCCTCTAAGCTCCTCGAGTTCATTCTCACATGACCTCTTCCCCGCCCTGCCCCTCCCTCAAGCTACTCCCGCCCCTTACTCCCTTCCTTTGACAAGCGCTGCCCCTCATCGGCGTCCCCCTCCAGGTGTCCCTCACCTGCGTCCCCCTCCAGGCACACAGCTTGCTTCCTGAGGCTCCTCTGCCTCCTCCCGTGACAGCCTTCAAGCCCAGGTTTTCTCTGCCGACCCCCGCAGGTGGTGACATCAGTCTGTGGCTTCAGTGGGGGCCGCCTTGCTGATGGCCGAGCGGTGAGCCTGTCCTCTGCCTGGGCTCTGGGCCCACATCCAGCTGACTCTCCTGCTGGGGAGGCGTCTGGCCAAGGTGCCCGAGGCTGAAGCTGGACGCGCTGCCCTTCTTCTCCCTTCTCCAGGTCGGCTAGTTCGTGGCCTGTCACCCTGTGTCCCCGGGGGAGTCTCGGGCGGCGGGCATCACCCCACGGCCTGTCTAGGTGACATCTTGCCCCCAGCCCCCCGGGGCTGCTGCACCTGGGCTCCCTCTGCGGTCTGTCCTCGTCCCTGCGCGGCGCGCGTACTGTGCTGGGGTCTCTGCCGAGAGGGGGTGATCTACCCTGGCACCTGCGGAAGGCCACCACGTGGCCCAGGCCGGCCCCGAGGGACTCAGGGCTCCAGCCTCCTCTTTGATGTCCCCTCTTCAACGCTGTGCCCCAGGCAGTCTCTGCTGGCCCTTTCTTCATGATCCCCCCGCCCCTTGCTACTCTCCAGCACCCCTGCCATGCCCACCCTGTCCAGGCTGTCGTAACCCCCGATGACTGCAGTGTCCTGAACCCCGTCACCCCAGGCTGCTTTCTCCTCCCGGAGTCAGGTCCTCGAGCAGCAGACAGAGACGTCTTCTAAGATAAGCTTCTGGCCACAGCTCTAGAGGACAGACAGTGTGCTCTTTCCTCTGCTCCCAGCACTGCAGGCCTCTCGGTCATGCCCAGAACGAAATCGCACCGACTCTTCATGACGGCAGAGACACATGGGATCTGGCCGTCGGTTCTCAGGGGCGGCTCTGCCCCTTCCTGTCCCTGCAGCGGTGTTTGGCACGAGGGTGGTTCTCTGATGGTTACAGGGATGGTCCTGTGGGCTTCCAATGCCTCAGGGCCCACGATGCTGAGCGGGACAGGACCACCCTCTCCTACCCCAGTGACAGCAGTGCCCTTGCTGGGAAAGCGCACCCCTCTGCTTGCCTTTGCTGTGGCTTCTGTCTCCCGTCCTTTCGCTTGTTCTTCCCCAGCCTCCCGGGTCCCCCGAGGCTCCTGCCGCCCTCCTGCTCCGGGCCTCTGCACGTGCTCTCCCATCCTTCCTTCCTCTGCCTGAGTCACTTCTCTCACTTGGTTCGGGTCTCTGCTCACGTGTCACCTCCTCCTTGGTCCTCTTGCAGAGTCCCCCCAGCATCACTGCGCCTTTACTCTGCTTTGTCTTTCCTCTCGGTACCCCTCACGACCTGTCGTGAGCTTTTGTGTTTGCCCGCGGGTCTGTCTACCCATCTCCTGCCCTGGAGAACAAGCGTGTGAGCGCGGCGCCTGCCGGTCGAGTTCGTGGTGCACCCCGTCCCCCGCCAGAAGGCGCCGTGACCGCCTAGTGCCCGTGACCTGCACTGACGCGTCCTTTCCAGAGGGGCGCTGTGGGGCGGGCGTGGACGCGGCCGCTCTCGCCCCTGCTGGCCGCACCTGTTCCGGCGCTCCGTCCGCACCCGCACTTCCCGCCGTCTTTCGGGGGCCCTTGCCGCTGTGCCGTGTCCGATCTGGCGGCTCCTGAGAGCGCTCCTGGGCCTTTATCTGCCTACCCCGTCCCCCGTCACTTGAGTAGGTGCCCTTCCGTGTCTTCCTGGAGGAGAGGCCCCCCCCCTGAGGTGTGGGCCGGGAAGTGTGCATATGGGGGGGACCCGGGCCACCCGCAGGGACCTAGGAGGCCACGTCGTGGGTGCCTCCCCCGTGGGGGCTGCGGCTGCGCAGACCGGTGGGCGCGTGGGGCACCTGGTAACCCACACGTGTCGGGCGCGCCGTCCACACCGCGTGCGTCCTGGGGCGCTGCCCACACCCACAGGACCAGGGGTGCCGTCCACACCACGCGTGTCCTGGGGCGCCACCCACACCCACAGGACCAGGGGTGCCGTCCACACCGTGTGCATCCAGGGGCGCCGCCCACACCCACAGGACCAGGGGTGCCGTCCACACCGCGTGCATCCGGGGGCGCCGTCCCGCCCATTCGGGTTCTAGGTCAGTCCGCGCAGAACTTGCTGTGCAGACCGCTTTCTCAGCAGAGGTTGTGAGTTAGGGGTATGGTGGGGAGCAGGACGGATCTCGGGGAATTAACCCGTAAAAGGTAAAGAGTCGCAAAGTAGAGAGTTGTTAACCCCAGTTCTCTCTCACTTTTAGTTGTAAAATGCAGTTTAGAAGGTGAAAGATTAACAAGGGAAGCAGTAAATGGACCGAATTTTATCCTCAGATTACGATTCCACTTTTATTGAAGCAGACTTTGTTTTTATTTTGTTCCGGTATTTATCTAACGATGTTGTTAATTTGGATTTAAGCTCTATTATCTTAAATCCCTGTTAGGAAGGTGTCAAAATATACAGAACAACCAACGACTTATAATTTAAAAACAGGTAATAATCGTCGCCGATCTTATGTTGCAGAATGTTTTGCCTGGGAGGGAAACAAGTCAGCCTTAAACACCAAACAAATGGATCGGATATATGTTATCACACTTCATAACGTTACATGGAGGAGCTAGTGGCGTGTCCTTTGGGTGGAGGAAGGGAGGAAGGCTTACTTTTAGAAGGACGGATTGTACAGTTTATTATATTGTAGTCTGATTATCCAGTAAGCACTGTGGTTATGCTTTAGCTTAGCAATTTAGTATATGTGCTATACAAAGACTCAGGATCCCGCTAATAAAAAGCTATTGGAGTTGTAGAATGTAGATACTACGTGCATGACGAAACAAAATTCATGGCAAATTTTAGGGAGGAAAAAATGAAGTGTTATGTCATCTTGGATTTAACAACTATGCTCTTTTTTTTATGCTCTTTTTTTTTTTTTTGCGGTACACGGGCCTCTCACCATTGTGGCCTCTCCCGTTGCGGAGCACAGGCTCCGGATGCACAGGCTCAGCAGCCATGGCTCACGGGCCCAGCTACTCCGCGGCATGTGGGATCTTCCCGGACCGGGGCACGAACCCGCGTCCCCTGCATCGGCAGGCGGACTCTCAACCACTGCGCCACCAGGGAAGCCCAGCTATGCTCTTTTAAAAAATATTTATCTATTTATTCATTCTAGTTTCATTGAGATATAAGGCACATAGAGCACTGTATAAGTTTAAGGGGTACAGCATAATGATTTGACTTACATGCATCGTGAAATGATTATCACAGTAAGTTTAGTGAATGCCCATCTCATATAGATTAAAAAAAAATTTTTTTTGTCCCTTCTGTGAGAACTCTTAGGATTTACTTTCTTAACAACTTTCATATAGAACATACAGCAGTGTTGATTATATTAATCACGGGGTACATTACATCCCTAGTACTTCTTGTAACTGAAAGTTTATACCTTTTGACCACCTTCATCCAATTCCCCCCTCCCTCCACCTCCACCTCTGATAACAGCAAATCTGATCTCTTTTTCTGAGTTTGTTTATATGTTTTTGAAGTATAATTGACCCATAACACTCTGTTAGTTCAAGGTATACAATATAGTAATTCAATATTTATGGGTATTTCAAAATGGTCACCATGCTCCAACAGCTACATTCTGTTATTATAAGACGTAATCGTAGATTGTGAGGTACCTTACCAAGAGTATAGTCTTTTTAGGCTGAAATGAAATGCCGTTGTGGAGAAGGTTATAGCCTACTGCATGTATTGGGCCAAATCTTCTTTTCCAATGTCAACGTTTTCTAAATTTCCCCAGAACAGAGTTGTTAGTATAATGGATTATGGTAAAGCTTAAGTTATACATGATTTTTCTTTGATGGAGATCAAAACCAGCAATCTGGGCAGCTTTTGAGTTTTGTTTTTGTTTTTGAAGCCTTCAGGGGGCTTCCACCGAGTCTGCAGGGTAAGGACTCAGCTGGTTCACTCTTCATCACACTTTGTTGAAAAGACTGATTTTTTGTGTGTGTTTGGAGGCTTCTCAAAGTTCTGTTTATAAACATTGCCAGGAGCAGAGAGTTAGGAATCTTCCACTCGAAAGAAAAATGACAAAAGGAATAAAATCATGTCTTGACTTGCTATGGTTTGGTGCCCCTTGTCTCATCCTGATGCCACTGCGGCCACTCCAGGTCCCCCGAGGCATGGAATGGGTGTTGTCAGCAAGTTGGAAGCTGTGTAAAAGGCAGCGTATGCCTCTCATTTCTGACGAACCACTCGGGGCCCTTTGGAATTACAGTTAAGTTGTGTGTAAACCATTTTGACACGTGACATTCAAATTTAACTAAACTTTTAACTGAACCAGAATTGTCTGTCTGTTAAACTTCTGCCTTGAAGGTGCATTTTACATGTGACTGACCTTCGACCTCATTCATTTTCACAATAATGAGCCTCTGCCGTGACTTCCTCGTGAAGCGTAGGGATGGTAGACTGTTTCTCCAGTTGCATTTTCACGGGGAGTCACGTTGCCTGTGTGCCACCCACCCCTACGTGATAGGGGGCTGATAGCGTGGTCAGGCGGGTGTGCGTGACGGTGAGCTCGGAGCCATGTGGTCAGCCGTCTGGCTGAGGAGTCCAGTGTCGTGGAAGCGACTCGCCCTGCAGCTGGGTGCCCAGGTGCCCAGACTGCTGGACGGTGGGCCAGACCTTGAATTGCTAAAATCTCCAAAGGCCAGACGGTGGCCACTCTTGAAGCCGAGCAGGTGTCCCCCGTTCCTCAAGCCACCCATGCCAAAACGTGCGTTCCAGAAGCACTAGAAAAAGGAAATTTATCTCGTGGAAGAGAGGATCCCACAGAAGTTCACTGGGCCCATTCATGGCTGACCAAGGAAAGCTCGTGTAAATGTTTACTCCCAGAACTTGTCAAGGGACATGTATTCAGAATGAAAAGTCTTCCTGTGAAGAGGCAGCCAGCTCTGGGCGTTCTTCTTCCCGTTACAAGGAGTTCATAGTAAAGACAGAAAATTGTGTCCATTTCAGTCTCATTATTAAAACAGTCAAAAGCATGTGCAGTCTAGAACACAAGCTATTTCGTGGCTTAGGTTTCTCTGGTTGTAGACAGGCAGGGAGGCATACTGGCAGACAGACGGTTCACTCGGAGTTGAAGTAATTTTGGTATCTCTTTAATGTATTAATGAAAAGGTCCTCTTTTTTCTTTCCTCCCTTCTGCTTTTCCCCGAGTTTAGATTAGCACAAGCTGATTTGAATTGATTGCTCGGGTGTTTATTGTTTAAAAGAAAAAACAAAACTATCCCAGTATCATTTTTGTCACTGAGACACAATTAAAATCTCGGAATAAAAAGCATGACATTTAAGTGAACGGAATGCTTTTACACAGGGTGACAAGTAAATCATTGATTCTGGTGATTGCTGGCTCCAGGCTTGATAAGAGAAAATAGAGGAGCACGAACGAAGAAATAGTCCCACCTTCAACGCTTATAAGCCCCTGGTTTCCGCAGCAGGAAACGCAGGGACCTGGCTCTGGGTCAGGGGGGCAGCTGTGTCCCGGGTCCCCGCCCGCAGTGGCCACAGGGAGCAGAAGACAGTGGACACAGGGGAGGGAACGCAAGCTGCCCTTGCTCACGTCCTTCCAGTACTTGGCGAGGGCTGTCCGGGGAGAATAGGTTCGTTTTTAGCAGGCAGTGTTGGGTAGCCTTGAGCTCAGGCAGTGGCTGCTTGGCTTGACATTGGTGGGAAAGAAGGTATCTTCATGGATGAATATTTGTCAGAGTGTTGTTTATGACGTCAGATAACAGAACCCTTTTTCTTTTTGTAATTTTTATGAAGTCTTTCCTTCAACGCATCATGCTCTCCCTTCACTGGTTGGACAAAAACTGCACAGCGTGGACGGCCCTCCCCTGAGGGTTTGGGACCCCGCCCTGTGCTCCCTGTGGCTCCAGGCCTCCACCCAGCTCGGACTCTGTCACCTCTTCCACGTTGTTATCCTTGCACCTGTCAGATACGCCTTCTAATCTTGTATGCGTTGAGAAATCAGGTAGCTGGGTTTACTGTGAGTTCTCTGCTGCGTAAGGAAGGTTATGAAGGAGTGTGGGTCTGTGGCTCTGTGGTGTGTGCTCTTTGGGTGGAGGAATCACGCTTCTGTGCTCAAGGCTGTGTGTTACAGGGTGGATCTGTCCAAAGTCTGATTTCTAAATGCTCTAAATTACTGTGTACTTTTTAAGGCACCTTGGAAGAACAGTTAACCCCTAATTAGCCTGAGCAAAATCTACTAGATTACTTACACCTTTTATTCTTACATAATTCCTCCCATTAATAAATTTATGTATTTATTAGGCACTCTACTACCTACTTTGCATGCCTACAAACACATCCCAGTATTGGCTTCAGCCAGCTCTCATTAGGTAGTTAACGCTGCTCTAATTCCCTGATGAACAATAAGTGACCTGGGCTTTCTCTGCATTTTGGTCGTGGGTGGTGGTGGTCCTTTCTGGTCCCTGCCTGTGTCAGAGTGGCTGCAGCCACATCCCCAGGCTCTCAGTCCCAGCTCCAGGGAAATGGTGAGGGGTTTCCAGGTCAGGCTGGTGAATTTCATGGGGGGGAGGGGCAAGTGTTTTATAGAAATGTGTGTATGTATATTTATCATGTATACGTATATGTATGTATGTGTATAAGTATGTATGTACACACACATTGGAAGTAAAGATGGCTGCATCAAACTTGATTCTGATGCAAATCCTGGCTACTGCGTATTCTCCCTAGGGGTAAAGGCATTCATACTTGAATTAATTTCTTGTTGGAAGTTCAATCTGCAGATTATTCTTGCACTGCAGTGATTTGAGGGATTATAGGAATTTCCCAGGGTAATTGAAGAGACCCAGTATTTTTCTTTCTTTTTTTTTTTTAAATTTATTTATTTATTGGCTACGTTGGGTCTTCATTGCTGTGCTCGGGCTTTTTCTAGTTGCGGCAAGCGGGGGCTACCCTTCGTTGCTGTGTGCGGGCTTCTCACTGCGGTGGCTTCTCTTGTTGTGGAGCACAGGCTCTAGGCTCATGGGTTGTGACACGCAGGCTCAGTAGTTGTGGCTCGCAGGCTCTAGAGCGCAGGCTCAGTAGCTGTGGTGCATGGGCTTAGTTGCTCTGCGGCATGTGGGATCTTCCCGGACCAGGGCTGGAACCCATGTCCCCTGCATTGGCAGGCGGATTCTTAACCACTGCGTCACCAGGGAAGTCCCAAGACCCAGTATTTTTGACCAATGATGATAGAAAGCATTCTTTTCCCTCAGTTTTGAAACATTTCTTTTTATTGCAATAAAATATATGTAACATAAAATTTACCGTTTTAAGTGTAGAGTTCTCACGCATTAAGTCCATTCACGGTGTTGTGTATCCGTCTGCAGAACTCCTCTTCCCCACAAACAGTCACCCCCTGCTCCGTCCCCACGCTCCCCGCTACCAGGTCAGTGTTTTATTCCTCACTGTCAATCACATCCGGTCTTATCCAGCCCAGCCTTGGTTAGTGCCCAACCAGATGCCCTCCAGGTCTGGGTTCGCTTTCTGTCTCTGGTGCTGCTTTCCTTCCAGCCTCCCCTGAGCTCTGACTAGTGTCTAGGCCCCTTCGCTGATGACTTCCTGACTCGGTCAGCCATCACCTACCCTGCTCCTGTCTTTCCGATTCACCGCCTGGTGACGGACACTCCTGATGGTGCCGCTTTGTCGGGTCATCTCTCTGTTGCCCAGCAGTTAGCGTTGGTGTTTGCCTCCAGCTTTGAGACTTCTCCCAGGCTGCTCTGTTCTTCCTACAGCTGCCTGTACTGGCCTTGGTCCTGACCTGCCTGCCCAGCTCATGGTCGGTGACCAAGGCCTCCCGACCATGTAAGAAATGACATCAGGCAGATTTAAAATTTGACCCTGGGAAGTCTACTGTTCAAGGCACTAAATGGCATATTACTGTGTCATAATATATAACACTGAAAAATGAAATACCAAATGTATTTCATTTACCAAAAGTCTAAATAGCAGGAAAAGTACTGAAGACGATGAACTGCTTTTCTAAAAATAATTTTTGAGTTAGCAATTAATGGATAATACAAAAGCGATGGAAGAATTATTCACATTAAGAAATTCGACGAGGTGCTGAAGAAATCTGTACTAACCCAGGTTATGAAGATACTTTCCTATGTTGCTGTATTGCTGTTTATTGCTGTGTAACAAACGACCACTAAAGCTGATGTCTTAAAGCAAGAGTTTATCATTTCTCCTGGTTCTCGGGTTGGCTGGGCTCGGCTGGGTGGTTCTATACCCCGTGTGCTGTCTGTGGGCGTCACCCTGTAGGCTGCAGTCAGCTGGGAGCCTGGCGGGGGCTGGGAAGTCCACGATGACACCCCCCCCCCATCTGGCCCCTCTCCACATGGCCTCCCAATCTATTCCAGCTCCTTTACACTGTGACAGTACCCCCAAGACGGTTTTTATTAACATTTTATTCTAAGATTTTAAAAACTTTATTCCAAAGTTGATTTAATTACTTTACTAGTAAGTCTTTTAAAGAAATAGTTAACTACACCCAAATAATTGTTTAATTGTTATATTTAGTTTACGTGTGTGTGTATCTAGTAGATGAGAGAAAAGAAATTTTGCTTGGAATAGCTAGGCAGTTATACTGTGTTGTACATGTAGATGTAATTTTCAAATGACTTGCCTTCAAGACATATTCTTCATATATTAGAGTGTAACATGACTCTTTGATATGAAAACATGAGAAGAAAGCATTTCTTGATTCTGAACAGATATGATGGTCATTGCATAGATCTTATTTACACTCAACAACAACAAAATGAGTAAGGACAGTTATAGAAAAATTTATATGAAAAAATATAATATTTCAAAAATGAGAGAAAGCAGTTAAAAATAGCTGGATGTCTTTAATTCAGGAATTGTGGAGAGGAATGCTAAACTAACTTTTTAAATGCTTAAACCTCTTAATTTTAAACAGTATAATTTCCAATTTTCCTAAACCTTACACAGAATATGGATTTTTAAAGGATTCTTTAGTTATTTGCCTGGCTTAGAAATAAAGATTTAGACACATAGTTAGCCTACACTACATATACTACATTACTTGACTGTTAGAAAACAAGTGATTATCCTGCATATTCAATCATAAATCTATGAATTT
Source organism: Aethalodelphis obliquidens (assembly GCF_003676395.1). NCBI lineage: Eukaryota > Metazoa > Chordata > Mammalia > Artiodactyla > Delphinidae > Aethalodelphis > Aethalodelphis obliquidens. The sequence goes on from NW_020838047.1 coordinate 1,010,558, forward strand.
GGTGTTCCTGAGAGAAATAAAATGCAACTTCCATAACAAACAAAAATGATGTCACTGAATAGGCAGTCTGAATAGGGCTGTATCTATTAAAGAAATTTAATCAGTAATTAGTAACATTCCAAAACAGAAAGCAGCATGCTCAGATGGGTTGACTGGCGAATTCTACCAAATACTTAAGAAATATCAACTCCCCACAGTCTCTCTCTTTTTTTTTTTTAACACCTTTATTGGAGTATAATTGCTTTACAATGGTGTGTTAGTTTCTGCTTTATAACAGAGTGAAATCAGCTATACATATACGTATATCTGCATATCTCCTCCTTCTTGCGTCTGCCTCCCACCCTCCCTATCCCACCCCGCTAGGTGGTCACAAAGCACCGAGCTGATCTCTCCACAGTCTCTTTAAGAAGATAGAATATTTTCTAACTCATTCTACAAGGCCAGAACTACCCTAACATGCAAATCAGACAAAGACATTACAAGAAAAGAAAACTACAGACCAATATTTCTCATGAACATAGATGTAAAAACCTTCAACAGAATATCAATATTAGCATATTGAATCCAACAGTGTATAGGATGAATTATACACCATGATCAAGTGGGATTTATCCTAGGTATGCAAGTCTGGTTCAACATTCAAAAGTGAATTAATGTAATCTGTCACATCAACAAGCTAAAGAAAAGAAAAATGCCATGATTATCAGTATATGCAGCAAAAACATTTGACAACATTCAATACCCATTCATGATAAAAACTCTTATTAAACTAGGAATAGTGAGAAACGTCTTCAACTTGATAATTGTCTACAAAACCCCTACAGCTAACATCATACTTAATGGTGAGAAACTCAAATCTTTCCCACTAAGTTCAGGTACAAGGCAAGGATGTGCTCTCTCACCACTCCTTTTCAACATCATACTGGAAGTCCTTGCTAATGCAGTAAGACGAGAAAAGGAAATAAGAGGTATACAGATTGGGAAGGAAGAAATAAAACTGTCTTGGTTTGCAGATGCCATGATGGTTTATGTAGAAAATTCTAAAGAATTGGTGAAAAAACTCCTAGAACTAATAAGCAATTGTAGTAAGATTACAAATACAAAATTAATTTACAGAAGTCAGTTGCTTTCCTACATGCTAGCAACCAAGAAGTGGAATTTTAAATTAAAAACATGATACTGTTTACATTATCACCTCCAAAAATGAAATATGTGTAAATCTAACAAAATATGTGCAAGATCCATTTGAAGAAAACTACAACACTCTGATGAAAGAAATCAAAGAAGAACTTAAATGGAGAGATAGTCCATGTTCATGGATAGGAAAACTCAATATTGCCAAGATATCAGGTCTTCCCAACTTGATCTCTAAATTTAATGCAGTCCCATTCACAATCCCACCAAGTTATTTTGTGGATATCAACAAACCGATTCCAAGGTATGCATGAAAGGCAAAAGCATCCAGAAGAGCCAACACAACGTAGAAGAACAAAAAGGTTGAAGGAATGATGCTACCTGACTTCAAGACTTAATATAAAGCTACAATAACCAAGTCAGGGTGGTATTCACAAAAGAACAGACAAATTGATCAATGGAACAGAATGGAAGGCTCAGAAATAGACCCACATAAATATAGTCAACTGCTCTGTGACATAGGAGCAAGGACAATACAATGGAGAAAAGATAGTCTTTTTGACAAAAGGTGCTAGAATAACTGGACAACAACAGGCAGTGAAATGAACCTAGACACAGACCTCACACTGTTCATAAAAATTTACTAAAAATGGATCATAGACCTAAATATAAAATGTAAAATTATAAAACTCCTAGAAGATAACATAGGAGAAAATCTAGGTGACCTTGGATCTGATGATGAGTTTTTTAGGTACAAAACCAAAGGCATGACCCATGAAGGAAAAACTGATAAGCTGGACTTCACTAAAGTTTAAAATTAGTTCTGCAAAAGACACTATCCAGAGAGTAAGAAGAAAAACCACAGGCTGGGAGCTAATATTTGCAAAGACGTATCTGATAAAGGACTGTTATCCAAAATTTGCAAGAACTCTTAAAACTCAAAAATAAGAAAGTAAACAGCAAGGGGTAAAGGGAGTTAAGTGTATAGTGACAGATGAAAACAACTTTTGGTGGCAAGCGTGCTGTAGTGTACACAAAATTTGAAATATAATTTATGTGATACTTACATAATGTTTTAAACCAATGATACCTCAATAAAAAAAAAGAAAACCCTGTTAAAACTGGGCAAAAGACCTGAACAGACACCTCGTTAAAGAAGATACACAGATGGCAAATAAGCATATAAAAAATGCTCCACATCATATGTCAGCAGGGAAATGCAAATTAAGACAACGAGACACCACTACACACCTATTAGAATGGCCAGAATCTGGAACACTGACAACACCATCCATAACCTACTGAGGAAGTGGAGCAACAGGAACTCCCATTCAGTGCTGGGGGGATGCAGAATGGTGCTGCCATTGGAAGACACTTTGGCAGCTGCTTACAAAACTAAACATACTCTTAGCAGGCGGTCCAGCACTTGTGCTCCAGGTGAGTCAAAACGTATTTTCACACAGATGTGTATAGCAGCTTTATTTATAATTACCAAAACTTGGAAGGAACCTTCAGTAGGTGATTGGATAAATGGTGGTCCATCCAGACAGTGGAATATTATTCAGCACTAAAAAGAAATGAGCTATCAAGCTATAAAAAGACATGCAGGAACCTTAAAATTCGTATTACTAACGAAAGAAGCCAATCTGAAAAAGCTGCATATTGTATCATTCCAACCATATGACATTCTGGAAAAGGCAAAACTATGGCGACAGTAAAAAGATCAGTGGTTGCCAGGAGTTATGGGGGAGGGGGGAGGGAGTTCTGGGGCAGTGAACCTATACTCTGCATGAGACTGTAACAGTGGGTGTCATTATACGTTTGTCAGAACCCACAGGACGCTCAACAAGGCGGAACACTAACGCAGACTTTGGACTTCGGGTGACCTAGGTGTGTCACTGTAGGTTCGTTGATTGTAACAGGTGTACCCCTCTGGTCAGGGTTGTTGATAGTGGGCGCTGTGCGTGTGGGGGGCAGGGTTATATGGGAACTCTCATACTTCGGCTTAACTGTTTTGGGGGACCTAAAACTGCTCTAAAAGGCGAAGTCTATTTAAAAGGAAAAAAATAGAAGGAAATGATGGAAAAAAATAAAGATATCTGCGTAAATATTAAAAAGAGTACTGAACTTACTGTGTCATTCTGTTGTATCAGACTAGAAGTTTTTCCTTTTTCTTCAGTAATGATTAAACATTTCAGAGGCTATTTTAGAAACGAGATAATGAAGGTATCACAGAAACATTTATTTCTCTGCAGTGCTATTCGCAAAAGGCTACGTCGTGGTATGAATGGTGGAAAGATTAATTAGCTACATTTGGGAAAAAGTATCTAAAACTGGATTTTTGCCACTTTTCTTGCATTTTCGGCATTAGGATGTAAAATGTAAGTTAATACCACTTTGAAAAGCCCCATCTGTGAGTGGAGTCAGAGGGGTAGCCATCCAGATGGTGGCTTTGGGTGGCGTCAGCACGATTTTGTGCCCGTTTCCTCAGCATCTGACAGATTCTCTGATATACATGGAAATAAAACTTCTGAACGCTTTTGTCTACCAACCACACAGATAGGTTTATACATTCGTTGTCTAGCCTATAACTGTCCATGGTGCTCTGTGCCTTTAGCTATGAAACATGCCGTGGACGCACACAAGGCCGACATTGAAATCGAGGTAACTTGCTAAGAAGGGTTTGACCTAGTTCCTCATCCGCCGCAGACCCGGCTGATGTGGTACCCAGCCTGTTGTGATTCTCCAGTGAATGATGGCAGCATGGCGGCCTTGGACTTAGTTCCTTAGAGAATGGGTTGACTTACCAAACCTGCTCCATTATGGACAGTAGTAGAGACTTTTTTTTAAGCAATGCATAGATTTTAATAAGTTTTCTTTGAAAAAATTATTTTTAATTGAAGTATAGTTGCTGTACAATATTATATAAGTTACAGGTGTACAATCTAGTGATTCACAGTTTTTAAAGGTTATACTCCATTTATAGTTATTGTAAAGTATTGGCTGTATTCCCCTTGTTGTACAGGATATCCCTGCAGCTTATTTTATACCTAATAGCTTGTATCTCATAATCCCCTACCCTTATTTTGCCCCTCCCCCCACTGGTAACCACTAGTTTGTTCTCTGTATCTGTGAGTCTGCTGCTTTTTTGTTATATTCACTGCTTGTAGTTTTTAGATTAGTGGAGAATTTTTTTTTTTTTTTTTTTAGTGGAGACTTTTTATGGGGCTTAGGAATAAGGATGTAAGTGTTTTTCGTCTTTTGTTCTTATTTGCATTGTCTTGTGAAAATAATTCTGTTTTGATGAATATGGTGGTTTTTCTTTTTTTTTCCTTTGAGAGTAATATTGAAGCAGCATAAAAAATAAAATAATGATTATGCAAAGTTGTGCATGTTATTATGAAAAGAAATGTTTTTCATAAACTACTTAGGCAAATGCAGTTTTATTTCAATAGGCTTAAAAAGTTTTTTTAAACACCCTATTAGGCTTACATCTTTTTTGGAAATAATAAACTGAATTCTGCATAATGTTTCTTATCATTTATAAAATTAGCATTGCTTCATTATTTGCCTCATATTATGCATAATCATAGGTTGAAAGGTATCTAGACAATGAGGGAAGCGGTCACACAAAACATTTTGCCTTAGTGTGAATTAGAAGGTGAAGCTTGCAGTTTTCAGATGCAAATGATCCTCTGTGGTAAGAAGATGGAAATAAGGTCGAAGGCAAACACAGGCAGAGGAGCAGGAAGGGGAAGAAGAGGGAGGCGAAGGGTAAAACGGCAGAGAGGCCCGAGGGAAAGCCTGGAACCCTCCTGCCTGCCCGCCAGCCCGGTGTGTTACAATCTTATCTACCTTAGTGTCTCCATTTTGCAGGTAGGACATTTGAGTACTTCACGTCACAGTGTTGAGTCAGGGTTTGAACACATCTGATTTCCTTTTTCTAGTAATCGTGGCTGACTCATCATGGGCCAAGCTTGATATTGAAACCACTACAATTACAGGCGCCACATGGTCCCTGTCCTCGCTCAGCTTGAATCCCAGTGGGGAGGGTGGACTAGTGACTGCACGGTGACCTGCAGGGCAATACGTGCTGTAGACAGGGGAGTGCGTGAGGGGGTTCAGGGTGGCAGCACCTCAAACAGACCTGGCATCAGGGAAGACTTCTTGGAGGAGGGGGCTTCTTTTTGAGAACCGAAGGACTAAGGCAAAGACAGCTCTCCACTTCGGAGTTCATTTTTATTTTGTTTGGTGTGGTTTTCGTCTTTCCCCATTTCTATTATTATTATTTTTTCCAACTCCTCCTTATTTTCCAGCCACAGAAACCAGAGTCTTGAGGAAGTTCTGATCCCGTTATTCACGCCTAGGGGTTTGTGCACGGTGGGGCTCACAGCCTACGTCTGGGCTCTGTCCCTGCAATTACATGTGACTCACAACTAGTGTCCGGGGCTCTCCAGGAGCTGGCTCACAGCTGCAGGCCCTACGTTTGACACTGATTCGAGTCTGACTGTCACCTCATTTTGTCCTTGGGTTGTCAGGACACAGCGGACTCGGTGTAGCTAAGGTGGCCGATTGTCATTTACTGGGCCTTCAGGTATGTGTATTAAATAGGAATGAAAAATAATTGTTTACTGAATCAGTAGGAAGGAAACATTTGACTTGATAGCAACATTTCCCAAGTTTTGTTAAAACTCACGTAAAATACATCATGTGTATGTTTTTTAGAAACCTTTGTGTCTGTCTTCCTAAAAAGAGGTATAGCTTTATGCTGTGCAGATTGCTTTTTCGTCCTTTTTTTCTCTGCCCAGTGATAACTGCTTCCCTGGTAGAGAGTTTCTTGAGGAATACAGTAAAAGTGGGCGGAGAGTGAGGCCCAGTGGGCTCCATGGGCACAAAGGATGGATGGAATTCCGGGCCAAGCCAGGGTGGGTGGGAAGGCAAAGGTCATTTCAACTCTGGGCAGAAACTGCTAGTACTTGGGGTCAGACAGCGGGGCGTGGGTGAAGGAGGGTTAGTGAAGGAAGGTGGTTTCCTTTTAGGAGAAAAGCCCAAACTGGACGCCTTGAATTAGCACGTCTGAGCTCGGTCTGGGCATTTCTAGACCCGCTTCCTCTGCTGGAGAAGGTGCCACTTGCTCTGTGGTGCAGGAGGGCCCGGCTGGCAGGCCAGAGGTGCCACTCGGCTTGGTTTGGGCCCTGCCACGCCTGCCCGCTCCTCTCCGGTGCAGGGTCCCCCCCGTGGTGTGGCCACTAGGTCTGTGATCTGAGTCCAAGCCACACAGGCTGGGTGCTCCCGGGGATCCCTCTGGAGGGTGGCATGCGTGTCAGCGGCCCTCTCCTGCGTCCTCTGCTGCGTCTCCGTGGGTCCTGGCGGTAGAGGAGCAGTTAAAGAAGGGGGAGCTGTCTGAAGCGGCGTCCTCCACCGGGGTGGCTTGTGCAGGAGCTCCGATGACCTCGTGTGTGGACGGAGCCCCAGCTTCTCAGCCTCCCTGGGCGCATATTGGTTCCAAGGCCAGAGGCCATCCTGAAAGGTTGGAGTGTATCGTGATGACTCGGTTTAAAATGTGGGAACCCTGGTGTAATACCCAGAAGCCAGCAGATGCCGTGTCTTTTTGGATTACTGCCCGTCCGCTTTGTCCCTGCCCTGTGTGTGTCTGCAGCGCGGTGTGTCTCCTGCTGCACACCCAGCGTCCTGAGAGCTTGGGGTGGGGGTTCGCAGTATGACCTGCCTTCACTGCGCAGGGCAGTTGCTTGGCCCAGGTGCGTTTTGACTTCATTTTTTAAATTTGATTGAATCCTATGAGCAGTCTTTTTGGACATTAGACTCTAGGTCAGTGTTGCTCGGGCCTCGGGTGAGGACAGGTTGCGAAATTATTGCAAGCGGTCATGAATCCAGTGGACCTTCCAGCGTCCCTTGTGGCCAGAATCATGTGTGATGCAAAAGGGTATCATTTTCAGGTAACTGGAAGTGTGGTGTCACTTAACGTCAGTTAGTGTCTCCTAGGTTTGGTCATGTTTCCTCCACGTTCTCTTCAAGTGGGGTATTCAGGGCCCTCTGCAGAGCCGCTGTTGCAAATGCCTGGAAGGACTGATTGATCTGAGAGAGTTCGGGCGCGGTGCCTCTCAGGCTGCTGCATTGGCTGCCTTCCAGGTCCTGTCACTATTTATTCCATTTAGAAACATGAATTAAAAATTTATTTATTGTTCTTGTGTTGGTGGTGAGGGCAAGACCCAGTTGTAAAAGGCCCCAAGTGGGCTGGAATTGCTTTTTCAGGGGCTTTTTCGCCAAAGCGGATTTGAGAACTCCTGTGACTGTGGTTTGCTTGTTTTCCCAAGTCGGGTGTGTGTGTGCATGTGTGTGTGTGTGTGTGTGTGTTTTGTTAAGAAATTCTTCACATATTCCTGGTGTTATCTTTCCTTTTCTTGAGTCAGAAAACTTTCGCTGAGTGTCAGTGTGGTGTGTTGGCAAATTGCAAGAAGGGGGAAGAGCGAAATTTATGAGTCCAGTTAGGGATGCCACCGGGCTCCTCCAAGGGTTCCTGGCTGTGTTACTAAGTGAAAAAATATGCTGGGAGATTTTTCTGACAGGTGAGTATTTGTCAACACTTGAATGAGGTCAGATGGTTTAACAACAACCCCAGAAGGACGTGCTCAGCGCCTCCGTGTGCCCCTCTGTGCAGGGCAGTACATTTGACAGGCCTGGAAATGGGCCTGCATTTTGGGGTGATTTGATCTTAGTTTTGCAAAATCAGAGTTATTAATATAAAAGAGATAGCGCATGGGGGAGTTAGCCATGCTTCTTACTGCCTTATCAGTGGGATTACAAAAATATAAATTAGTTTTTGTGATAGGACTCTGACAAGTCATTTCTTTTTCTCCAAGGTCATCCATGTGGTGTTAATTTTGACCTGATTCATAGGTCCTCTGATACCCTCCACACAGAGTGTGTGTAAAACAGCCGGACTTACTGGCATTCACTTGCAGCTCTTGCCAACAGAGAAATGCTGTGTACTAAATTTGAATCTGGTTTCAAAACAAATGTCAACATTTTCAAACGCAGGATTTACTGGAACGTAAATAGTGCATTTAATGAAGCAATTTCTCCCGACTCCCCCCTTATTCTGTCAGCATATCAGGTAACTGCACGAATTTCCATTTTAATATGTGATTCCCATCTCTCCTTCGTTCCCTGATTCCTGATTGGCACAGAGAAAGGAAACCCAGCCCTGTTATAAAGGCTTTTCATTATCAAATCAACTTCTCAGTATTACAGATTACTTCGGATTTCAGAAACGAGATAAGCATGGAGCCCAGACTCTTCAAAGGGGGAGGTTGATATCTGACAGCTTGGCAAGATACAGTCTTTTTTTTAAAAAAAAAAAAAAATTTATTTATTTATTTGGCTGTGCCGGGTCTCGGTTGCAGCAGCATGTGGAATCTTAGTTCCCTGACCGGGGATCGAACCCGGGCCCCCTGCGTTGGGAGCACGGAGTCTTCCCCAGTGGACCACCAGGGCGGGCCCCAGATGCAGTCTTATTTGGGTAAGTTAGGTGTGTGCTCAATGCCCATCTTCAAACTCGAATTGTTGTGAGCGTATGTGCAGTGCTAAACTTGGCTTCTTTGGGTACATTTTTAGGTGTGGATTTGTTGGAAGAAAGAGACAATGTTTTATGGTGAAAACTGGCTGGTTTGATTTTGAAGTTGTGAAGCCTTCGACAGAGAATAGGGTGATTTAATGAGATGATGTGCTCGGAGTTTTGTTGAATTAGTGTGATTAAAGAAGATGCGCAGCTCAAGATTAAAAGACGCTCCAGCACTCAAGACCTTTAGGAAGGCGAACGGGGAGCAGTGTTACAGTCTTTGGAAGCGAATTCCTTCTTGTCTCAAATTTGATGTGGGATTTATTTTGGCTTATTCAGCTCGCTCAACAGTCCCCCAGGACGTTTTACTTACCTTTGAGTTGCTGTTTCCTCGGGGGTTTAAATTAGGGAAAATTCAGTCAGAATGAGGGAGAGAGAAGGGATTGGTATTTTTTGAATCCTTCTCTGTGCCACGATCATGCCAGGCACTTTCTTCATAGTAGCCTGTTGGGATAAAAACAGTTTTAATTCCTGTTTTGCAAAAAGTAAGTGCTCGAGGTCACACAGCCCTGTTTTGCACCAGGTCTGTGTTCTTTCTTCTGTCATGTGCTCGTAAGTGTGTGATTTCATAGCATCGCTGGTCCCTGCTTCCTCTTAGGGAGTTTGGAGGGCAAAATCAGAAGAGCTATCTCTTGACTAGAATGAGAAGAAGAAAGAGGATTATTCAGTCATTCATTCAACACGTATTTTTATATGCCAGATACCGTTCTAGGTGTATCCTCAACCAAACAGGCTTCCGTTCTTTCATATCATTTAGCTACGATTTACACATTTTTAGACCATAATTCTTATCTCTGGTGGACGTTGTTAAACAACTAGAGAACAGCACTAGGATGTTTTTATTTTGAGGGAACTACAAACAGCAGAATGTTTTGAGTGCTGAGTTAATACCCTGTGTTGCACTTTCTGTGTCCAGTAACTGTGTTACTATGTGGTATTGGAAAGTATTCAACCACAGCATTCCTTCAGGTGTGTTCTGTGGGTATTTGGTCAAATACAAATAGTTTCTTTACTGCAGAACGTATCCGAGCCCTTAATACGCTCATGTGGATTGTCAGTCTCACGCAGTATTGCCAAGCTTATTTGACCATGAACCCTTTTTTTCTTTCTTTCTTTTTTTTTTTGCAGTACGCGAGCCTCTCACTGTTGTGGCCTCTCCCGTTGCGGAGCACAGGCTCCGGACGCACAGGCTCAGCGGCCATGGCTCACGGGCCCAGCCGCTCTGCGGCATGTGGGATCTTCCTGGACCGGGGCACGAACCCGTGTCCCCTGCATCGGCAGGCGGACTCCCAACCACTGCACCACCAGGGAAGCCCAACCCTTTTTTTCTAAGAGTTTCTAGCCCAAACAGTGTTCAGGAGAACTCACATTACTGTCTAGATACAGAATGCTATGTTTTCCTCCTGTAGTTTTTTTTTTTCCTTCCCTGCTCAGAAGGCACACAATTGTGTCTTTCAAAGTTTTTATTGAAGACCACCTCAGTGTTTCTAATTTTTAAATTTTTCTTGGAGTGTAGTTGATTTACAATGTTGTGTTAGTTGCAGGTGTACAGCAAAGTGAATCAGTTATCCATATACATACATCCACTTGTTTAAAGATTCTTTTCCCATATAGGTCTTTACAGAGTATTTGAGTAGAGTTCCCTGTGCTGTACAGTAGGTCCTTATTAGTTATCTGTTTTATATATACTGGTGCGTATATGTCAATCCCAGTCTCCCAGTTATCCCTCCCCTCCCTTCCCCCAGGTAACCATAGGTTTGTTTTCTGTGTCTGTGACTCTGCATCTGTTTTGTAAATAAGTTCATTTTTATCACTTTTCTTTTGATTCCACATATAAGCAATATCATATGGTATTTGTCTTTCCCCCGCGTTTCTAATGGTAAATTTATTAAGCTTTACTTTAGGTGCACAGATTAAGTATCTGATGACAAATGTATCTAAGAAACGTAAACTGCTTCTCCACTTGTCATGAAGTTGCCTGGTAAAATTATGATGTTATTTCTTTAGAAATAGGCACTTCCACAGGCCTGGAATTAACTGATACTTTGGTTTCTAAAGGTAGATATTTACTTCCATTGTGTTTTCAGAGGTTCAGACAGTTGTCCCTGTGCCTCAAACCCAAATAATAATTATAAGCTGGCTGCAAGCTGAAGACTTTTGTTCAATTTAAATTCCCTTCCGAAAAGAACCACATCCCCTCCTTCAGAGGAGATGGTAAATTGAAATAGTCCTGTCCACCCTGGACTCCATTGTCGTCCACACAGAGGCTCACTGTTTCAGTTATAAACCTGTGCTCTATTTGCCTGGATGTGTGGACACAGGAGAAGATGGGGCCCAGAACCAAGGTCGATCTCATCCCAGGAGCCAGCCTCCTGCCGAAGAGGTGCACGTTAAACTGAAGAAGTTGGGGGGAAAACAGCCTTTGTTGTGGCCACAGCACACGCACGGCCCTCCCCCTTCCCGGCCCCTGGGCACTGGGTGGTGCAGACCAGGCACACAATGGATATCTCCTGAGTGACTGAACCCGTAGCTTCCTGTTTAATTCTGTATCTGGAGGTCAGAGATCACTGAAAGTTCCGGGGAGCTCAAGGTGGCCTCTGACTTAAGTGGACATTTGCCAGGCGCTGTGCTGTCTCATTTATATCATCTCATTTAATTCTCAGAGCAATCCGATGAGGTCCTTGGCCATTTTACAGATGGGTAAACGGAGGCTGGAGACCATTGGATGCTGTGCCCGAGGCCCGTGTCTCAGAGCCTGGGGAGCTCGGGTACAAATCCAGGAGCTGGCTTCTTCTGCTTACAACTTCACCAGGGTTCTGGGCTGCTGGGTTTCTTCTTGCTTCGATGGGGATGGTAGGTGGGGTTTCGGTGTTAAGACCTTCTCCCTAGAACTTTCAATAGTAACCCTCGTATTTACATTGGAAGGAGTAAAATCAACGTAGGATTTGACGGGGGTCGGGGGAGCGGGGGAGTCGGGGCTGCCGGAGGGACTCAGCTGTGTTTTCTCTGTGACGTCGCAGGCAGTTACCATGGCAACGATGATGGTGTTATGAATGCAGAACTATAACCTCGAGCGGGAAATTAGCAATCTAAGGAGACAGAGGCTGAGGAAAAGCAAACAAATTCAGCAACATGAGGTCTAAATGGTTGCTGCTTTCAGCTTTCCTGAAACACCCGTGTGAAATGATTCTTTTCGCTCTCCCTGGTTTTGTTACTACTTTCAGAACTTGATGAAAGTAAAATAATTCCCATGTGTGCGTATGTGTTTTTAGTTTAGCAGATACTGGTGCTTTTTTTTTTTTTTTTTTTGGATCCTTCCTGCCCAGCCCCCTCTAATCCCTTCTTGAAGATATGCCCAGTGGAGATAAACTGTTTCCTGGAGTTATTTTTTTAATTTTTTAAAAATTAAATTAATTTTTTTATACAGCAGGTTCTTATTAGTCATCCATTTTATACACATCAGTGTATACATGTCAATCCCCATCTCCCAATTCATCCTGGGTTTTGCATCACCGAATTCCCTGTGGAGTAAGTTAGCGTGGGTATTTGTTAATTGCTAATGCTGATTCTGGCAATTGGAGGGAAGAGGTTCATTAAAGAAAACATTCGTTTCCCAGTAGAAACTTGAATTCCAAATTCCGATGTTCCTGTCGCTGTTCAGTAAATGTAATCCTTTCCAGAAAATGCTTCTTTCAGAAACATTGGTCATACGCCTTAAATCTTGTCATAGAAAAGTTTTTTGGATCGCTGGGAATTGGAGGTGGCGAGAGTTCACCGCCTACTTTGTGTGTGTTTGGAATCCTCGCGTGCTCTGTCTCTAACCGGCCCTGTGTCTGCCTGGCTGCAGGGCACCCTGGAGATGTCTGTTCTCTTCTGCTGCCCTTCTACTGGGACGGGAGCCCCACCGTGGTTCTGGCCCCTGAAGCTCTAGAAGCTTGTCAGCTGACTGACTTGCGTTCGTACCACAAATTCGTGTGGGATCAGAAGTATCTTTCTCCCTCGTCTGTTCTGGGATCTGAAGTGTTTTCCTAATCTGTGATTAGGAAGAGACTAGTGAGTAGAAGTGGAGCTTTCTTTTAAATAAAAGAGGATTTAAAATGACGAAAGAAGTACGTAGAGAGTTGAATTGGTCACAGGTGTAAGTGCCTGTTATCAGATGATGGTAACACATGATACCCAGGGGAGACCTTAAGGTGTATGTGTTATGAAACTTGCGTATATGATGAACCTCCTCTGTTGAATTGTCAGAGTGTGTGACCAGTACGAGTGAGAGGTGACGTGTGTTCTTTCACTGCCCCATTCCTCTACCAGGTTGTGTTTATTATTCACTCGTCTTGTAAAAATAGAGTTGTGTAAAATTCAGTACACAATTTGGTAAAGACCAAATTAGTACAAGTAGTTTCGAAGAAATGGAAATACACTAGTCATAATGTGTTTTTTTCACTCAATATTGTGTTTCTTATTCATCCATGTTGTTGTGAACTGCGGTTCATTCTCACTAATCTATAAATTTCCTTTCCAGTCTTTAGTTTTCACTTATGGGTTATTTAGAAATGGTAAAAATTTTTTCCAAGTATAGGTATTTCAAATGTATCCATGTATTACTGACTTTTAACTTAATTGGTTTGTGACTAGGGGACATGGTCTGTATAATAACTAATCTTGAAATCAACTAATCTTGAGAGTTGTTCTGTGGCTTAGCACATACAAAGTTTTTGGAAACGTTTATGTGAAAATGATGTGTACTCTTCTTATTGAGTGTACTACCTGTGTTTACTACATTGAACATGTCTTGGGATCTCCTACCCAATGATGGGTTTATTAGTTTCTCCTGTGTTTTTATTAAATTTCATATCTACATAATTGAGGCAACTTTAATAAATATACAATGTATAGATTTGTTATACCTTCCAGTTAATTTTTTGTCATTATGTAGAGGCTCTCTTTTTTTATTGAAGTATGATTGACTTACAATATTACATTAGTTTCAGATGTACAACATAGTGATTCATTATTTTTATACATTACAAAATGATCACCATGATAAGTCTAGTTACCATCTGTCACCACACAAAACTACGACAATATTATTGACTGTATTCCCCATGCTGTATATTACATCCCCATGACTTAACTTATTTTATAACTGAAAGTTTGTACCTCTTAATCTTACTCACCTATTTCACTCATCCCCCGCCACTCATCCCATCTGGCAACCACCAGTTTGTTCTCTGTATCTATGAGTCTGTTTCTGTTTTGTATGTTTGTTCATTTTTGTTTTTTAGTTTCCACATGTAAGTGAAATCACACAGTATTTGTCCTTCTCTGTCTGACTTATTTCAGTTAGTATAATGCCCTCCAAGTCCATCCATGTTGCTGCCTGTAGCAAAATTTAATTCTCTCTTATGGCTGAGTAGTATTTCATGTTATATTTATATACACATACATACGTATATGTATATCTCTCCACAACTTCTTTATCCATTCGTCTGTTGATGGACCCTTGGGTTGTTTCCATATCTTGGCTGTTGTAAATAGTGCTGCTATGAACATTGGGGTACATGTATCTTTTCAAATGAATGTTTTTGTTTTTTTCACATCTGTGCCAGGAGTGAAATTGCTGGCTCATATAGTAGTTCTGTTTTGAATTTCTTGAGGAACCTCTATACTGTTCTCCACAGTGACTGCACCAATATACATCCCCACCAACAGTGCAGGAGGGTTCCCTTTTCTCCACACCCTCTCCAGCACTTGTTTTTTTGATGCTAGCATTTTGACAGGTGTGATGTCTCAGTGTGGTTTTGATTTGCATTTCCCTGACGATTAGTGATGTGGAGCATCTTTGCATGTGTCTGTTGGCTGTTTGTCTTTTTTCTGGGAAGATGTATATTCAGGGTCTCAACCAATTTTTCAATTGGGTTGTTTGTTTTTGGATGTTGAGTTGTATGAGTTTTGTACATTCTGGATATTAACCCCTCATCAGGTATATCAGTTGCAAATATCTTCTCCTATTTAGTAGGCAGCCTTTTTTTTTCCTGTTCATGGTTTCCTTTGCTGTGCAAAAGCTTTTTAGGTTGATTTAGTCCCATTTGTTTATTTTTGCTTTTGTTTCCCTTGCCTGAGGAGACATTCAAAAAAATATTGCTAAGACCAATGTCAGAGAGAATGCTGCCTATGTTTTCTTCTAGGAGTTTCATGGTTTCAGGTCTTACATTTAAGTCTTTCATCCATATTCAGTTTATTTTTGTGTTTGGTGTGAGAAAGTAGTTCAGACTGATTCTTTTATGTGTAGTTGTCCAGTTTTTCCAACACCATTTATTAAAGAGGTTGTCTTTTCCCCATTGTATATTCTCGCCTACTTTGTCACAGATTAATTGACCATTTGTGTATGGATTTATTTCTGGGCTCTCTATTCTGTTCCATTGATCTATGTGTCTGTTTTTTGCCAGTACCATACTGTTTTGATTTCTGTACGTTTGTAGTATAATTTGAAATCAGGGAGTATGATACCTCCAGCTTTGTTCTTTTTCAAGATTGTTTTGGCTATTTGCAGTCTTTTGTGTTTCCATACAGGTATTGGAATTATTCTAGTTCTTTGCGAAATGCCATGGGTGTTTTGGTGGGGATGGCATTGAATCTGCAGATTGCATTGGGTAGTATGGACATTTTAACAATATTATTTCTTCCGATCCATGAACACAGTATATCGTTCCATCTGTTTGCGTCATCTTTGGTTCCTTTCAACAAAATCTTAAAGTTTTCTGAGTACAAGTTTTTTTCTTTTTACCTCCTTGGTTAGATTTATTCCTAGGTATTTTATTCTTTTTGATGCAGTTGTAAATGGTATTGTTTTCTTAATTTCTCTCTGATAATTTGTTGTTAGTATATAGAAACAGCTGACTTCTGTCTATTAATTTTGTGTCCTGCAACTTTACTGAACTCATTTATTCTAATAGTTTTTTTGGTGGCATTTTGAGGTCTTTATATAGTATCGTGTCATCTAAAAAGTGACAGTTTTACTTCTTCCTTTTCAATTTGGATTCCTTCTATTTTTAAATTTTGTTTTAGTTTTTGTCTGATTGCTGTGGCTAGGACCTCCAATACTATGTTAAATAGAAGTGGTGAGAGTGGGGCATCCTTGTCTTGTTCCCCATCTTAGAGGGAATACTTCCAGCTTTTCACTATTGAGTATGATGTAAGCTGTGGGTTTGTCATATATGGCCTTTATTATGTTGAGGTATGTTCCCTCTACCCCCACTTTGTTGAGAGTTTTTGTCATAAATGGATGTTGAATTTTGTCAAATGCTTTTTCCACATGTATTTACATAATCATGCTTTTTATTCTTCAATTTGTTAATGTGGTATATCAGCTTGATTGATTTGCCAGTACTGAACCAACCTTGCATCCCTGGGATAAATGACACTTAATTGTATGATCCTTTTAATGTTTTGTTGGATTCGGTTTGCTAGTAATTTTTGGAGGATTTTTGCATCTATATTCATCAGTGCTATTGGCCTGTAATTTTCTTTTTTTGTGGGGACTTTGTCTGGATTTGTTATCATGGTGATGCTGGCCTTATGGAATGATTGCAGAAGTGTTCCTTTCTCTGCAATTTTTTGGAATAGTTTCAGAAGGATAGATGTTAACTCTTCCTTAAATGTTTGGTAGAATTCACCTGTGAAGCCATCTGCACTTTTGTTTGTTGGGAGTTTTGTTTGTTTGTTTTATTTTGTTTTTTATACTACTGATTTAGTTTCATTACTGGTGGTTTGTTCATCTTTTCTATTTCTTCCTGATTCTTTCTTGGGAGATTATCTGTTTCTAGGAATTCATCCTTTTCTGTTACTCATTTTCTGGGGTGTATGATTGTTCTAATAGTCTTTTATGATACTCTGTATTTCTGTGGTATTAGTTGTAGCTCCTCCTTTTTCATTTCTGGTTTTATTGATTTGAGCCCTCTCTCTTTTTCTGATATACACTAAAGGTATATTATTTTTGTTTATCTTTTCAAAGAAGCAGCTCTTAGCTTCATCAGTCTTTTCCTTTTTAAAACATCTCCATTTTACTTATGTCTGCTCTGATCTCGATTATTTCTTTGCTTCCACTAACTTTGGTGGTTTATTGTTGTTGGTCTTCTTCTGATTCCTTCAGTTGTAAGGTTAGATTGTTTACTTGAGATATTTCTTGTTTCCTGAGTTGGCTTATGTCACTAGAAGGTTCCCTCTTAGCACTGTTTTCACTGCAACCCACAGAGTTTAGAACGTCGTGTTTCCAGGTTTTTGAAAATTTCCTCTTAGATTTCTTCGGTGACCAACTGGTTGTTTAGTAGGATGTTGTTTAGCCTCCAGGTGTTTGTGTTTTTTGCAGTTTTCTTCTTGTGTTTGATTTCTAGTCTCATGGTGTTTGTGGTGGGAAAGGATTCTTGATATGATTTCAATTTCCTTAAATTTTTTGAGGCTTGTATTGTGGCCCAGCATGTGATCTATCCTGGAGATTGTTCCATGTGCGCTTGAAAAGAATGTGTTCTTCTGCTTTTGGATGGAATGTTCTATATATATCCATTAAGCTGATCTGATGTAATATGTCATTTAAGGCCAGTCTTTCCTTATTGATTTTCTGTCTGGATGACCTATCCACTGATGGAAATTGGGTGTTAAAATCCCCTACTATTGTTGTGATTCTGTCAGTTTCTCCCTTTATGTTTGTTAATATTTGATTTGTGTATTTAGGTGCTCCTATGTTGGGTGCATATATATATTTGTAATTGCTATATATTGTTGAATCGATCTCTTTATCATTATGTAATGTTATTCTTTATATTTTTACAGTCTTTGGGGTTTTTTTTGGCAGGGGTGTTTGGCCTCACCAAGTGGCATGCGGGATGGGATCTAAGTTCTCTGACCAGGATCAAACCTGTTCCCACTGCACTGGAAGCGCAGAGTCTTAACCACTGGACCACCAGGGAAGTCCCTTTGCAGTCTTTGTTTTAAAGTCTATTTTGTCTGCTATAAGTAAGCTACCCCAGATTTCTTTTTGTTTCCATTTGCATGGAATACCTTTTTCCATCCCCGGACTTTCAGTCTGTGTTTGTCTTTAGCTCTGAAGTGAGTCTCTTGTAGGCTGCATATATGCTGTGTCTTTTGATTGCAACATTTAGTCCATTTACATTTAAAATAATTATTGATAGGTATGTACTTATTGCAATTTCATTGATTCTTTTTTGGTTGTTCTTATAATTTTTTGTTCCTTTCTTATTTTGTTCTTTTCACTTACGATTTGCAGACAATCATTAGTGTTATGTTTGGATTCCTTACTCTTTTTTCTACCTGTATCTATTATAGGTTTTTGGTTTGAGGTTGCCATGAGATTTACATAAAACAACATATACATAAATTTAAGTTGATGATCTCTTATGTTCGAACACATTGTAACAATACTGCATTTTACTTCCCCTACCCATGTTTTTGACATCACATTTTCCATCTTTTTGTTTTGTATATCCCTTAACTACTTATTGTGGATATAGATGATTTTACTGTTTTTGTCTTTAATGTTCCTACTAGCTTTATATTGGCTGAGCTACTACCTTTACTGTATGTTTGTCTTTACCAATAGATTTTTTTTTCCCTATTGTAATTCTTTCCTATTTAGGGAAGTCATATTTGTAATTCTTTTCTACTTAGAGAAGTCCCTTTAACATTTCTTGGAAAGCTGATTTAGTGGCACTGAACTCTTTTAGCTTTTGCTTGTCTGTAAAACTCCTTATCTCTCCTTCAAATCTGAATGATCGCCTTGCCAGGTAGAACTGCAAACTCCTGGTCTGCAAAGTTTCTGCTGAAAAGTCAGCTGATGGGCTTATGGGAGTTTGCTTGTACGTAACTAGTTGCTTTTCACTTGTTGCTTTTAAGATTCTGTGTTTAATTTTTGCAATTTTTATTATAGTGTGTCTTGGTGTGGTCCTCTTTGGATTCATCTTGTTTGAGATTCTCTGTGCTTCTTGGACCTGGATGTCTCTTTCCTTTCCCAGGTTATGGAAGTTTTTAGCTATTATTTTTTCAAAAAAGTTCTCTGCCCTTTTCTGTCTGTCTTCTCTTTCTGGGACCACTATAATGCAGATGTTAGTATGAATGATGTTGTCCTAGAGGTCTCTTAAACTATCATTGTTTAAAGAAAATCTTTTTTCTTTTTTCTCTTCAGCTTGAGTGATTTCCACTACTCTTGTCTTACAGTTTGCTGATCTGTTCCTCTGTATCATCTAATCTACTGTTGATTCTTTCCAGTGTATTTTTTATTTCAGTTATTGTATTCTTCAGCTCTGTTTGGTTCTTATTTATATTTTTTAACTTTTTATTAAATTTCTCACTGTGTTCATCCGTTCTCCTCTTGTGTTTGTTGAGCATTTTATGATTATTACCTTGAACTCTTTATAAGGTAGATTTCTTCTCTTTGTTTAGTTGTTTTTCAAGGGTTTTGTCTTGTTCCTTCCTTTGGAAATACTCCTCTTTCTCCTCATTTTGCCTTTGTTTATTTCTGTGCGTTCAGTAGGTCAGTTACGTATCAGACTTGCTTTCTGGGAACATTTTTTTTTTCTTGAAGTGCCTCCTTTAGAAGCTCTAGTGGATGGAACTCTACTAGTCATAAATAATCTCACATTTTGTCTGTGTGACTATGTCTTTTTTTTCTCTTATACTTTTAATTCTAGGTTTGAAGTGTGGGTTGACGGCTTTTTTTTTCTTTCTTCCCTTTTTTTTTTTTTTTTTTTAGCACTTTAAAGATATTTCCACTAACTTTTGGTCTCCATTGTTTCTGTTTGGGTGGAAATTTGTTTTCAGCCTAACTGTTATTCCTTTGTTATATGTTCTACCTTTTTTTCACTTTTAAATCTTATCTTGTGTTTGATGTTCTCCAATTTCATTATAATGTGTCTAGGCGTGATTTCTTTTTATTTATCCTCTTCTTTTATTTCAATGAAAAGAAATAAGGAATTTAAAAAGGAAAAAATATATCTTTGTGATGAGAACTCATAGGATTTACTCTCTTAACAACTTTCCTGTTTATCGTCTGACAGTGATGGCTATAGTCATCACGTTGTACATTAATCTCTAGCAGTTATTTATGTTATAACTGGAAGTTTTTGGTGACCTTCCTCAAATTGCAGTCTCCCCCCACCCCCAAGTCTCCACCTTTGGTAACCACATGTCAGATATCTTTTTCTAGGAGTTTGGTTTTTGTTTTTAATTCCACATATAAGTGAGACCGTGTAGTATTTGTCTTTGACTTATTTCACTTATATGAGCATAATGCCTTCAGGCTCCATCCATGTTGTAGCTTAGGGTAGGATTTCCTCATTTTTTTATGGCTGAATAATATTACTCTGTGTGCGCGTGTATGTGTTCTCATAACTTATTTATCTACGCATCAGTCAAGGAACTCTTAGGTTGTTTCCATGTCTTGGCTATTGTAAACCATGCTGAAATGAACCTTAGGGTTCAGCTATCTTTTAGAGTTCAGGTTTTTGTTTCCTTTGGGTTTATGTCCAGAAGTGGAATTTCTGGATCATACGATAATTCTATATTTAATTTTTCGAGGATCCTCTATACTGTTTTCCATAGTGACTGCACCAGTTTACAATCCCACCAGTAGTGCATAAGGATTCCCTTTTCTCCAAGCCCTCACCAGCATTTAAAATGATGGCCATTTTAACAGGTTAGGTGATACCTCATTGTGGTTTTAATTTGCACTTCCCTAATTATTAGTGGCAGTGAGCATCTTTTCATGTAGCTATTGGCCTTTCATATATCTTCTTTGGAGAAATGTCTGTTTGGGTCCATTGCCCATTTTTAAATTGGGTTGTTTGTTTTTGGCTATTGTTTTATGTTTTCTTTATATATTCTGGATATTAACTCCATATCAGATATATAGCTTGCAAGTATTTTCTTCCCATTCTATAGGTTGGTTTTTCACTTTGCTGATGGTTTCTTTTGCTGTGCAGCTTTTTAGTTTGCTATAGTTCCACGTGTTCATTTTTTATTTTGTTGCTTGTGCTTTAGGTGTTGTATCCAAAAAATCACCAAGACCCATGTCAAGGAGCTTATGAGTTTCATGGTGACAGTCTTACATTTTCATCTTTAATCCATTTTGAGTTAATTTTTGTGAGTGCTGTAAGATAATGAGTCCAGCTTCATTCTTTTATATGTGAATATCTAATTATCTTAGCACCATTTGTTGGAGAGATTGTCTTTTCTCTATTGAATGTTCTTGGCTCTTTTGTCAAATATCAGTTGACTGGGTACGATTAGGCTTATGTCTAGGCTCCTAATTCTGTTCCCTTGGTCTATTTCTCTCTTTTTATGCCAGTAGCATATTGTTTGATGACTAGCTTTATACTGTAACTTGAAATCGGGAAGTATGATGCCTCCTGGTTTGTCCTTCTTTCTCAGGGTTTCTTTGTCTTTGGGGTCTTTTGTGATTCCATATAAACTTTAGGAATTTTTTTCTACTTCTGTAAAAAATGGCATTGGAATCTTGATAGAGATTGCATTGAATCTATAAGTGGCTTTTGGTAGTATTGACATTTTAACAGTATTAATTCTTCCAATCCTACTTATTCTCTTTAATATTCATTTTTGCATACTCTGTATTTATTTATACATTTATAAAGATTTATACAAATTGGATGATCTAAAAAAGGTCAATTTAAAATTTCTTTCCATAGGGAATGCATTATTTCTAATAACACAGATTTCTTTCCAAATATTGTACAAATCAGGTTGCATGTGTTGGTATGTATATGTGTGTGTGTGTGTGTGTGTGTGTGTATATATATATTACATTGAATATGATATTAAAAGTAGGGGCAAAAACAAATACATGTATTTTTGGGACATGTACAAAGGTGTGTAATTTTAGATACACATTTATATTGACCAGCCCTATGGAAAATTACAGCATATAAAGAGTTAAGAACTTGGTGTTTTAATACTCTGCTATTTGTAGACCTATATGCATTGCAGAAGGAGAACACTAATATTAATAGAACTAAGGATGTTACATATGTATAAAAGTATTCATTTGCTGGTGGTCTAAAAATGAGGCCTTTCATTTGTGGTTTAAAGTGATGAAAACTTGACAGTCAATTTTTGATTATAGAAAGCAAATGAAAGCGGGGGACAGAGGACCTTGTTTTTAACCTTTCCATTAGGTAATTTAACTTTTTCTCCAGTTCAAAAATATTGCCAGAAAGAGTGGAAAATCTTATCTGATGCAGTAACTTTGGGCCATTTGATTTTTCTAAACCACTATTATGGAACATTTTTATTTTTCCTTCAAAGGAGAACTTTCTCATTTTGAGGTGTCAGTTTTTATTTAGCAGTTCCAGCAGGCAAATCAGCTGTAGTTTTCTTACACAGCAAAGAAAACTGTTGGAACTTTTAATATTTTTCTCTTCCTCGGTGTCCTATAGTCAGGAGTTAACTTTTATTCATATTTTAAAAGGATATAATACTATTCTAACCAAGAGGTGCTAGAAAAGTTTCATCATTTATTTGTGGAAAGAGTACCAAGTCTGTGATTTTAATATAAAATGTTAATAATTTCATTTATATTTAAAGGATTATTATGCCATTCCAAATTCAGTTTGTTTTATAAAACATAAATACAAGCACAGTTATTATGCAGTGGGCCTTCGTGTAATTAAAAGCAAAAGTTACAGAATTACAGATGATTTTTTCTTTTCCTTTTGTTGTTTTTCTTTTTTTGTTTTTTACTTTCTTGGTTCTGGAGACTAAAAGTCCCAGGTCAAGGTGTGGGCGGGGTTGGTTTCCTGAGAGCCTCTCTCCTTGGCTTGTGGGTGCCACCTTTCATGGCCTTCACTTGGTCTTCCCCTCAGTGTCTTCTTGTTTTTTTTGCGGTACACGGGCCTCTCACTGCTGTGGCCTCTCCCGTTGCAGAGCACAGGCTCCGGACGCGCAGGCTCAGCGGCCATGGCTCACGGGCCCAGCCGCTCCGCGGCATGTGGGATCCTCCCGGACCGGGGCACGAACCCGCGTCCCCTGCATTGGCAGGCGGACTCCCAACCACTGTGCCACGAGGGAAGCCCTCTGTGTCTTCTTTTACTTGACTTTTGTTTACTTTTGAGTGTTTCTTTTTCAGTACTTTTAGAATAAAATGGTCGAAACTATTTTAAGGACTTTAAATAGTTGATAATAACGTCTTGTTGAGTAAGACTAAAGTTGGATAAAACTACAGTTGAGAATAAATACCTTGTTAGATAAAACTAAAGCAGTCGTAGGCAAATTCATGGGTGAATATGTGGGTTGGCTTTGAGGAGATATAGTAAAGGATCTGCTTGTTAAAATAAAACACAGGTCTAGGGCAGTGGGCTGGGTAAGTTGGGTTAACCCTCTTGCTAAGGAAGACTAGGAAAGCAAATTAAAATATAACTGGTTGTTGGAGCAGCAAGATGTCTTTCAGCAGGTGCATGGAGAAATAAACTCTGGTACTGCAGGTGTTAGAATATTGTTCCGTGCTGAAAAGGAACAGGCTCTCAAGCCATGAAAAGACAGAGAGGAATCTTAAATGCATATAGCTACATGAAAGAAGCCAATCTGAAAAAGCTACTTACTGTATGATTTCAAGTCTATGACACTCTAGAAAAGGCAAAACTATGGAGTATAGAGATCAGTGTTTGTCAGGGGGTGAGGGTGGGGAAAGGATAGGTGGAGCACAGAGGATTTTTCAGGCAGTGAAAATAGTCTGTATGATAGTGTGATGGTGGATACACGTCATTGTACGTTTATCCAAACCCACTGAATATACAGCACCAAGACTGAACCTTAATGTAGACTGTGGACCTTGCATGATTATGACGTGTTCACCTAGGTTCATCAGTTGTAACACGTATCACTCTGGTGCGGGACGTTGATCATGGGGGGGGCTGTATACATGTGTAGGGGTGGAGGGCATTTGGGAATTCTCTGTACCTTCCTCTCAATTTTGGTGTGAACCTAAAACTTCTCTTTTGAAAAATTGTCTTTAAATTAAAAAAGTATTCTACTTAGAGGCATTGGGGAGGTTATAAGATAGTGAAGAATTATGGGGCCAGGATCAGGGAGGATGGAGGCCCAGCTTCAAATGACCTCTTTCCCTGAAATGAGATGGAGGTGATTCCAGAGTACTAGTCCCATAGGTGTCCAGCAAAAACAAGCTTAAATCCCCTTTGGAAGAATATAATATTACCCTAACCCTCAAATTATTTCTACTAACAATTTGCCAAAAACAACATCTGACAATCAGAAATAAACACTGGATGAGGAAGGAAACATTAGCACAACACAGAAAAACAATAGCAGTGGAAAGATGCAGAGAAGCGTCACAAATTGGTGTCATGAGAAACAGACTTCAAAATTATTACGTTCACTATTTTCGAGGAAAGAAAAGAATTCAGGGGAACTGGAAAGCATAAGTAAGAACCAAATGAAAACTCCAGAACTGCAAATTACAATAACCCAAAGAACAACTCAGAGGTTAGTTTGTCTTTTTTTTTTTTTTTTTTTTTGCGGTACGCGGGTCTCTCACTGTTGCGGCCTCTCCCGTTGCGGAGCACAGGCTCCGGACGCGCAGGCTCAGCGGCCATGGCTCATGGGCCCAGCCGCTCCGCGGCATGTGGGATCCTCCCGGACCGGGTCACCAACCCGTGTCCCCTGCATCGGCAGGCGGACTCTCAACCACTGCGCCACCAGGGAAGCCCCTAAGTAACATTTTTAAAAGCACCACAGAGCCATCGTGTTTAAGGATGCAGACTTAGGTAAGAGGCAGGATGGTGGATGCCTTTAGGAAAGGGGGGGGAGCTGGGTGTTACTAGGATCAGGGGGAGGCTTCCAGTCCTGACAGGGTCTGTCTCTTGACCTGGTGGAGCTCTGTGAGTGTTTCCCTTTGTGGTAAATCTTTGAACTGCATCTCTTGTTTTGCACATGTTTCTGCGGATGATTTGTTTCACAACAAAAAGGTTAAAATACACACTCAGTCATACTTGAATTATACAGAAAATATTTTAGGTGGAGGACTGTCTTGATTTCATTTTCTCCGAGTGTGTCTGTCTTTCTTTTAATATTTTGGAGATTCTCTTGGGACAGGTTTTTAGGGGCTCTTGTGCTCGCTGCCAGGAGTCGGCCTGTCCCCTGGTCCCCTTTACAGCTCTGGCCTGAATGTGAACAAAATGCACATCCCTTAGGTTGCCTTAGCACAGCGGATAAAGATTTTTAAAAAGAGGGTTTTACCAAACATCCAGGGAGGAGAGGGCAGGAAAAAAAAAAAACCCAGTAACATCAAAGGAACATAAACCTGGAAAAGACTCTTTCATTCAGATTTCCAATCCTGCAGCAGCTGATTTATTCCCAAAGCTTGTGGGCTGTCCTCTTCCATCACCGAGCGGGTGTCTGTTAACTTCTAAACAGAGACCTTGTCCTCCGTCCAGTCCCCAGGCCCAGGAACCTTCTCTTCCGGTGACGGGAAGGCCGTGGGGAGACCTTTCCACCTCCCCGTGTGCACGGCGGGATGTGCTCACTGACAGGGCCCGCGCTGTAATGATCACTCAGCCACACCACAGGCACAGCACCCTTAGTAGCGGGGCAAAGTCTGTCTGTCCCAGAGGGAACAGTTCTGAATGACAGCTTTAACTTGCAGACTTAATATTTCTATATACTGAAGCGGAACCTAGCAGCTCTGGAATAGCTACCGGCACTTCCTTATGTGAAAAGAAAAGATATCCCCGGGGAAGGAGTCCTCGTGTTTGGTCTGCTGGAGGCTGACACCGTGTTCCTGCTGAAACTTAAACCTGAATGCGGCTGGGGGAGCACAGCGGCAATCCGTAGCCTCGGGTGCTTTGCACGTTCGTCCTTGCTTCAGCCTAACAACACGAGCGAAGAAGCTCAGAGAGGTTGAGCGGTTTGTCTGAGAGCAAACAGCTAACTAAGCTTGGTGGAGGGGGTCCACGGCTCGTTCTTCCTCTACGCACCCCACTTTCTCTGAAGGTACAGGGAGATACTGGTTTTATTTTTAACCTGGGGTATTGTGCTGATGGCCCTTGAAACAGAAAATCTGTGACTCGAAAGGTCCGTAGAAGAGAGGCCGGTAGGGGAGCCGTAGTGTACATGCCGTGACCGAGTCCTCCCCCTGCCCGGATGCTGCCTTGTCTGGCTTTGCAGCCGGAGCTGTGATGGGCGGGGAGCTCATGCTGGATCCCTGGCTCTGCCCGCTTGGCCCCATGTGGGGACCAGCTCTGTAAAGGAGGGGCTTTCATGGGACTGAATACCAGCAGAGTATCAGCCCCGGGGGCTCCAGGCCACGCTGCTCTACCATGTACCTGATTGCAGAGAGCCTCTCCTGAGTTGATTTAAGTGGTTTGTGGAGGGCGTTGCGTTCATTGTTGTGATCAACGGTCACTTGATTCTGAGGGCCCTTGAGTGTTGCATCAGTGGAAACAACTGAGAAAAGCACAGAGTGCTTAGACGGTTGGCAGAGCTTCCCCTTGAACCGATAAGAGTCTCTTCAGAATAACTCCTGAAGCCAAAGCTGTCTTTACAAGAATGAGGCAGTTTCAGTGTCTTCCCAGAAGTTTTCATTTGTGTGTGTATGTATAATTTTTTTTCTTTTCCACAGTTTGTAATTTGTTGAAAATGTCAAGGGAGCTGCATAATTCCATTGAAAAAGTCAGTTACAAGTGATACATTGATAAAGTATTTCCCTACTGATGCAGCCACCAAAATGTTGGAGGAGAAAATAGCCTGTGTTTCACACTCCTTGCTGAAAGATAGATGCACACACTAGTGTGTGTATGTGTCCATCCCAGTCTCCCAGTTTATTCCCAGCCCTCCCCCCCCGGCAACCATAAGTTTGTTTTCTACATCTGTGACTCTGTTCTGTAAACAAGTTCATTTGTACCATTTTTTTTAGATTCCACATATAAGTGATCTCATATGATCTTTATCTTTTTCTGTCTGACCTACTTGACTAAGCATGACCATCTCTAGGTCCATCCATGTTGTTGCAAATAGCATTATCTCATTCTTTTTTATGGCTGCGTAATATTCCATCATATGTATGTATCCCATCTTCTTTAGATGATTAGTTTTCAGTAAGATCTTGACTGCTTTGTTATTGCTGGATACAGTATATGAAATGTATTCTCATGAAAAAGGAAATAAGCTTAAACATATTGCTTGTCAACCAGAAGAGAGAGCGAAAGAGATTGTCATAAAGAAAATAAAACTGTGTGAAACAAGCTAATTTAAACTTTAACTAGAAACTAGAACAGTAGTTGCTAGTAGTTCTCATAGTTAAAGAAATACCGAAAAGAATCCTTTAATGTAAAAGAGAGACCTTGAGATTTTAAAGAGAATCTTAATTTACCCTGGAGTGGAGAGGGTGTATAAACCAGATGTAAAGAACAGATTATTTATTGATAGGAGAGCATATTTTAATAGTCAAGAAAACGTACCTGTGGAAATACTGTTTTTATTAGTAACAGTGGTATTTTCCAAAGCATGTTTTGGAATATATAAAGGTAAAGGGTTCCTTTTAAAATTGTAAGTGCAGTTTTCATTATTTCTTCAGCCTAAAGGA
Organism: Aethalodelphis obliquidens; assembly: GCF_003676395.1. Classification (NCBI taxonomy): domain Eukaryota; kingdom Metazoa; phylum Chordata; class Mammalia; order Artiodactyla; family Delphinidae; genus Aethalodelphis; species Aethalodelphis obliquidens. Next base: position 1,037,953 of record NW_020838047.1, read on the forward strand.
ACAGGATACTTGATAATAGAATGAGAAAGAAAATAGAATATGATATACACAGTCATTTCATAGTCAGTCTTTGAGAAGAAATAAGTTCAGTGTTATAAAGAGAGATACCTAAACTGCACAGATGCCTCGCAGTGAGTCGGGCATTCCCAGCGCTCTCTCTTAGGGTAAGCACTCGGGAAATAGGGCCATCAGGACCCGTGCTGGAACGGGGAATCGTTGCTTTATTTGCACTAAGTTTTCTGTATAACCTCCAGATCCCGACATCTCTCAGCTCTGTGCTCTTTCCTTCCTAGTTACAGAAAACGGCTGGAGTCCCCATCCCATGGAGTTTGGGCAGCCCAGTATGTGACTCGTTTCTGAGGCTCCGGGGAGTAGGTGGGTGGAGGGCCCATGTGGCCCTTCTCTGGCCTCTGTGGCCTTGGACCCCTGCTCCCGTTTGGCCCTGACTGTCTTGTCCTGTCTCCGTCTCCCCAGCCGTGCCGGCGGCCCTCTCTCAGCCACACTGCCTCAAGCAGGGGAAGGCATCCCCTCTCCTTCCTTCCCAAAGTACCACTTGTCCCAGAGCTGTTGTGTAACAGACTCCGCTGAGGGCTCGGGGATACAGGAGGCTGAGTTGGAAGCCAGCTTAGAACAGACTCCTGGAACCTCGGGCTGGAGGCTGTGACCCTGGTGTTGGACTCATTCCCCCCCTGATCCCCACCTTGACCCGTCCTTCCCTAACTCTGGGCCTCGTCCTGCCCTCCCTCCCCCAGCCCCCCCCCCCCCCCCCCCCCGGAGTGAGCAGCGCCTGGCCTGTGTCCTCTGACCGCTATGTGGATGCCAGCTCTTTATTCATCCCTCTTGTTTCCTTTCCACACCAGCTTGGAGAATGGGGGTCAGCGCGTAGTAATCACCTTTCAGTTAATTTTCCTAGAAGAAAAGAATGGTGCTCCCTGAGAGTCATAGTTCATTTCTGTGCCTCTAAAGAGGTCAGCTGAGACTATGACTCACTTTAAAATTTTTAGAATTCTTTCTCTCCAGCATATCTAGAATATTTCAACTGTTTGAGAAGGTCCGGAGTCGAAAGGTTCCCGGCCCTATCTCTCCTGGGATTTGTTGCTCCCCAGCTGTGGGCTCCCACCTGGAGAGGCTGTGTCTTCTTCTTCTTTTTTTTTTTTTTTTTTTTTGCGGTACGCAGGCCTCTCACTGCTGCGGCCTCTCCTGTTGCGGAGCACAGGCTCAGCGGCCATGGCTCACAGGCCCAGCCGCTCCGCGGCATGTGGGATCTTCCCGGACCGGGGCACGAATCTGTGTCCCCTGCATCGGCAGGCGGACTCTCAACCACTGCGCCACCAGGGAAGCCCGAGGCCATGTCTTCTTCATTCATCATTTTATCTGCAGAGTTCAGCATGAGGCTGGGCACCCAGTGAACACTTGCGGGATGAGTGAGAAATATGAAAGTACAGTTTCTTTATATGTAGGAAAGGAAGTCTTGAAATTCCTACCCAGGCTTGTCCCTTTCAGTTGAAACATCATCGTAGGAAGCAGATAACACAAAATGCACTTAAAAAATGTTTGGAATAGGGAGGCTTTTATCTTGGTGGTCCTGCAACATTGCTGTTTAAAAACTAGGAGCCACCAAGATGTTGAGTCAGGAAGTAAAAGCCTTTATCTTGAAGATAATCCCTCGCGTGTGTGATCTTGTCCACCGCTGTGCGTTTTCTGCTGGTTTAGTTGGAGGAGGTGCTCTCCGAGCTGTAATTTAGTGCACACCCCGGGACACAGACCCTGTCTTGGCATATTCCTTGTGGAGCCAGTGTGCGAAAAATAGAATGGCCTCCCAGCCCGGGTGGTTGGGAAGGTAGGGATCCTTTCTGGACCAGCCTCATCATCCAGAGATAGGCATCTCCTCCTCAGTGGCCCACAGGTCATGAGTGGTGGCTGTGGATTGATGGTGAAGGTCGGGAACCTTCGCTCTCTTCAGGATGGCCTCATGGTGTTAAATCTGAATGAATGGCTCAAAAGGAGAAGAAGAGCTCCCTTGCGTGAGGCCAGGGAGGTGAAGAAGTTGTGATGGGGGTGAAGCCCAGGTCTAACGCCCACCACTCGCAGCCTGCGTGGCTTCCCCTACAGGCCTCACTGTCTGGTTTTCTAGAATCTTCCAGGTCAGACCTGTGTCGGTATGTGCATGTGTGAGGTGCCGATGGAGCTGGAAACACGTTAAAATCTAGGGTTGAATGCAGCGCGTTGCTGTGATGCGTCCAGCAGACAGTTGCTGGGAAGACGCAGGTGGCCTGCGGGAGAGCCCCTGCTCCAGCACGTGGGTCTGGGAGGCGGGCTGGGGGTGACGGTCCACCTGCTCGTGGGGCACCCGGGTCTGGGGCCTTCGGGCATGACTTTCCGTGTGTCACCAGGGGCTGTGCTCGGGCTTTGGGCCCCTCACCCCACACCTCAGGTCTCAGATTTGGGCAGAAGGAGTGACAGGAGCTAATACTGCTTTTTGAATGAATTTTTTTTTTATTTGGACATGCTGAGAAGTATTTTAAGTGAATGAAAAAATCCACATATTTATTAATAACTTTCCTCAGTGCATTAACTTGCCTTGTCATTTCTTTCTTTCTTTCTTTATTTTTTAACATCTTTATTGGAGTATAATTGCTTTACAATGGTGTGTTAGTTTCTGCTTTATAACAAAGTGAATCAGTTATACATATACATACGTTCCCGTATCTCCTCCCTCTTGCATCTCCCTCCCTCCCACCCTCCCTATCCCACCCCTCTAGGTGGTCACAAAGCACTGAGCTGATCTCCCTGTGCTATGCGGCTGCTTCCCACTAGCTATCTATTTTATGTTTGGTAGTGTATATATGTCCATGCCACTCTCTCATTTTGTCCCAGCTTACCCTTCCCCCTCCCCATATCCTCAAGTCCATTCTCTAGTAGGTCTGTGTCTTTATTCCTGTCTTACCCCTAGGTTCTTCATGACATTCTTTTTCTTAGATTCCATATATATATGTTAACATACGGTATTTGTTGTTCTCTTTCTGACTTACTTCACTCTGTATGACAGATTCTAGGTCCATTCACCTCACTACAAATAACTCAATTTCGTTTCTTTTTATGGCTGAGTAATATTCCATTCTGTATATGTGCCACATCTTATTTATTGATGCATCTGTCAGTGGACACTTAGGTTGCTTCCATGTCCTGGCTGTTTTAAATAGAGCTGCAGTGAACATTTTGGTACATGACTCTTTTTGAATTACGGTTTTCTCAGGGTATATGCCCAGTAGTGGGATTGCTGGGTCATATGGTAATTCTATTTGTAGTTTTTTAAGGAACCTCCATACTGTTCTCCACAGTGGCTGTATCAATTTACATTCCCACTGACAGTGCAAGAGGGTTCCCTTCTCTCCACACCCTCTCCAGCATTTTTTGTTTCTAGATTTTTTGATGATGGCCATTCTGACTGGTGTGAGATGATATCTCATTGTAGTTTTGATTTGTATTTCCCTAATGATTAATGATGTTGAGCATCCTTTCATGTGTCTGTTGGCAATCTGTATATCTTCTTTGGAGAAATGTCTATTTAGGTCTTCTGCCCATTTTTGGATCGGGTTGTTAATACTGCTTTTAACAACAAACAACCCTTCCTGTGAGCCCTGCTAATGGAGAAAACCCGTCAGCTTGAGGTTTGTACACTCATAAATTGGTGATTTTACAGAAATGAAACATCCCTTTTCTACGTACCTCTTCTCTTGGCCAAGGCTTCCAACACACAGTCATGTCCTAACTCATTTGTTTCTTGTTGACGTCAAAAAAAATTTTCCGCAGTTTTTAGAAAGTCTCGAAAAACCCTGCTAAAAGTCACCTTTCTCCTTTCCTTTTATGGTAGAAAAAAGCAGTGCCTTGCCTACTGACCTGTGTCGCAGTGTGATGTCTTTAAGGAGGTGGACGGGCCATCAGAGGTCTGGATCACTGCCTCTTCTCCGTCCTTCTGAAGCAAGAAAGGAGTGGGGTTGTTAACGGGGACCCAAATCAGTCACTTGTGTTCAGGAGAAACCTTTCCCGTAAGTCCTTTGTAAGTCATGTTAGACCAGGACTGCACCTAAAGATCCCAAATGAATCTGTGATAGAAACTAATAAAGTGTCTCCTATATTGCAAACTGTGGAGGTTGGTTTTTCTGTTATGTTAGTTTCCATTCTCTCAAAGTCTCCGTCATCACATTTTTGAGGAATGTTGAACTTTAAGGTAATGTTAGGAAATTAAGAATACTTTGGAAGAGAGAATGTTTTGGCATTCTTAATTATCTGTGTGTTGAAACATGGTCATGCTACATGGGTCCTCATGTCTAAGCACTTGCTCCAGAAGTGATTTTCTTGGTCAGCCTCTTTTGTAAATGATTGTGTTTTACCTGATTTGAACATGAAAATCAGCTGTATCTAACAAATCAGTTGTAATAACGTATTATCTTTCTTTTAATTTATAGAGTAATGCACAAGTAACTTTAAAATTATTAAATTGATTGTATTCAGTCAAGGATATGTAGTGTATATGGTTTCCTTTGCTGTGCAAAAGCTTTTAAGTTTAATTAGGTCCCGTTTGTGTACTTGCTTTTGTTTCCATTACTCTAGGAGGTGGATCCAAAACAATATTGCTTCAGTTTATGTCAGAGTGTTCTGCCTATGTTTTCCTCTAAGAGTTTTACAGTATTGGGTCTCACATTTAGGTCTGTAAGCCATTTTGAGTTTATTTTTGTATTTGATGTTAGAGATTGTTCTAATTTCATTCTTTTACATGTAGCTATCCAGTTTTCCCAGTGCCACTTATTGAAGAAATTGTCTTTTCTCCATTGTATATTCTTGCCTCCTTTGTCATAGATTAATTGACCATAGGTTTGTGGGTTTATTTCTGGGCTTTCTATCCTGTTCCATTGATCTATGTGTCTGTTTTTGTGCCAGTACCATACTGTTTTGATTACTGTAGTTTTGTAGTATAGTCTGAAGTCAGGGAGTGTGATTCCTCCAGCTCCATTCTTCTTTCTCAAGATTGTTTTTGCTATTCGGGGTCTTCTGTGTTTCCATACAAATTTTAAAATTATTTGTTCTAGTTCTGTGAAGAATGCCATTGGTAATTTGATAGGGATTGCATTGAATCTGTAGATTGCCTTGGATAGTATGGTCATTTTAACAATATTGATTCTTCCAATCCAAGAACACAGTGTATCTTTCCATCTTTTTGTGTGATCTTCGGTTTTGTTCATCAGCAACTTATAGTTTTTGGAGTATGGGTCTTTTGCCTCTGCAGGAAACCGTAAACAAAATGAAAAGACAACCCGAAGAATGGGTTGGAATGGGAGGAATATTTGCAAATGATACGACCAACGAGGGATTAATTTCCAAAATATACAAACATCTCATACAACTGAAAAACAAACAACCAACCCAATCAAAAACAGACAGAAGACCTAAATAGACACTTCTCTGAAGAAGACATATAGATGGCCAACAAGCACATGAAAAGGATGCTCAACATCACTAATTATTAGAGAAATGCAAATCAAAACTACAATGAGTTATCACCTCACACTGGTCAGAATGGTCATCAGTAAAAAGTCTTTAAATAACAAATGCTGGAGAGGGTGTGGGGAAAAAGGAACCCTCTTGCACTGTTGGTGGGAATGTCTGTTGGTACAGTCACTATGGAGAACAGTATGGAGGTTCCTTAAAAACTAAAAATAGAGTTACCATATGACCCAGCCATCCCACTCCTGTGCATATATCTGGAGAAAACCATAATTCGAAAAGATACACGCACCCCAGTGTTCATTGCAGCAGTATTTATAGTAGCTAGGACATGGAAGCAACCTAAATGTCCATCGACAGAGGAATGAATAAAGAAGCTGTGGTACATATATACCATGGAATATCACTCAGCCATAAAAAAGAATGAAATGCCATTTGCGGCAACATACATGGATCTAGAGGTTATCATACTAAGTGAAGTCAGACAGAGAAAGACAAATGTCATATGATATCACTTGTATGTGGAATCTAAAAGAAAATGATACAAATGAACTTATTTACAAAACAGAAATAGACTCACAGACATAAACAGACTTCTGGTTACCAAAGGAAAAGGGGGGGGAGGGCTAAATTAGGATTTGGGGATTAACATATACACACTTACTATACATAAAATAGGTAACCAACAAGGACCTACTGCATAGCACAGGGAACTATATTCAATATCTTGTAATAACCTATAATGGGAAAAGAACCTGAAAAAAGAATATATATAATGTGTATAACTGAATCACTTTGCTGTATACCTGAAACTAACACAACATTGCAAATCAACTATACTTCCAAAAACAATTTTAAAAAGGATATGTAGTGTAAATGTGGCAGATATTTTGATTTTCTGGAATAGTCTCCATTTCAAATATTCTATTTCATTCTCCCACAGAAACTCCATTTATTCATTCAACAAAAATGGTTTGAATATTTGCATCATGCCAGGCACAGCTCTGGACTGGGGATACAGCGATAGATAAAACAAATATGGTCCCTCTCCTCCTCCTTTTAATAGGCGAGGCACAGTAGACAGCAAAAATAGGTATGTCACAGAGTATCGTAGGTGTATAGGTAGACATGCAGTGGAATGTGAGTACCGTAGAGAAAATTGAGGCCCAGTGAGAGGATTTGGAGAGTGGTGGGGGTGTAAATATCAGACCAATTTTGTCAGACCGTGGAGCTTAATTTTGAGTTTGGAAAATCTTGGTCAGGAAGATGGCTGGAGAGCTGAATGGAGAGATGGCCTCAGTCAGGCCCCAAGGCCACTTGCAGGAAGGGCCGACCAGCTGGGTGACCTTGAGGTCCCCGGGGTCGTGGTCTCGTGCTGGTCTCCGTCCCCTCTTCTTCAGCACCACAGTCATAGAAGAATGGGAGTGAGTGGATCACAGCCGCAGAGTTTTGAAAGGACCGAGTGGGCAAGGGCGTGGGTGTAAGGGCGCACGGTTTCAGTGACGCAGGAAGGATGATGGTTCTGGAGCTGCTAAACAGACTGTGCCCTTTGTTATCGGGACTGCAGTGTGTGCTTGAAAGTGTGTTAACAGGGTAGATCTCATGTGAAGTTGTCCTACCACGATAAAATGAAATTAAGAACAAAAATTGGGGGAATTCCCTGGTGGTCCAGTGGTTAGGACTCGGTGCTTTAACTTCCAGGACTGGGGTTCGATCCCTGGTTGGGGAACTAAGACCCTGCAAGCTGTGCGGCACGGCCAAAAAAAAAAATAAAATAAAATGAAAATCATCAACTTGAGATCTCTGTTTAAAAAAAGAATAAAAATTGAATGACATAAGTAATTAAATTTACGAGAGTATGATAGATAGTTGTCCACATGCTATAGATGCAAGAGAGCTGGGACGAGGACTCTTACACACTCAGACATCGTCAGGGTGCCTCAGATTTCACCATTAGTTTAACTTCTTTGGTACGTAAAAGATCTCATTAATCTTGATTAATGAGTTCTCTATTAAAAGGTTTGACTAAAGGGAATGCTTGTGAAAAGAATTTTGGACGTGGGACACAGGTAGGGAGCCGGGAGAAGACGGTGTACCAGGCAAATCAGGGAGGAAAGAAAGAGGATGAATTTCCCAGAAAGGCCATTATTTTCCTTGTGGCTCCCAGGATGGCGCCGGGGCCACAGCGCTGTTTCTGCCCTTGCCTGGAGCAACTCAGGAGGGTCTGGCCCAGCCTGGAAGGCTCCAGGTAGTAGGGGTTTGTGGCTGAATTGCAGCAGGGTAGGAAAGACACTGCACTTGTGTTTCTTCTGTAAAACAAGAGCAGTAGAAGAGGTGATCTCTGAACCCCGTCCCAGATAAGAGAGGTAGGGACCTTGGTCCCAGACAGTTGCAAAGAAGCACCCCGCGTCCCCGTGGGAGGACTGAGCCCTCCTGCACCCCGCGTCCCCGTGGGAGGACTGAGCCCTCCTGCACAGGGTGTGCTTTCCCTGAGCCCCTTGGGTGGCTCCTCTCAGACTTGATTGACTTCACCCAGGAAAGAGCGCAGCTTCCTCTGTTTCCTGGAGTGAGCGTGTGATTAAGGACAGAGGCAGGGTTGTGGGCAGGTGAGACTCGAGCTGGTGAGGAGAATGCCCATGGGTGCCCGAGTCATTGGAAGATTTGTTTAAATTGTTTGTTGAGGTTAGAGATTAAGAAATTGAGGAATAAAAGTGCCTGAAAGCATTGGGTTTCAGTTGTTTGGGGGGAGGGGGCAGTGGTTCTGTTAAAATTGACGGAGGGGAAGAGTCACGTGTCTGAGTTTGCTTCGAATGCGCACGAATCTGATGTAAATTAGTATTTTTCACGATCGCACAGTGTATTTGAGGTGCTTTTGCTGAATCTTACTCACTTGAGTAGGCAACAACCAAAGGCTGAACCAAGTAAATAAAGACAAAACAAAGGGGGTCGGGGAGAGGCTGGGGGCTGGACCATGTGGGTCAAAAGAGCCCCAAGCCACCTGGCGCCCTCTGACTCTGCTTGGAGGCTCTGACCTGGGCAGTGGTTGGTAGCGTCCCCCGTTGTGCGGTGTGTGGAGTGCCCTGCACGGGTGCTGGCTGGTTGGGCGATGCCCACAGCTCAGCGGTGGAGGCTCAGTACTTACACGAGCGGGATTTGGGACTCGAGCCTTTGGAGGTCTGGTTGGCATGCTTTTCTCCTCCGCAGGTGTTCAGTTTGCTTCTTTTCCTCCCCCTGCTTTATTCTTCGTGGACAACCCCGTCCCAGACCGAGCTGCACTGGGTTGGATGTTGAAAGGAAAGGACCACTTATGGCCACCTGGGCGTTCTGCTCGGCCGGCCGTGCAGGGGCTGTGGCCAGGGGGTGTGCAGGCTGTCTCTGCGTGCCGGTGACGTGTCTCCTGGAGCCGCGCCTTCCTCTGAGACTGGAGTCGAAGGGCTTTGCCTTCAAGAGGTGATCTGCAGTCACCACCAAGGCTTCTGATGTGACTCAGCGGGAGGAATGTTTTAGGAAAAAATACAGAGTTCTGACAAGATGCTTTTTGGAAAGTCCAACCAGCCGTTTCAAGTAGAACACTGTAAAATCTATTCAGAGTAAATTGTATTTCACTTGGAAGCAAATGTAGTTCCAAGAATGAGCTCAAGTAAACAGGGAATGGCCTTGCCCAGCGTCTGTGTGGGGCTGTCTTTGGCCTGGGCCCCCTGCAGTCTGCTCTCCCGGCCCGAGCCGTGCAGTGCTGCCCTGTTATCCTCGTGGGACCCGAGCACAGACGGGAAGTTCCGCACAGGCGGACGTGATGTGAGGCCGGGCCTGTCCCCTGTGGCCTTGGACCTCGGACTGGCCCGGGGATGCGAGTGGTGGCTGTGGATTCGCATGGTGAGTTAGTTTCCTAGGGCTCCTGTAACAAATCACCACAGACCTAGTGGCTTAAAGCAACACAGATGGATGTTCTTACAGTTTGGTAGGTCCGAGGCCCCGTGAGTCTCCCTGGGCCGACACTGCAGCGGCGGCAAGGCTGAGCGCTCTCCGGATGCTCCCAGAGAGTTTCCTGCCGCTTCCACTGTCTGGAGGCCACGTGGGCCCGGACCGGGACCCTCCTCCACCTTCCCAGCTCGCGATGGGGCAGCCTGTCCATCGGCGTCCGCAGCGTCAGGGCTCACCCTGAGCACAGCTGCCTCTGACTCCCATCGCAGCCGGGGTGCTTCTGATTCTAATTACCCTGTGATTACATTCAGCCCGCTCAGTCCAGGATTAAGCACCCCGTCTGAAGGCTCTTAGCTGCATCACACTTGCCAAGTGTCTTTGGCCCCATAACATCACATCTTCTTGGGTTTTAGGGTCCTGGCTTTGGCACTGATCAGCTGCGTGATGTTGAGATGAGCGTCACCTTTTTTGTCTTGACGTGCCAGAGTTGGGCTAAATAATCTTGCAGGTTCCTTCCAGCCCCAGCACCCTGTGATTCTGTGTCTCACAACAGGGGTCAGGCTCAGTGTTTCTGAAATTTGTTTAACTCTCAGGGACCCCGTCTGTGAGAACCAAGGCTTTAGCTTTAGCACCTTTACGTATCAACTTAGTGAGTATCTGTGTGGATGTGTGTTCAGCCCATGCGTACACACGGAATGCCTTCTATTCAGTCACGCAGGGAACTGTATCCGTGAACTATATGTTTAGGGGTTTTCCTCTGTCTTCTCACCCCTTACCTCCGTGGAAACCGGTCTCCATGTATGTAAGCAACTTGAAAATACAGAGTTATTTTAAAACATTTGAATATTTTTAAATAGTAGATTACACAGTTAACACAGTTAAAATGTGCCTCATTATAAAATTGTTATGATGTAAAATAGCTTATATTGGAGTAATCCTCTTAGTGATATGGACATATACAGTGGATTATGAATGTTCTTTCATGTTTATTTCATAAACTTTCCTTGCATTTACAGATTTATTGTTCGTTAAGATCAGTGTGGAGATCTTTCAGTGCTTGATTTGATGACTCTGTTTCTGTCCTTGCAAATGCTGTCTTTTGTTTTGTTTATATCTCCTTATTTAATTAGAGGATGAAAAATGTCTCCTTGGTCCAAATAGGTGTTTATAAAGATCTGTAGCGTACAGGCTGAGGAAATCTTTAATGAAAGATCTGTTTTCCAAAAGAATGTGAAATGGGAGGACAAAGAGGTGAGCAAAGGCGCCTTATGAGAACACCTGTGTCCACCAGGTGGCTGGTGCAGGGTGACAGAGGATGGCTGACATCCCTTGTCTCGTAATAACTAAACGAGAGACGAGCGCTGTACCTAGACGTGGCTTGTTGTCCTTTCCAGTGTACCTGGCTCACACCACGGTGAAGAGTTGGAAAAATGACCAGTGTTCTTTTTTGTGGGCTTGGAGTAGATGTTTGGATGGAAAAGGAGGCGTGTCTTGTTGAAGACTAGTGCTGCGAGGGGCCCAGAGCGCATTCAGGGCAGGATGCTGACGAGCGGGCAGCCTCCACCTGAGCCCTCACCTGAGTCCTTGCTGCTGACCAGGAGCCGCTGCTGGGAATATCCTTCCTTCCACTGCCCGTGAGCTTGGCCCATCGTGATGTCCCTTTGTTGTTCTAGTTTTAGGCCTGGGAATTATAAGGGATATCTTATTATAAAGAATAAGTCTAGGGCTTCCCTGGTGGCACAGTGGTTGAGGGTCCACCTGCCGATGCAGGGGACACAGGTTCGTGCCCTGGTCCGGGAAGATCCCACATGCCGTGGAGCTGCTGGGCCCGTGAGCCATGGCCGCTGAGCCTGCGCGTCCGGAGCCTGTGCTCCGCAGCGGGAGAGGCCACAGCAGTGAGAGGCCCGCATACCACCAAAAAAAAAAAAAAGAATAATATTGCTCTGTTGCATCAAATGGTCGAGTTTTTAAAAGCTCCGTCCTGATGTGAGCGTAAGCTTTGAGGTCGAACCGCACCAGTCACCAGGGTGCAGCCTTGGTTTCTGCAGCCATTCAGCGGGAGTAGTAGTGATTCCTGCCTCGCTGGCTGTTGTGCGGGTGAATGTGTGCACCGCACGTTGTCAGTGCTCAACTACTCCTGTTGTCATCTCCCCTTTCTACTTGTTTTCCCCTAGTTAAGTCCTTCTAACATGATTTCTAGACCATTCTTGTGTGTTCAGAGATCATGTTCCTAATATTCCCGTTAAACCAGGATACACAGAACCAGCAAGGTCCCCCGTGCCATCGCTGAGTCAGTCGTGGAAGGACTGTCCCTCCCCGGTTGTCACCAGCATCGCACTCATGCAGACTAATGTCCTGATGAGCATCTCCATGGTACTGGTGGCTTATTTTGAACTTGCTGACAGCAAAGCCCTTGAGTCTTTTTCATTCAGTCTGCTGTTCAGGCAGGTCTTCTGTAGTTTCCTGCACCTGTGCCAGTGGTTTTAAACGATGAAATACACAAATTTACGTTCGTTCTAGTAAAAACAGTTGCTTGGTTTGGCCCATATCGATCATCGGTGAAAATCTTTCTGTCGTAGCGTATTGGCTGGCCCTCCCTGCTAGTGTGTGTTGCAACAGATCCATCACACACTCAGCACCTCCATTCAGAGCGTCGATACAGATGCTGGCCACCCCAAAGGATGGGCAGGTACAGGGCTCTGGGGCACACCTCAGCATTCTCCATCCAGGTTTCTTCCTGACGACTCATTCGTTCATTTCACCAGTGTCTTCCTCTGTTCGGGCTGCTGTAACGAAGTACCACAGACTGGGTGGCTTCCAGAGCAATTCTGGAGGCTGGGGGTTCTGGTAGATTCCATCCTTGGCGGGAACAGAGTCTTCCTGGCTTGCAGATGGCTGCCTTCGTGCTGCTCACGTGACCTTCTTGGTGCCCACGTGTGGGGAGAGGAAGAGGAGGCAGGCTCTCTGGCATCTCCTCTTATAAGAGCACTAATCCCATCACGGGAACTCCACCCTCGTGACCTCATCCAAACCTGTCACCTCCCAAAGGCCCCTCCTCCAGATACCATCACACTGGGCATGAGGGCTTCAGCACATGAATTTTGAGGAGGACACAAGCGTTTTGTTCACAAAAGCCAGCGTGCACCAAGTGCCCACAGCTTGCCTGGTACGGACACAGGCCTGCCATCCTGCCTCGAACAAGACACCGCGCTGTCTTTAGACCTTACTAGCCGGTAGGTGACTAAGCAATGCAGCTTGAGGCGTGATGAATGCGGGGCAGGTGGAAGGAGCCAGGGGAGATGGGGGCAGGAGGGCTACCCTGCAGTGCCCTGTGGGAGACCCAGATGGTCTGGGGTGGGCCGGGGGAAGATGCAGGCACTCAGGAGGCGGGGCAGAAGAGCCTGGGAGGTGTCAGGCCGGAGCCGGAGGGAGCTGGGGAGAGCCAGAGAGGTGAGCAGGGCCGGGCGTGGAAAGCGTCCTGGTGGGAAGGAGTTTGTATGTTGTTTTCAGCGGGAGGGAGGGAAACCTCGGGGAGGCCACCAGGCAGGACAGCCTGGGCCGCAGGCTCCAGGGGTTCGGGGGTGGCCGTTAGAGCGAGGGTCGTCTTGGCTCAGGCCGGTGGCCCTGGGAGCGGTGCCGAGCACACCGGCCTGGGATGGAGTCTGAGGGCAGAGCCCCAGGCTTGCTGATGAGTGGGCAGTCGGGGACAGGAGCAGAGGCATCGTGGTGAAGCATCTTTGGGCCCGAGCAGCTCAGGGAGCCCAGGCGGGAAACACTGGTGGGATCAGGTGTTGGAAGCAGGCGGAGAGCAAGGGGTCTCCCTGCAAACCTGGGCGCACCTGTTAGACACTCAGCAGGGAGACGGGAGAGGCGGGCGCCCAGGGAGAGGTTGTGGCTGAGGTCGCGTTGGGGAGACATCAGTGTATAAACCAGCAGGTCTTGGCCATCTACGTGAGAACCATTATGGAGCTTTAAAAGAACCGACACTTCGGACCCAGTCCTGGAGATTTTTATTAAATTGGTTTGGGATGGGACCTTAAGCAACTTTAAAAGAAGGAAAATAACTTTCTACTTGATCCTAATATACGGTCAAGGTTGGTTGGTAACAGCAGATAATACGTGGTTTTAGAAGGCAACGGGTGAGATCACCTTGGGGTGAACTTAGAAAAGATTGGGCTCGGAGCAGCTGAGGAAGGAGAAGCAGCACAGGAGGCTGGGAAGGAGCCTGACCCGGATTCCCCCGCCCCGTGGGGAGCATCGTTCCTGGACCTGCAGCCCAGCACCGCCTGGGAGCTGCCAGCCCCACGCAGCCAGAGTGACAGCAGCGCTCGGTGACGGCCGAGCCAGGGGGGTGCTCGCTAACGTCTGCAAGGCACCAGGTTTTATTTATTGTGTTATCGGGTATGAGCCCGGACCCCATTGCTCTGTCTCTGTGTCTGTCTTTCTCTCTCTGTATATATATGCGTATATACACATACGCATACTCATATATATGTATATATAAAGTGTACACAGCATATCAGTAACATTCCCACTTTGCCCCCTCGTCATTCAGGCTCTATGTCTCATAATAAATACAGACTTTTTAGTTTGCTGTCCTAAGTTCCTTGATGGGTATAAAAAAGGAGCACATGTATACCGTAAGTCCAATTGTTTAAGGAAAGAAAAGGACCTAAACTGTATCCACAGCCATGCTCCTTGCTTCTTTACAAGAACTTGAATGCGCTTATCAGTGTGATTTCACCCTGAGACCCAGGAGAGATTAAAATGAAGTGTGATGCGTGTCCTTGCAGTCAGATCAGTGATGATGGTGTGCTAGGACTGCTCTTACGTTTCCAGAAGGCTTTGTGAGAAAATAATGGCTTTATTTTAAACATAGAGAAATCTCGTCTCTCTGGTGAATCAAGTTTTTGTGACGGTGGTTCTAAGAATTGTTACTCTGTCAGCTTGCTAACTACCACCCCCCCCACCCCGACCCCGCTGTTTGAAAGTAGCTTGTCAGTGAGTAGATACCCGGTCGTCAGGAACACAGTTTGATTTCTTAAGTTCACACAAGAAGTAGGTATTTTTGAAGGTGACACGTCAGGTGACCGTCACGTATTTCACCGGTTCAGTAAACTAACCCTTTTTCATTTGAGGGAAGGTATGGATATTTAGGTTTTTATTTTCTCCAAAGCTGACATGTTTAACTCTGCTGCATCTCAGGGTCGCCATCAACTAGACACATTCTCGGGGCGAAATCATGCTGATTAGCGCATCCAAGTTCTTGTGAAGAAGTGAGCGAGGTTGTGGAGATAATTTAGGTCCCCTCCCCCCCTTCTTCTAAACTATTGGACTTACTGTATACATTTACTCCTTTTTTGTATTCGTAAAGGAACTTAGCCCAGCAAACCAACAAGTCTGTATTTGTCATGAGATAGAGCCTGAACGACAAGGGGGCAAAGTGGGGACGTTACTGATGCTCTGCTGATACTGCATTGAAGTATGAGAGTCGATTATTTATGCGACTGAATATCCTTATCAGTGAGGGGCGGGCCTGGGGCTGGCAGTGGGGGCGGCTGGGGGTATTTAGGGTTTACGTAGCTTTTCTTCTTTTCATTTCCTTTTAAAGGCTACATGTGTTGGTGAAGAAAAATACAGGGGCACACTGCATTCCTTTTTCTTATGCCTTTTATTTTTTTATTCAGGGTAGAAAATAGGCAACCACACAGAAGAGTCTAAAATAAAAAATACAAGTGTCCGTCCTTTCATAGCTAGTCCAGCTTCCAAGAGGTAGGTGCATACACTGTTTTCTCTCCTGTAGTGCTTTTTTTTTTGGCGGTATGCGGGCCTCTCGCTGTTGCGGCCTCTCCCGTTGCGGAGCACAGGCTCCGGACGCGCAGGCTCAGCGGCCATGGCTCACGGGCCCAGCCGCTCCGCGGCACGTGGGATCTTCCCGGACCGGGGCACGAACCCGTGTCCCCTGCGTCGGCAGGCAGACGCTCAACCGCTGCGCCACCAGGGAAGCCCTTCTGTAGTGCTTTTGCTGGTTACCTTTACAGCCTCAGATAATGTTTCCATTTCTCGATCGCTTAGCCTTAGTATCAGTTCCAGATACCCAGTGATAAAATTTAGATTTCTTCTTCCACCTCCCACCTCCTCTTCCACAACTCCTGGTTTTTGTTCAGCATATGACTTCTTGTATCATCAGAGTTTATAACATTCCCTTCTGTAGCTATAATGAACTCTTCTTTGCTGTGTCTGGAGATGGATTACAAAACAACAGCATTTGCGGTATTGCAATTATATAACCATTCATCGCTGCCGTGGGTCTGAATCCGTGAGGGAGGACACGTAACCCGTGTCAGGGGTCCTGCCCCGCCGCGGTGGGATGGGTCCAGCTCCTGAGTCCGGTGGGTCCTCTTTACATTTGTCTTCCATCTTTGGTCCTACGGGGCTGTCACGTTTCTTGCATCACATGTCATCTCTTAGGAGTCTTCTGTTGGACGGTGGATCCGAGGGGTCGGATGGGAGGTACCTCTTCCAGTAATTTTTTTTTTTTTTTCATTTGAAATGCACAGGGCATAAACCTTCTGAGATTTTGTGTGTTCAAAGATGTCTCTGTTTTGTCCACACATACAAGTAACAGGTTAGCTCGCTGAGATTTTCTAAATCATGTTCCCTTAGAAGTTTAAAGGCATTGCTCTGCTGTCCTCTTTTATCCAGTACTGCTGCCAGGAAGTCAGACTTTAGTTCTGCCACGATAAACTCTTTTGCCCTGAGTCTTTTAGAATTTTTTCCATATCTTTGAAGTCCTGAAGTGCTATAAGCTGTGTCTGAGTATGAATCTTTTTCTTTCTTTCTTTTTTTTTTTTGGCGGTACGTAGGCCTCTCACTGCTGTGGCCTCTCCTGTTGCGGAGCCCAGGCTCCGGATGCGCAGCCCCGGCGGCCATGGATTACGGGCCCAGCCGCTCCGCGGCATGTGGGATCTTCCCGGACCGGGGCACGAACCCGTATCCCCTGCATCGGCAGGCGGACTCTCAACCACTGTGCCACCAGGGAAGCCCTGAGTATGAATCTTTGTTACCCTTACTAATCCTACTCGGTACTTTGTGAAACTGTTGTAGCTGAGATCTTGGGTGTCTTCAGTGCATGAAAAAATTTTTTCCATTCCTGTATTTCTTTCCTGATGCTCCTTCCCCTTATTGCCTGTCTTCCTTCTTTGCGGATACGGGGCTTTGTAGAGCTCCCTTTCATCTCTCCTAGCCCCCCTCCCTTTGTCTGGGGACATAGCCTTGACTCCACAAGGAGGGCCATCATCTTGGCTGTTAGCCCTGCCGTATGCATTTTTCACTCCAGCCAGTGAAACTTTTCTGATATCACTTGCTTTCATTCTTCTCGAAGTTCCTAAAATTTTCTGGGATGCTAATGGATGTTCTCCCTCTATTTTTAGAACTGCTATAGTTTATTTAAAGAAAAATAACTCTTAGTAAATTCAGTATGACCTTGGTGGGAGGCCAGTAAGGCAACTAAATGCATGTGTTTAGCCACCACTGCACACCACTGATTTACGATGTCTCTTCCTTGCCTGGATCAGGTACATTAACCACGAATACAAGCAGGCGCCCGTCTCGCTGCCCTGACCTTTTGTTTGGTTGGTACGTATCGGCAGATACCACCCAGGCTGTCCCACTAACTTCCACCGCAGAGTTCCTGGTTGTAGGACACCTGACGCACGCTGCTGCCTTGGACACAGTGTGCGGGGTGGCGGCAGGTGAGGGAACATCCTCTTCTCTCTTAGGTTTGTGTGGCAGGTGGGAAGGGGTGCCTGGAGGAGGGAGGGACCTAGTCATTTCAGTAAATACGCTTACTGTGAATAGGGCCCAGTGCTGGACCCTGCAGGTGACTCAGGAAGGCATCAGAGACCATCCCTACTCTCAAGGCGTTTTCAGTCTCTGTACTGTTATCAGTTAAGATCTCAAATGCATATTGTAAAGGTGCAGTAAAGCCAATAGAGAACTATAGGCAAAAACCCTGTGGGGTCTGGACGGAGAATATACATCTGTATTAAGGAATAAGGAAGAGGTTGGACAGTGTGGTATTTGAGTTGTGTGTTGCAAGGTGCATAGGCTTCTGACAAGTGGTCTGTGGAAGAGAGCTCCTTAGGTGGAGAGAATGTTGGAAAAAAGTCCCAGGGCTTGGGAAAGAGAGACCATATTAGGGGAGCTAGAGGGTCTCTAGTTTGGTTAGAATACTGGATACTTGTTGAGAAGGAGGGTGAGGTATTTGAGATAATCGTTTGGGGTCTCAAGTGCCAAAGAGAGGGGTTTGAACTGAGTTTGCTAGAAAGGGAATTAGAAAAAGGCTGATCAGACAGGTAATCTGATAAAAGCTATTCTTTAAGACGATTAATCTGGTGGATCTCTGTAGGATGGAGTGAAATCTAACGGGTTAATTTGGGGCAGCCGATGTGAAGGTGAGACCTGGCCCCGACCTCAAGGGGCTCGCGGCCTGGTGGACGTGAAAACCTGGTTGCTTTGCCCAAAGAAACATTTAGTTAAACAACTTTTGAAAGAGCATATAGATGTATAAAATAGATTGTGTATATATATATATATATACACACACACACACTATATATATATAGAAGTTAATCACTGCTATACAGTAAAAATCAACTATGCGTCAGTAAGATAAATTAGAAAAACATATAGATGTAGTATATTACATTAATAGATTTTTAACTATAATTAATCTGTCGCCATAGCTATCTCTAATGATCAATTTTCTCATTATCTTAAATTATCTATTTTTATGAATGCAGTTAGAATGATCTGTTATGTTTTTATGCCATATATATTAAATGCTTATTACAAGTAGTCTTGCTTAATTTTATATTCACTGCTAGATGTTTAATCATCTAGAAATATAAAAAATTATATACATATATTATATATAAAAAATTATATATATATTGATTAATGGTTCATTTTGGTTAAAAATACCTGTAATTCATATCCTACTGTTTAGTTATTCAGAAAAAGAAGAGTTAGATTTGGGCTTGTCAGGGGTGGCTTAGTTAGTAAATCTTTCCCCTTAGGTTTCTCTTATTTCTTAGTTTTGGAGATCAATATACTTGAATTGGATTACTGGGGGGGTTTTTTTCTTCTTTTTTTGAGGGAGTGTCAGTAAAATTGCTTGTTTTGGATATTTCTTTTCCTCTTACATAGTCAGGTATTTGGAGAAAGTAGGGAATAAAGGCAGTTACTGTTTTTCAGTAACACTCATTTTACTCACAGAACATCCTCAAGTATTTTTCAAGCATCTTTTTACAACAGACTTAGTCAAAGGTGAAAGAGCTTAGCGGAAAGGGCCGTAAGGTTGTACTTTTAATGCTCTTTGAAAGCCAGAATCCCGAAGCGTATGCGCCTAGGTAGGGTCTGTGTGTTTGCTGTTTAAAGACCTTGACTGCACCCTCTGGGTTCGCAGGGTCAGCCCTCTGTCCTGATAATAGATGATTTCCTAGTGAGAGGGTGTCCGTGCTCTGTGATTACACGCCGTCTTTACGCTGCATCGGCCATCAGAGCGGTCCTTCGGAGAGCAGCGACGGAGACACGCAGCTTACGTGTTGCGGCTCACACCCGAGCCGCCTCTGCTTTCCTGTGACCTGGACCCTGGGGCGTTGAGGCCCCTGCACTTGGGTCCTGCAGCTCCTTCACATTCCCAGATGTCTTCTTTCCACACGTGTCCTCGGTGTCACCCTCCTGCAGCTCATCTCCCTCCTCATCCCGGAGATTCCGCCCCTAAAAAACAAACAGAGACAGAAACTTCAGGAATAAAAGCAGCCTTTCGAATGATCTGGTGGCTCAGAAGTCATAGAGATCCTAAGTCATCATCTCTTCCGTTGCCTTTGGGCAGAACCCACCTCGTGAGAAGGTCGGAGTTTTCAGAGTCTCCAGCGACAGGGGTGTCATAACCCATTGCCATATTTAACAGCCCTCGCTGTCAGGACACTCTTTCATCCCACTTAAATAATGCATGCATCCATGTTAGCCTGTGTGTTTTCTTCAGTGAATACGGAGCTGACTTACTCTCCCAGTGTGAGACTTTTCTGTTGTATTGGAAGACCGACTGCCCCATGGATACATCTCAGCTTCTGCAGCTCGTCTGTCATAGTATTTTCAAATATTATGTATAGAGGATAGTTGAGGGACTTCCCTGGTGGCGCAGTGGTTAAGAATCCTCCCGCCAATGCAGGGGACACAGGTTCGATCCCTGGTCCGGGAAGATCCCACATGCCGCTTTGCAACTAAGCCCGTGCGTCACAACTGCTGAGCCTCTGCTCTAGAGCCCGTGAGCCACAACTACTGAGCCCTGTTGTCACAACTACTGAGCCTGCGCTCTAGAGCCCGTGAGCCACTACTGAGCCCACGCACCTAGAGCCCGTGCTCCACAACAAGAGAAGCCGCCGTAATGAGAAGCCCGCGCACTGCAACGAAGAGTTAGCCCCCGCTCGCCGCAACTAGAGAAAGCCCACGCACAGCAACGAAGACCCAACGCAGCCACAAATAAATGAATAAAATAAGTAAATTTATTGGGAAAAAAAGAAGAAGAGTTGAGATGTAGGCAAAATCATCTGTATCTCTCTCTCCCCACCGAGAACCCTGCAGTTGTGTGTTCCTTTTGTTTGTGGGATTCAGGCGGGATCCCTAGTTGATGGGTTCCTAGCCATCTGGTAAGAGGCCCCCAGTGCTGGTGTGGGATCAGATGACAGTGGACACTTACTTCCGTGGCTCGGTGATGGGTTTCCTTCCCGCTGGGCCCCGATCTCCGTTTCTGAACCGGGTTTCTTGTTTTCCCAGTTTTGCCATTCTCCTGATGGCCGGGGTGGCTTGTCACTCACTGTGACGCTAGTGTGGTTTTTCCTCCACGTGCGTACATCGCCATGTATCTGGCACGTGTGGTCATCTCTAAGGTCTTCCCTCAGTGCCGCCCCTGGTTATTTTTTAAACATTTTAATATTGAGGTGAAATTTACATTATGTGAATTACAGTGTGGAAATCCTTAAGTATGGAATTACTGAGTTGTAACACATGTCCACGCCTGGATAACCAACATCCCTGTCAAGGTATATAGAATACATCTGTAATCTCAGGGATTTCCTCATGCCCTGTGAGGATTTATTTCCAGTACATGAGCTTTACCTGTTGTGGAAATCATGTAGATGTAATTTGTATATGTTTATTCTGATACATGTTTATTCTGATTTCCCACGTGTACACATCAGTACGTTGTCCTTTATTTATCTACTTTAAATAGCTGAGGAGTCCAGTGCCCATCTCCCGCAGATGGACGTTTGGGTTTTCGGTTTGGGGTGTTGTGAATAGTTCCGCAGGGAGCATTTCTATGTGGCTCTGTATGTGGACATGTCTTCATTTCTTGCAGTAACACCCAGGACTGGAATTGTTGGGTTGTGAGTAGGTGCGTTTGTAACTTTATAAGAAGTGGTCGAGCAGTTTTCCGGAGTGGTTGTACCATTTTAGACTCAACCTGTGTGAGTTGTTCATTCTGTGATATTGACAGCATCTTCTGTTGTCAGTCTTTTTAATTTTAATCGCTCTGATGGGTGTGAAATACGATCTCCTTCTAGTTTTATTTTATATTTCCCTGATGACTAAGGATGTTGAGTGCCTGTCTACTTCCTTTTCGAAGTGTCTGCTCAAATCTTTTGCCTGTTTTTCAATTGGGTTTGTTGGTTGTTGTTTATTTGCAGTTCTTTATATTTCCGAATTGAGGTCCTTTGTCATGTATATGTATTATAAATATTTCCCCCTATATGTAGCATGCATTTTTATCTTCTGAATTGTCTTTTTTGATGAACAGAATTTTTCGGTTTTGATGAAGTTCAATTTATAAAGTTTTATGGTTAGTTAAGATTTGTGGGGGGAGGTGAGGGAGGTCTGCCTCATCACTAAGATAGTATCCTGTGTGTTCTCCTAGAAAACTTATACAGTTTTAGATTTTACATTTGATTCTGGGATCCATCTCAAGTTATTTTTTGTATGTGATGTGAGGTAGGGGTCAAGATGCCTTTTTCCTCCACGGGCTGCTAAGTGTTCCAGATCCATTGTTGAAAAGACTTTCTTTTCCCCAGTTGAATTGCCTTGACACTTTTGTCTAATTGTCCATATATGCATGGCTCTATTCCAGTGTTGTTTCAGTTCTGAAACTATGAACTGTCTTTCAGATTTGATGTCGTGTTTAAATTATGTGAGCATCTCTCTCCACTGCATCAATGAAAACACTGGACACAAACATTTAAACCAGGCAGTTGAACTAGAGGTCTCACCTGACCTTCCCGTTTAGTATGAAAACCTGCTCCTACCCCCGCCCTGCCATGTTTCTGGCTCTCTCCCTACCTCCCTGGGTTTCTGTGAGGGTTGGATGGGGGCTGTGCAGAGCCCATCATGCAGGACCGTTCTTCCCCACGACTCCAGTGGCAGGTGGGAGGTTCAGGCAGGGCTGGGGCACGGGCCTTGCCAGGAATCTAGCTGTCTTCCAAATAGAAAGTTGACTTTTTACCGGGAAGTGTCCCTCATCCTGCCATGAATCCTCAAGATGGCAGCTCAAGTTACTGCAGCAAATTTTCCCAGTAAATTTTCCTGCTCTCTGCAAAATATTATCATAATTATTAAATGTGATGAAACAGAGAAACTAATATTCAGAGCAATGAGCGACATGAATTTCCTGCATTTTAGTTCAGTGACTGTATTCTCAAGAGCTCTCTGCCCTTGGAAACATCCATAAGATTTGTTTTCTTTAATGGTTTGTCTGTCAGTTGTACACTCCCGGTTTAAAGGCCACCCAAGAAAAAGAAGCTGTCTATCAGCTGTGTGACTGTTTGCTTATAACCACCAAAAGAGTCTGTAAGGAAGATACTTGTTTGCTGTGGTGTGCTGCAGACTTTGCTTCACGTTTTTCAAATGCCAGCAATTCACTCAGTCCAAAGCCCTCAGCTGCCCTCTTCCAGGGCATATCGCGTTTTTAGCTATGTTTCTAGCACACGCTGAAGTGGACACCAGTGAGCGGTAGCGGCTCACGCTTCTCCAGGTTCTCCGCGTGCACCTCGGTGTGCCAGGCTCCCCGGCAGCCCCAGGGGACGGGGAGTGACAGGCCTCCTTCCTCCTGCTGTTCCCCTGTATCTACCTCGCACTGTGCCCCAGAGGAGGTGCTAAGAACAGTCCACAAGGGTGGGTAGCTGTCCCCAAGCAACACGACGCACGCGTGGAGGCGTGTGGTCCGTGTGTTCACAGCTGGTGAGCCTGACCCACTGTAGAATCGCCTTATTAAGCGGCTTTCCCTTTGGCTGTGGTTTTTCCCACTTTGCCATCCACACTGCAGCACTCAGCCCGCTAGCGATGACGTTCATTTGTTCATGTATTCGTCCAGCAGGGATGTCATCGCAGGCACTGAGGCGGGTGCTCATGATGAGAGATGGCCATGCAGCTCAGGTGCACAGGTCTTGCGCTCTTGTGGGGACCAGGCTGTGAGCCGAGTGATGGGTGGATGTGAGAACCGTGTGCCCAGGCGCGGGATGAGCAGCCCCTTCTCCAGACGAGGGGCGGGGGGTGTCCTCCCCACGGAGGCCGCACCCGCTCTGGTCCTAAAGCAGGCGTGGCTTCTGCGTCTGGGAAACGGTCTGTCCTGTTGACCTGCACCCTGAACTTGGTCTTATTTACATCTGATTCCAAACAACAGAGGCATCCGTCCCAGACAGAAAACTGTAAGTGGGAGAAACCCGACCTCCTTGTCAACTAAGCACGTGTCCAGGGGCTGGGGGCCCTCCGGGTAGGAAGGTGGGGTTGAGGGGGGCTGCCCTGTGGCCTTCGGTGGAGGGCTGTCTCAGTCCGTTCGGGCCGCTCTCATAAAATACCACAGACCGGGCAGCTTGTAAACAACAGAAATGATTTCTCGCTGTTCCAGCGGCTGGGAAGTCCAGGATCAGGTGTCTGGTGGAGGCCCCCTCCTGGGTCCACAGCTGGTACCTCTCACTGTGTCCTCACAGGGCAAAAGGGATGAGGGATTTCTCTGGGCCTCTTTCATTAGGGCACTGATCCCACTCTCGAGGGCTCCACCCTCTTGACCTAAGCACCCACCTCTACACCATGACCTCTACACCATCGCCTCTACACCTTCACCTTTGGGGGGACGCAGACAGGCAGACAGTAGCCAGGAGGCGTGGCACGTTCGAGGCCGGAGGTGATGAAAGCAGACTGCTTCGCTTGCTGAGGGTGGAAAATATGACGTGAAAGCATCCAAAAGGAGGTCCGTGAAAGTCATGGTGTAGCATGTTAATCTGATTGAAGAGGGTAACCGGGATCATCTTCAGATTCCAGAGACACAGGCGGTGTGGCCAGGCCCACGCTTCCAGAACTGCTCCCGCTGCTGCTGTTGTGGCCCTTTGGTTCTCTTGTCCCCTCTCTAATTCTTAGGGTTTTAATTTTTATTTATTTATTCTTTATTTTTATTTTTTTTTGCAGTACACAGGCCTCTCACTGCTGCGGCCTCTCCCGTTGCGTAGCACAGGCTCCGGATGCGCAGGCTCAGTGGCCATGGCCCATGGGCCCAGCCGCTCCGCGGCATGTGGGATCCTCCCAGACCGGGACACCAAGCCGTGTCCCCTGCATCGGCAGGCAGACTCTAAACCACTGTGCCACCAGGGAAGCCCTCTTAGGGTTTTTAATCCCCTAAATACAGGTCTTTTCCTTTGGCCTCCGTCTTCCCTATAGCACTGCCTATGACACTGTGCTCTGGACAGGGCTCTCCTGGACAAGTAGGAGAGGGGACGGGGGGGTGGGCCTGACTGCACCCCACACAGATGTATTTATTGATCCTCAGTATTATGATTCCTGGAGAAACAGTTAGCAGAGTCTCATATCAGTTCTTCTTAAGTTTGGAGAACTCTTCTCTTCACTTTCTCCCCGGATGTTTGAACATAATTACTTGACTCGAACTAACTTTGTTATGTCTCTACATTTAGTTAAGTACTGGTTAAGTTGCCAGTTATGTATCATCATTCGAGTCTGTAGCAGCGAGAGTGCAGTCCAGGGAAATGGGTGAGAAAGCTGCTGCTTCATCTCCTCTCTTTTTACCTTTAGTTTATTTTTTTTTTTCCGTCTCTCTCTCTCTCTCTCTCCCCGACCCTTCCCTACAACGTTAATGCCACTAAAACAAGGCTGGAAAGTGTCCCCAGCTGCTTGCTTGCTCAGGAGATGCTCTGGGAGGAGAGGAGTGTGGGAACGCGGGAGGGGTGTGAGGAAGAGGAAGGGGGAGGGTGGTAGGAGGAGGGGCGGCCGCGTGCCACAGAAAGCAGGCAGGCTAGCCGGGGCAGCCCTGTTCCATGGTGGGTGGAGGGGCCAGGTCTGGGCAGAGGAGACGGTTGGAGGCAGGGAAGGGGACACTGGCCCAGCAGAATAAGGACAAACAAAGAATAAACGCGAGTGAAAAAAACATGGTTTTCTTCATTTCTGTCTATACGCAGCGGCTGTCCTCCAAGTGCTGGTAGATACGGTTGAAGTCAGTCTGATGAGAAAATGTTATGTGGCAAATGGAGGTGGAGGCTTAAGAAAGTGATCAGATCAAAATGCCCCGGCAGAGTGCTGTCCACATAGAAATATTAAAGGAAAGAGCAAGTAAAATGATGGGCTTTCGTGGGATTATGGCATTCACAGCCCCTTCTGCTGTTGCCTTGGAAAAATACCTCGTAACATTCATCTTGGATGTTTGTTATATTGAAGAGGAAACATTTCAAGTTCTGATCAAGTCGTATTTGAGTGGTAATCCAACCCAGAGATTCTGAGAACAGCACTTAAGACTTATTCACTATTAAAGAATCAGTATTTTAATGAAATGCTGTTATGTCCAGAGAGATACTTCACTTTGTGGGGGGTAGGGAAAAGCCAACATGTATTTTGTGTACAAGGAACATTTAAACAGTCTTTTCCTAAACCATTTTGCTACCTGTTACTCTGTGTGCAGTGCTTAGTGCTTCCTATCTGGTTATTTCTTTGGGCCTCAGTTCTTTCTGGAAAGTTTTTGAAAGTCAAGTTGCAACCAGCCAGAGTCTATGCCAATTGAAATACAGCTAAACTATTAAATTATACACATTTTATGGCTTTCCGGTGACAAGCATATCTTCTAGATGTTCTTTTTAGTAGGTCTTTGAATCTTTTTTTACTTAATGGAGCAGTAAGAAACGCATGAAGGAATTTGAATTTAGAGAGGCTGTCTTGCATGTGTATCTGGGCGCTGGCATTTAGCGTCTGTAAAATCAATTGGCAGTGAATGTTTTATTTACCTCTTAGGATCTCAGCTAGATCATCAAGCAGCGCTCTGCCAGAGATATTGGAATACAGTCGATGGTACGGAAACGGAGTGGAAAGCAGTGAATCAGAAGTATTTGCGTGCCGGTCTCATGAGGATTTTAATGCCCTGTAAAATACCTGTGTATGTAATGGGGAAGCAAAAATTATTGGAAAAGTAGAAACGGGCGCACTGGCATAGTACTCTTTTGTACACGAGCGAAATAGTCACTGTTTACCGAAACGTTATCACACCTCAAATTGCCTAAACTGCCCAGCTCTTTGCCGAGGCCTGAGTGGCAGCTGCAGGGCGAGGTTGGCCGCAGTGCCGGGCTCTCTGCAGCCTCTTGGCTTCTGAGCCTCCCTTTCATGTGTAGCCAAGTGAAACGTGAGCTCTGCAGATACTGCGGCCTTGGCCGGGCAGCAGCTTGGAAAGGCTGCCGAGGGCCAGGAGGCCAGGGGCCGGGTGAGGCCACGACTCCCAGGCCTTTGCAGGGCAGTGACCGAGGGGCTCTGAGGTTCCAGGCACGTTTCCCTGCGAGCCCAGGCCTGGGCTCTCTCAGGCGGTGGTTTTGGCTTCATCCTTCAGACGCTGCGTGAGGAATATGCAGTCTTTATTGCTCTTCAGTCGCTTAACCGTTTCTCCTTCACCTTCCACGATCTGTGTGGCGATCAGTCTTTTAAAAGATCAGTGCACTTCACTGGATTTGAAATCAGGGTGGGGTTCGTTTTATTTCATACAGGAAGCCTTCTTTGGGGAAGTCTGACACAATTGGATTTTCAGCCTCTTGGAATTTAATTGGAAAAGCACAGCAGAGAAGGACAGGGCCGGGTGCCCGGGTGTCCGCTGGTGGGTTAGGTGGCCCTTGACCTCGGGATTGCTTCTCTGTGGCTCCCGGTCACTGGGAGAAACCGATTCACAAATCAGTGTGAGTTGGTGCGTTTCCGGTGGCAGTCAGGGATGTAACCGGGCTGACCGTAACGCACATCACTGTTGCCTGAAGTTTTATTCTTGCTGCTCATGTGTTAAGAATGTTGGATGATTTTAGGAACACTTAGTAGAATTGCTTTGATGGGAATGTTAGTAAGTCCATCAGGCCGCCGGTGCGTGGAAATGATCTACGGAGAAATACATTCCTTCCCTCCCACACCAGCACGTGAGAAAAGAGCCGTCCTGTGGGTCACTGGGGAGCTGACAGGTCTCCCCAGGGAGCAGTCCAAGCGGTCCTGAATGCCGGATCTGGGTCTCGGTGCTGCGTTTGGCTGGCCCAACAGAACTAATCGAGGTGGGGAGAAAACCGAGAGGACAGGCCCTAATGGTGCACCGAGCTCTCCGTCACCGAGCCAGTAATAGGATCTTCAGTTAATTCACACAGCTTTCCAGCTCCCTGCACTGGCCCTGCCAGGATGAGATACAGCCTCTCACAGAACGCCACCCCCTACTAGACAGGGCGTGTCGGTGCGTCTGTAATTTCTTCTGTTCACCCAGAAGATGAAAACAAACGTGCGCTTCAGAAACGCCCCCCGTGAAGTCCCGACGCCTCCCTAGGAGGAGCAGGCTTTGGGTTGCTGCACAGTGAGTGTGCTCTGGAAATGCCAGTGCTGTGTGAATTCGTGCAAAAGGAGGCGTATACGGCTGCAGAGACGGAAGTGTCTTCAGGTGCCCTGGGTCCCTGCTGACCCGCCCTTCCTGCTGGGCGGTGGCAGTGATGGCGCGTCTGCCCACCGGCCGCTTGCGGTGGTTTACACGCTTTGCTTCTCTTGGTCCTCATGGCACCCTGAAGGTGAAATTAGGCCCGGAGAGGCTCACCTGCTCAGGATCACACAGCAGGTGAGCAGCTGGGCTGGGATCCCGGCCGCAGGGCTACCAGTCATGTCGCCAGGGCTGTGTTCCGAGCGCCAGTTCACTCCTCCGGCCGTGTCGCTCAGAGCGCTGTTTACTGCTTGTTTATTTACTGTCATTTCCTCCAGTGTGTCTTAGGAAGCATTGTTGAACTGTGACTACCAGACTTCCAGAAACACACGGTAAAGTAGAGGACGAGGCGAGGCCCTTCTGTGAGAGGGGACGGGACCTACGACCCTTCCCTGAAGCCAGCACGGCAAGACTGCAACCCCGGTTCAAAGGACTGGGCGGGGCTTCCCTGGTGGCGCAGTGGTTGAGAGTCCGCCTGCCGACGCAGGGAACACGGGTTCGTGCCCCGGTCCGGGAAGATCCCACGTGCCGCGGAGCGGCTGGGCCCGTGAGCCGTGGCCGCTGAGCCTGCACGTCCGAAGCCTGTGCTCCGCAATGGGAGAGGCCGCAACAGTGAGAGGCCCGCGTATCGCAAAAAAAAAAAAAAAAAAGCCAAAGCAAGGACCGGGCGGCATCAGCGTCCCGCAGGGGAAACCGAAGGGTGCATTGGAGTAGTCGATGGGGTTCGGTCAGGCCTGGGTGACGGGGGTCGTGTCGTTAGAAGCAGGGTCCGAAGATCAGAGGGCCTTTGCAGGGTCCAAGGACTTCTGGAAGGCTGGGCTCCGGTGTCCTCCGGAGCAGCTCCTGTTAAGCAAACCCAGCAGGCCACGGGCGAGGCTGGCCAGGCCCCCCGCCCGCGGCAGTCGACAGCAGCAGCCGGCTCTTCCTCTGACGCCAAGCAAGAATACCTCACCAAGCAAAGCTGGGCCAGACGCTGAATCTCTGACTGGAAGCTAAACTAATTATGCAAAACTATGTTAGGAAGTTCTGTTGCCATCAGGGTTTGATCCACTTCTTTGGAGGGGGCGGGGGCAGGGAGAGACTTTAAAATAGCTTAAAAAAAAAACTATCGCCGTCCCCCTGCCTGCCCGCCCCCCGCCCCTTCTCCCCCCCCCCCCGCCCCCGGCCGGACTCGCCCTCCTGGCAGGGTTCTTCCCGCCTGGCGCTGCCTGAAGGACACAGCAGTTGAGACACTTCAGCCTGTCACTTGGGGCCCCTGTAAGCTGCCTGCCCACCTGTGTGCACTCACATGCCTGCTCCCTCCTGAGCATTGCGTTCTCCGTCAAGCCAGTCCCTCTGCCCCACGTGCTCCTTGCCTTTGGAGGTGCTGCCCCCAGCGCCCCTGCGTTTCTCTTTCTTTCTTCTTTTCCGGCTTTCCTGCTGGCTCCTCTTGTCTCCTTGAAGATGTGGCTCGTGTGTCCCTTCCTCCAGGAAGTGTTTCAATTTCCCACCCACTCCACCCCAAGACCTCTGCCCTCTGCTGCTGCCACAGCTCGGTCCCTGCGTCCCCGGGTCACTCAGTCCCTGCCCTCTGGCCTAACGACTTCTAGAGCCTTGTCCCTTAAGGGGAACGGCTGTGCCTGTCCCTCTTTCAGTCCTCAGCACTCGCACACCACCTGGGAAGAAGGGAAAGCTTGATAAATGTTTTCCGGATGATGAATAAATGAGTAAGTATGGAAAAAGCAGGAGCTCAGGAATCTCCTTCAGTGAATTACTTTGGCTGTTTGACGTGCCGTTTATCCTCTGAATCAGGGGTAGGCAGCCGTGACCCGGAGAGGCCAGAAGTCGTCTTAAAGTGACACCTAATGCTCAGGAAGGGCACCTCCAGTGCCACCGGAGAGGGAGTATCATATCCAGTCCATTTGGTGATTAGATTGCCTGGGGGCACACGCACGTGTTAAAGCCGTCACTTAAAACCATAATGCAGTGTGGTCACATCCAAAACCCCATCTGTTAGCATCTCAGCCTGACGGTGCTCTCTAGGCAGGAAAGAGCAAAGGGGGAGTGGTCATATGTAGGTTGTAAAGGCTATGTGTGCATGATCACGGGTTATGACCTCTGAGCGGCCGGGAGCAGTGCCTCACCTCCTCACGGCCGTTCCAGACCCCGGCACAGAGTTGGCCCCAGCTCATCCCTGAGTCCACGAAGGAGAAGGAGCTGCTGCCCACAGTGAATGCCGTGGGAAAAGTTTTCCCCAAAAGCCAAACTCTGATGTTTATCTGTCAAGCTTAAGAGCAGTTAGTAAATGAATGAATTGTTCTGAGTTTTTCCTCCCCTTCTTTTTTTTTTGGTGCTTATCATTTATCCTGCTGAGTAAAGTAGTTAATAGCGGAAATTAAGTTTTGTATGAGTTTTTGAGTTTTACGCCAGGAAGCCAGACACAGCAGCACTTCCATGTACTAAAAACCCCAAATAAGGCAAAAGCCTCACTAAATTAGCCTTAGGAACAGAATGCCAGCTCAGGGGCCGGGGACGGTCTCCTGTTTGTTTTGTTTGCTCTTGGTGACACGTACGTATACAGTTTTTGTTTTTTTTTCCGGTACGCGGGCCTCTCACTGTTGTGGCCTCTCCCGCTGCGGAGCACAGGCTCCGGACGCGCAGGCTCAGCGGCCACGGCTCACGGGCCCGGCTGCTCCACGGCATGTGGGATCTTCCCGGACCGGGGCACGAACCCGTGTCCCCTGCATCGGCAGGCGGACTCTCAACCACTGCGCCACCGGGGAAGCCCAGTATACAGCTTTTTAATGTGAGGTTTTCTTTGTAGGGCAAAGTGTGGAGTTGACCTTGACTTAACAACCATGATAATACAGTTGGATTTTCAGACATGTGGGGACCGTTCTTTCATTAAAACTCTTCTCTTTCCTTTAGGGAATACCTCAGTTACCATGTGCCAAAGCATTATACAACTACGAAGGCAAAGAGCCCGGGGACCTTAAATTCAGCAAAGGTGACATCATCATTTTGCGGCGACAAGTGGATGAAAATTGGTACCACGGGGAGGTCAACGGGGTCCATGGCTTTTTCCCCACCAACTTCGTGCAGATCATCAAACCGTTACCTCAGCCCCCGCCTCAGTGCAAAGCACTTTATGACTTTGAAGTTAAAGACAAGGAAGCCGACAAAGATTGCCTTCCGTTTGCAAAGGTAAAGTGAGAACAGCATCGCCTTCTCTGTACCTGACTGCATAGACTGTGGCTTCTGTTTCCTTGTGCAAAAACATATGATAGTTTCATGTGAACTATCTCACTGTGCTTCTAAAAATATCTGGAAGCAGGCTTCTCAGAGTCACAAAGACAGTAATTTTGTGCACAAACTGTTCTCTGTGAAAGATAATTTTGGTTGATGTGCTGTGTGGTATCATTTTCGTATTTAGGGCCTAAATGTAATTCTGAGCTACGTTTCGGGGTGTGTGTGCGCCATTCGGGGATTTTAATTCCCTGAATTATGGATAACAAAGTGAAACGTCATTGCTTCCTTATTTTATATGAAAATTTCTTTGCTGCAAAGCACACAAGACTATCTACTGAATTGATAAAATGCTTTGGGATTTTGAGCAGAATGTTGTGTTTTTTTTGGTAAAGAAAAACAGTAGGGTGTACACTTAAATGGGTATTTAGTGTATTATCAGAGAAAAAGTGAAAAGAGCCTGAAAATTAATCTGGACCAGGGGTTCAGGGGGCCTGGGTGGGATTTGAGGTTGCAATTTGTGGGTCTAAACAAATTCAGCCGTCAGCCCCTCGGTGGAGGGGCTGGTAGTTTACAGCTGTCTGTTCTGATGGGGGAGGCCAAGCTGACTGCTAATTACCATTCAGTTCATCAGCTTCTTCCGTTCACATCCTGAAGACACGTCATGGAACTTTTACTCATGTACTCTTACGACTTGAGTCCCATACTGAAAAGAAAATTAGGTGGCGAGCTTCCTGGGATGAGGTAGAGTAACGTTCATTGTTTCTTCAGGATGACGTTCTGACTGTGATCCGCAGAGTGGACGAAAACTGGGCTGAAGGCATGCTGGCAGACAAAATAGGAATATTTCCAATTTCGTACGTTGAGGTAAGTCCGTCTGTAGAAACGTCAGTTGTGTTCGTGTTCTGCTTAGCAAATCAGTCTTCAGTGTGCAATTTGAGTATTCAGAAATCCTCAGGATCACTTCTCACTATGTACCTGCATCGCATCATTATTGCACACCTTGAACTGATACAGTGTTACATGTCCATTATGTCTCAATAAAACTAGGGGGAAAAAAAGAAAGACAAAAACCTAATCGATTAATAAAAAAAAAAAGCCCTCATAGCGCAAAGCCCCAGGAATGCAGCTGTTCTAAATCCTGGGATGGAATTCCTCTACCCTGCCCTACAATTCCTGAGGACCAGGAGACTGGGAAACGTTTGAACTCTGCACTTTGTCCCCTGCTAAGGGCATCGGTGTGTCTGTTGAGTGGGACCTTGGGCTCCCTGCCGGCCCCTGTGCTGTCTGCAGCCACTCTTTTCTGTCGGCAGCTGTGTGGTCAGAGGCTGGCGAAGGTCCCGACTAAGGTGAGAGATGCGTGTTTCTGTCTGTTGACGCGTTCTTCCACGTGCCCCACGCCTCAGAACTGCAACAGTGATTTGCACGGTAGCCTCCAGAAAACGTTAAATAAGCAATGAACCACCTTCACCCCATCCCAGCAATAACGAGCCACGCTGCCCCCTTTAACCAGCTTTACTCGGAAAGGCATGGCCCACCCGATTCAGCGAAGTCTTCAGCGAAGGCTTTTTAGGAATATGTGCAAATTAACATGTATTATTTTAAAGAATAACACAAATTAAGAATGAACTAGGAAGTTACATTCTGCCTTATTACATCATATATCATAAACTTTCTTTTTTTTTTTACATCTTTATTGGAGTATAATTGCTTTACAATGGTGTGTTAGTTTCTGTTTTATAACAAAGTGAATCTGTTATACCTATCATAAACTTTCATGTCCTTTAGTCATGAGACTCTCATGTCAAAAACAAAATTTGAAGGGATTTTCAAAGAATGAAAGACCAGCCCAAACAACCGTACAAGGTTAGCTGAGGTCACAGAAGGCTTCTGGGAAGAAGCGATTTCTTAGTGATGTCTGTGTCCTGGGTAAATGTGCATGGAAAAGGTGCATTGTTATGGCAGAAAAGACACCCGAGCCGCACAACCAGCAGGTGCACAGGCCAGAAAGTAAGAGACAGCACAGATCGGGAAACTGAGAGTAATTCTCTTGTTTAAGATATCAAAGCATGTATCTTAAGATGTAAAAAAAGAAAACCCACACCACTTGTATTCCCGTCTTTTCACCTGAGGCATTTATTTTGGCGTGGTTCTGAGGACAAAAATGACAAATTGTGTCATCGTAGCCAGCGTTCAGTCTCCCCACAGACTGTGAGATGGCCAGCGTTTTCCTAGTAGAACTCCCCTGGACTACCGTGAATCTGTGGAAAGGTAATTCAGACCATGTAAAAAGCCTTGAAGTGTATCCGTATCCTTCAGCTGTTCCTGTTGATTAAAATATGTTTTCCTCCTTTGAAAGTAAACAGTAGAAAAAAAATTCTTAGCTCTCAGGTAATCCTTCCTGCACATTACTTACATATTCTAACTGCGGTCACAAAAAGTTACACGCGTTCCCAAGCATCTGAATCGTTACAGTGAGGAGTGTGGGTACCGCGAGCTTAGTTGTGAGAGCCTGTCTTCGCTTGCTGGGTATTAGCAATACTACTTGCTAGCACTTGGCGTGTGAGGCGTGGAAGAGGATTGCTGTGCTTTTGTTACTGGACAGGTGTAGAGTTGCGTGATAGGCATAACAGATCCACCCACGGCAAACCCAGAGTCACCGAGAGTCACCTGAGTCATGAGGATTATTTACTCTGACTTCGGTTGGAAAGATAAACTTCTGCCCAAGTGGAAAATACTTTCATTCTTCTGCCTCTTTTCTTTCACAAGAGTATTTTCCTCATTTGAACCACAGTTTTGCCAGTTGAGACGAGGTGAACAAATCATCTCTCCCGGGGAGACCGTGAGCTTCCCTTTGATGTAAGGCCATAGGATGGAAGTTTCTGGCACCTGGGGATTAGCATGGGGATTCAGCCTTTAGGGGAAGAAGGGGTGGCAGATTTCAGTAGCAACCTACCGAAATTCAGCCGTTCATGTAAAGCGTAGACTGTCTTACAGGGCAGCCTCACATGGAGCGAAGCCAGCTAACCATGGGAATCAAAAACTGGGGCTTTTTCCTGAATAATGTCTTTCTCTTGCTCTGTAAACCCTTTTAGGGTCCAGACCATACCTCACTGTAAAAACAGACTGTGTTACAAAAATCCACTTGCAAGTTATTTTCTTATCCCTTGTAGATATACATTTAGGTTTCCACCAGTGTTAGGTGCTTTTGTTTTTTTTTTTTGCGGTACGCGGGCCTCTCACTGCTGTGGCCACTCCTGCTGCGGAGCGCAGGCTCAGTGGCCATGGCTCACGGGCGCAGCCGCTCCGTGGCACATGGGATCCTCCCGGACCGGGGCACGAACCCGAGTCCCCTGCATCGGCAGGCGGACTCTCAACCACTGCGTCACCAGGGAAGCCCCGCTTTTGCTTTTTTCACGGTGCTGCTCCCCCAGACTGTTACCCCCCAAGGTGTGAGAAGGTTGTGTGTGATGGTGTGTCTCAGAGGACCTGGCCCTGCTGTGTCCTGTGCACCATGGTTTGGAGCTCAGATCGGACCGTGACCCAAAGGATAGCAGCGGTCCTATAAGAGAATCTCAGCGCCACATCTTGTGAGGAAGTGAGTTCAGAACTGAGTCTGCAGAGTGGCATCTGGGCTTGTCACAGCGGAAGCTGGAACCCCGACTCCTGCTGGGTGGCTGGTTCGTGGAGATGCCCGTGGAACTTGCCTGGGGCAGAAACTCTGAGCAGGATGGGCTAGGGGGTGGGATGCAGGCCTGGAGCAGGACCTCTGGGGTCGAGTTGGGAGCTGAGTGTCAGCGGTGGCTGAGCAGAGAGCCGAGTCGGGGGACCCAGGGCATGAGAGGCAATGGTGGGGTGCTGTGCCCTTCCCATCCCTGCTCCCCACCTCCCTTCCGCCTTCCCCTCCAGCACCAGGACTGTGCACCGGGCTCCCCACCTGTATCACAGGAGGTGAGAAAACGGTGACCTGCCGACAAATGACCTCTGATTAAAGTACCAGATTCTGCAGAGTTTGAGCAGAGAAGGAGAGTCTGGCTGGGGGTGACTAGGCAGAGAACGGCCACGTGAATGTCCTTGAATTCTGCCCCTCGGTCTCTGTAAAGGTGAGGGGTCTCCTGCCTTGATCACCATCACGCTCCCCTGGACACTCTCCCATCAGAGCCCCGAGGCTGTGGGTTCTGTTCTGTAGGGAAGGAAGATGTTTCTTGGGGAAACCCAGGGGCCTCTTGGAGACAGCGTGTCAGGATATGTGTAAAGGGGTGTATTTGTCGAGGAGTGAGTGCGCTTTTAAAAAGGAATCGGTAGCTTGCTCTTTGTTTTGTTCAGAAATATCGGGCTTCTCCAAAACCGAACGATTTTAACACCCTCATTAATTCAGAGCTGACTCATTCACATTTCCTGGTCATTTGGACAAAGATGACGTAATTCCTAGCAAGCCCAAAGTTTGAATGAAGTAAGTGCTGAATATGGCATTTTGGATGAATTTCAAACATTGTTGTGTATTGTAGGCTTATGAGCTATACATTTTTATTAAATGTGTCGTACAATATTTTGATTCTTAGTCATTCATATAAACTATCACCCAGTTTTTTCAACAAAAAAAATTGGTTAGCAACTCTGCTGCAGATAGAATGTGAAAGTGAGCACTCCTCGTGTGCAGGTGGCGTGAGGTGGGTGTGGCCTGGTAGGCAGCTGTCTGGCTCTGTAGTTAACTGCCGGAAGGAAGGGCTGCATCCTCGGGTTAGATCGCTGCCCCGATGTCACCTCTGTGGGCACGCCTGCCCTCACCACCTCGTCTAAAGAGGTCCTTCCTCTTCCACCTGCTTTGCCTCACCCACCAGGTGCTGTGATCCTGGAAAACCTTGGGCTCGGAGCCCAGACGGCCTGGATTCCAGTCTTGGCTGGACCGGTGATTGTGGCGTGACTGGTCTCCTCATGTGTAAAATGGTAGAGCCCTCAGGGTGAGGTCGTCCAGCGGTGCTGTGTGCTGCCTGCAGCTAGCGAGAGGTGTGTAGGGGGGACTGTGGCCGTCACCACCGCTGTCATCGTAATCATTCCACCGCATCTTGTCACCTGTAGTTGTCTCATCTGTGGATGTTACTGTCTCCCAGTGTCCGCCCTGCATGGAACGTGAGCTCCCAGGGTCAGCATCTTGTCTGGTTCACCCGTTCTCCCGAGGTCCCTGCGTGTCACCTCCCCCTGGTTGACCCTCAGTAAACATGGGTTGAATGAGTGAGTGAGCAACCCAAGGACCTTTTGAGCCGACATCAGGAATGAACTGGTTTCAGAGGTGGCCAGCTTTGACATTTTTCAGCCAGAACGCCCAGCATTCGCTACCCAGCCATGTATTTTCTCATCGGTTTATCTTGGTGATACATCCGGACCCCACCATCCTCAAAGCACAAGGTCTCTCCGGTGACTTTAGGGAGATTGTTTTCTAATGAAGCTGGGTGAATCTTTGGTTATGCCTAGTTTAGAATTTTCCAGACTCAAATAACGGTGGCCATACTCTGTGGATTAGATCCTGGAGCCTCTACGGATGATCTCCTTGATACGTGCTGACATGAATTTTCACCTGCTTGACACTATTCCTTTGGCTCACTTTGAGCAGACGTAGGGTGGCCTAATTGTTAAGGATACTCATTCTTTTAAAATAACTTTATGGAGTTATGAGTGACGTATAATAAACTGCACATATTTAAAGTGTAAAGAGGTTTGCTGTTTTCAACTTTCAGAATCAGACAAATCTTGGGAGATATTTCTGTGCCCAGGGAACAGAACGGTGTGATCTGCTTTAACTGTGGAAAGTCACGTGTGCGGGTCTCCCGGAGCACCAGCGGCCTTCAGGGGGATGATAGCTTCCTTTTCTGTGGACATGGGGACTTGGGAGATGTCATCTGTGTTTCAGGGAATTACAGGTGCAGGTTTAGGTATCGGGTTTGAAGTTGCCAAGGTGCCCCTTGAAGGAGCTAAGAAGAGCCTTGTTCACTTTACTTCTTAGAGTCTTTGTGCTAGAACAGCGGTCCCTAACCTTTTCGGCACCAGGGACTGGTTTCGTGGAAGACAATTTTTCCATGGACTGGCGGTGGGGTGGGAATTGTTTGGGGATGGTTCAAGCGTGTTACATTGATTGTGCACTTTATTTCTATTATTATTACATTGTAATATATGATGAAATAATTATGCGACTCACCATAATGAAGAATCATTGGGAGTCCTGAGCTTGTTTTCACTTGCCACTCACTGATAAGGTTTTGACCGGAGTCTGCAGTTGATTTATGATGGTCTCTGTGCCGTCAGACCTCTCTGCTAAGGATCATCTGTATTTGCAGCCGCTCCCCAGCGCTAGCATCACCGCCTCAGCTCCACCTCAGATCACCAGGCATTCGATTCTCATAAGGAGCGCGCAACCTACATCCCCCGCATGCACGGTTCACAGTAGGGTTCGCGCTCCTGTGAGAATCTAGTGCCACCACTGATCTGACAGGAGGCGGAGCTCAGGCGGCAATGAGAGCAATGGGGAGCGGCTGTAAATACAGATGGAGCTTTGCTTGCTGGCCCGCTGCTCACCTTCTGCCGTGCAGCCTGCTTCCTAACATTCAGCCAGTTGGGGCCCCCTGCTCTGGAGAGTAATGAGAACCGAGGATCAAAATCGTCGTCTCTGATCTCTTCATCAGAGAGAGCGGATTGAACAATGTAAAAAGATATTCTGTCATTCGTATTTTGGGATGTATTCTTTTCCTTTTAAATGCAAAAGTGAAATGTTCAATTCACTGAAATCTTTTCTTTTTAAACGAGAAATGGAGGAAAATTGGGGGCCAGTTGGAAAGAGAATTATGATATTGCTTGGCTTCCAAATACCCCTTCAATTCTGAAGTGAAGTAATTTTTATAAAATACATTTAGAGACATTGTTGGCAAGTCAGAAAGGCAGTTGCTTGCCGCAATAACTTTCTCCCTCCATTTTTGAGGTAAATTAATTTCTATAAATGAAATCTAGAGCTGCTGTTGAGGAACTGGTGAGGGAGGTAAATTAACGTCTATAAATGAAATCGAGTTGCTGTTGAGGAACCGGTGACGGAGACTTACCCCGTGCCCAGTGTAATACATTCGTTCACCTCCACGTCTACACCGGCCCTGCTTTGAGTAGGGCTTTCAGCCCCATGGGCTCTGTCCTGCGCTGCGCTCGTATCCTCTGAGAGCTGTCAGCTTGGTGCAAGTAATAGTTGCATTTTGTTTTGCCACAATGACGGAAGGGGAGAGGATCTCTGGATTCCGAATTTCTCAGGGCAGAGGCAGGTCTCTGGACTCGAGGAAAAACCCCTGCTCGCTGCGGACAGCTCGAGGCAACCTGGCCAGACCCAATCGGAAAAGGAGCCCTGTAGATTAGGAAAGGATTTATTTAGGGCAGTTTGCACCCCATCTGTTATGCAGCAGCCTCTTTACAATTTAAGAGTTTCCTTTTGTTTTCCATCAGGAACACACTCTGGGAGCTGAGATTCCAAAGATGGGTTAATGTTTATCGACTTCTCGCTTCACGAGCAGGCAGTTTCCAGCACTCTGGGTAGTTTCATAGAACATAAACCTGCAGGCGTCCCGTGGAGCCTGGAGCAGAGGCCAAGGGTAATGACTAGTTGGTGTCTAATGTCCGCAGCGCTTTCCCCTAGGAGTCCTCAAATTCTTTAGCCTGGCCGTATTCCCCTGGGCCCTCACTAAATTGGTCTGATGATTGTTCCTGGAAAATTCCATACCTGGGAATTTTCCATACCTTTACAGCTCATCGGGAATGTTTCTTGGTCCATGTGTCTGTGGAAAGCTCACCCTTTCTTCAGGGTCCTGATGAAAACTGTCATTTCTCATGAAGCCATTCTTCCCCTGATTCTCCTTTGCAGAAACAAAACAGAGCAGCCCTCCCCTTGTGTCAAACTTCCGTCGTTTGCAGCTTGTCCGTTCTTAAAGCCTGGCGCGTGCCAAGAGTGTAGTTACGTGTGTGTAGGATTCAGTGTTTTCCTGGGAGCCACTTCGTAGATAAAAAAACATTTTTAATGATTTTATGTCTATGGTATAATCACATTCCAGAAGAGTTGGAAAGGAAAGAAAGAACCCTTAGGCCCATCACATATCATTTTGGTAAATATCCTTCCATTCTTTCTCCCTGTGCTTTATTTAATGAGACCACACATATGATTTTGCCGTTCTCTACACTATTATAGTGCTACTAACCATCAGTTTTTGTGACTGCATAATAAACGTTTTAGGAGCTAAACTGTAATTTAGTCAATTATTTTTCCATTTTTTAAACAAGTGTCTTGTTTAGGGACACCCAGCCAGTAATTGAGAGGTGAATTGTGGTCTTTCTCAGACAGCCTGTGTCTGCCCTAGACCCCTGCCCTGCAGTTGCCTCTGAGGATATGTGATGATGGCTGGTCTTCCTAAGGTTGGTACAGAATCACTGCTATTACCAAGCTTCGCTTAAGAAGTGTTTAGTTCATTTTGATTTTTCATCAAGACTAGGGACAACTTGTCAGGTTTGAACACGCAGAAGGTTAATTTTCAGAAATGATGAACCATTCAACAATTTCAAAGAACTGAGGTTGCCTTTTTTAAGAAAAAAATCACACGTTCATTAAAACCACAATATTTTAAGGTCTTAAATTTTATTATTTGAAATTTTTATCACATTGCTTTATACACCCTAAATTCGGTAGTAACTAAGGTTTTTTAAAGAAGTGAAGTAGGGACTTCCCTGGTGGCGCAGTGGTTGAGAATCTGCCCGCCAATGTAGGGGACAGGGGTTCGATCCCTGGTCTGGGAAGATCCCACATGCCGTGGAGGAACTAAGCCCATGAGCCACAACTGCTGAGCCCGCGTGTCACAACTACTGAAGCCCGTGCGCCTAGAGCCCGTGCTCCACAACGGAGAGAAGTCACCGTAATGAGAAGCCCGCGCACCAGAATGAAGAGTAACCCCCGCTCGCTGCAACTAGAGAAAGCCCGCGCACAGCAACGAAGACCCAATGCAGCCCCCCCCCCCCAAATAAAAGCAGTGAAGTAGGTGCCGTTTAATTAGGCGAGGGTTGTCTTGTGTCCTGGAAGAGACAGAATGAGTGTCCTGCATATTTGTGTGCATCTGTGGCACCTTGACGAAGCTCCTGGGAAGACGCTTCCCTGTAGTGAAGTAGACGTGTTTCAGGAAGGGTGTCGGGAGGTGGTGTGGAGCAGCTGCCCTGGTGACAGTGGAGTGGCCTGTCCCCCGGGCCTTTCGGGTGTGTGAGCAGGCATCTCCGCAGGCGGGAAGGGGGAGGAAGGTCCCAAACCCCTGTGCGGGGTCGCCGCATGGCCTCTTCTGTGCCGATCCCTTCCTGGCTCTCTTTTTCCCACCTGCTGCCCCCAACACTTTGGGTTCCAGGAGAGGGGGGCGAAATATCGTTCACCAGTTTATTAACTGATTACATATCAACGTGGGATTTCTGTCCGTGTGTCCTGTCACATCAACAAATGCTTGCTTAGAATTTAATGGCAGTTCCATATTCTTAACCTCCTGAGGTGGATGTGTGTATATTTCTTCCTGCATCTACTCACGAGGTCCTTGAAGACGGAATGTGTTGTTGATCGTATCCTTTAGGTTACCAGACGTTTCTTGTTTACTGTGTGTGTTTGGTGAGAGAGAAACACACCCCAAACCTGGTGTCTTGTCAGATCCAGGAGCACAGGGCAGTGAGCTGGCCCAGGTTTTAAGTCATCCATTGGGCGCTCTCCTGGGTACCGCGATTGATCTGTCGCTGCCGAGGTAATGGTGGGCCTGCCCTTCAGCCTTGACCTTCGGGGTCCAGCTCCCCCCGCCCTCCCTGCGTGGTCACTGTTGGCGTCTCTGTCGTCCTGGGGTCAGGGCTGCCCCTCCGCACCTGCTCCCCCAGACAGGGCTGCATCCGCGCACCTTTGCTGGTTTCCATTTCCAGTGTTTGCTCGCCCAGGCTCCCCTTCCTGTTGGAGGAGGGTCAGCCTCTCGCCGTCTTCGGGCTGTACGCTGTCTGCACGCCCCTCAGTGACGGTGCCACTTCCCTCCTCCTCTCCTGCCAGAATCCCCAGGGTCACTGGCTGTCCCTGCGGTCATCGCCCTCCGGGCTGCCGGCCAGCTGCTGTCGTGCTTTACCCTCCCGCGATGGGGACCCCAGCCGTGATGCTTGCTTCTTCCTTTCCCTGCAAAAGCCCCCGGCCCCCGCCCCGCCCCCGCCCCCGGCCGGCCCCGCCCCCGGCCGGCCCCGCCCCCCTGGTCTCCTCCTAGCCGGCGGTCCTGGGCGCCGTCGCCCCCTCCTGGCCCTGCATGTTCTTCACGCTTCCTGCCCTGTCAGAGCCCACGGCTGGCATGGCCTTTAGGACTTCCACGCTTGGCTTGCAGGGTGCTTTCGTTTTAATTCGTTGTTCAGATGGAAAATCAGGAGATTTTACATAGGCTTAAATGTCTAGCTTTCCTTTAAAAAAGAATCAGCTGACACTGGCAGCAGCTGCAGAGAGAGAGAGAGAGAGATGGGAAGAGAGAGGGGGAGAGAGAGAGCGAAGGAGAGAGGGGGAGAGAGAGAGGGAGAGAGAGAGATGGGAAGAGAGGGGGGGAGAGAGGGAGAGAGAGAGCGAAAGAGAGAAGAGAGAGAGGGAGAGAGAGGGGAAGAGAGAGGGGGAGAGAGAGCGAAGGAGAGAGGAAGAGAGGGAGAGAGAGAGAGAGAGGGAGGGAGAGAGAGAGAGAGAGGGGGAGAGAGAGGGAGAGAGAGCAGAGAGAGAGAGAGGGGAAGAGAGAGGGGAGAGAGAAGAGAGAGCGAGATGGGAAGAGAGGGGGAGAGAGAAGAGAGAGAGATGGGAAGAGGGGGGAGAGAGAGAGCGAAGGAGAGAGGGAGAGAGAGAGAGGGAGGGAGAGAGAGAGAGAGCAGAGAGAGAGATGGGAAGAGGGGGAGAGAGAGAGCGGAAGAGAGAGAAGAGAGAGGGAGAGGGAGAGGGAGAGAGATGGGAAGAGGTGGAAGAGAGAGAGCGAAA
The DNA here is from genome assembly GCF_003676395.1 of Aethalodelphis obliquidens. Classification (NCBI taxonomy): domain Eukaryota; kingdom Metazoa; phylum Chordata; class Mammalia; order Artiodactyla; family Delphinidae; genus Aethalodelphis; species Aethalodelphis obliquidens. The sequence goes on from NW_020838047.1 coordinate 1,079,661, forward strand.
GAGAGAGAGAGGGAGAGGGAGAGAGAGGGAGAGAGAGAGAGATGGGAAGAGAGGGGGAGAGGGAGAGAGAGAGAGAGAGGAGAGAGAGGGAGAGAGAGGAGAAGAGAGGAGGGGGGGGGAGAGGAGAGAGAGAGAGAGACCCTCCCTAGGTCGCTGAAGCGTCCACCATTGCTGCTGGCGTCCCCTGACCTCTCCTGCCCCAGCTCTGCAGACACATGATGGCACAGCCCCCGATTACTGCTAGAAACCCAGGTGCCGCTTCCCTGGACCTCTTCTCTCCCGAGTCGAGGGGATGTTTCTCTCTCCCCGCCCGGCACTGCGCCCCGCTTATAACAGTCGCTCAGAGAAAGTAGGGGTGAGGGAAGGTGTCCCCGAGCTTTAACTCCGGTCACCGTGGACCCAAGGTCTCGGCCTCTGCCTACTGTGAAGGGGGTCTTTCTGTTTGGTGTTGAGAAAAGGCATTTGTCCCTTGTATGGGCATAAGACTTTCTAGATCGCAAAGGCCAGCCTCATGTGACGTCTGAGAAACAGGAGACACGCACCCGCATCCCCCCAGGCGACGGGGCAAGTGAAGGGCAGGCTGGGCCGCGAGTGATGGTGAGAGTAAACCACATTCGTGTGGCGCATCACAGGTGACAGGCCTGTCCCCGCGCCCCCTGGTGCACAGGACAGAGGTTCCCGTCCTGGTGTGTCAACCTGAAGCCAGGGCATTCGAATGGCCCCACTGTTCCTCAGCCGGCTAGGATGGGGGCCTGAGACCGCCTGGGCCTTTCACCTCCAGGCTCGATGGTCCTTTCCTCAGCTCCCCTGAAGGAAACTTCTTTCAGGGTTTCGATGACGTGCTCCCTCCCTTCATCCCTTACATTTCATAGTCAGAAACCCGGAAAAGAACATGCTAGCGTATTTATTTTCCAGTCACCGGGGCCACCGGAGGGGAAGGTAAGGGACTGGTCAGCGAAGCAGCTCCTCCGAGCGTGGGGCTGGCAGTGCCGTGTTCCTGGCCAGCCGTTCGGATCCAGGACGCTGCAGAGACGCGGCATGGAGGCGCACGTCGGTGTCCTTCCCGTTCCGCACGTTCTTTGCGCTCGATGAACTCAGGAGAGATGAACTCAGGAGACGGGCCCCACCCCACCCCACCCACCCGCGCGCCGTGAGCTGCTGATGCGCCTCCGGGGACACTCTCGCTGTGCCTTGTCCCAGCTGGGATGCAGGCGGGAGGCCAGTGCCCAGCGGATGGCAAAACTCATACCAAACAGAGGGCGTACCTGTCTCCGTAACTTTATACTGATTACATGCTGAAGGGATGACATCTTCCGTATGTTCAGTAAGATACGTTATTAATTTTACCTGCTGCTTTTTATGTTTTAAAATGTGGCTACTGGAAAATTTCACATCACACTTGTGGCTCTCTTTCTACTTTGGTGGGACAGTGCTGGTCTTGAGGCAGTGCTCCCTTCCCTCAGTGGTTCTGAGAGGCCAGCACGTCTTTATTCGTTCAGCACATCTCTACAGACGCCTAAATGGAGCTGCTACCTGGGGGAGGCTTCCGGATCCATTAAAGAGACTTCTGACTACGCCCTTCAGTCTCTCCGTTTATTCCTCTGCTGTGGGGAAGTCTCCTTTTATGAATGAAGACTAAGCTTGCTTTTGTATTTAGATCATCCCAAAACAAAAGCCTTGTTACCCAAATTGCAGGGACGGAAAAGCAAATTCCCCGTTGCCCTTGTGTAAAAACAGTTTGCAGAGGACTGTGACGTGAGGCAGACACTCATTTCTGCTTTGAAGGGGTAGTGGCATGAATTTCCACCCAGTAGCATCGTCCCTGGGGACTGGGCACTGGGCCTGGCAGCGCAGCAGAGGGTTCTCCCTTTGACCCTGGCTTCTGAAGGTGGCTTTTCAGAGCTGACAGGAGAGGATGGGTGCTCTACAAGCTGCTGGGCCCCTGGAAGAAAGAACGCACTGTCTCTGCTTCAGTCTTCACACATCCTCGTGGTTCAAAGACACGGACAAAGGGAGGAACCATAAATATACTAGGAGAAAAGTGATCTTATTTTTAAAAATGATTGTAGAAAAAAGATTTTTAAAGCATGATGTTAGCTTGAGATGCCATAATGGAAAAGGTGAATAAATTTGCCCATCCAAGAAAAATGTATATATGACAAACATATCAAGTTAAAAAACAAATTGGAACAATGTTTCTAACTTAATGGAGATATATACACATTCATATACATACATGCATACACAGTATATTAAAGAATGATTTTTGTACTTTGTAGAGAGCACTTATAAATCTATAAGAAAAATACAACTCAGTCGAAAAATGGATAAAGTGTGGGAATAAGGAAATCCTAGGAAAAGAAAAAAGACGCTTAATCTCATTAATAGAGAAATACAAATTAAAAGAAAATACAAATTGCCTCTTCAACTGATAGAGTTCTTTAAAAATGGTTGATAACACCTAGAGATTTTAAAAAACGATTGATAACGTGTAATACCGTAACTGATAGAGGTAACACCTAGTACTGTAACTGATAGAGATTTTTTTAAATGATTGAGAACACCTAATACTGTAACTGGTAGAGATTTTTTAAAATGGTAACACCTAACACTTAACAATGTGGGGAACAGGGACGTTTTATTCGCCCTCAGAGATGATGAAAACGACACATTTTTGGAGTGCAATTAGGCACTATCCTTCCAAATATGCTTTAGGCTACACTTGGACCTGACAGCTTCCCTTTTGGGAGTCTGCCTTGCAGATATGGTTGTTCGGGCAGGGTGCACAAGAGGGGGATGCAGCGGGTACCATGCGACCAGCCTGCTCTGTTCGCAGGAAGGGCTTTTCATGAGATGCTGTGAGAGGAGAGAATGTATGTGCTGCTTGGCTGCATTTGTGTTAAAATTAATCAAGCAGGTGCTTAGTGAACAACATCTACATAGAAAGTACATGGAAGGGTATGTTCTAAACTGTCGAGTGTGAGGGAACTGGGAAACAGGTCGGCGGGGGAGACAGAGGCAGAACCTGGCTGAGGCCCGTCACTTTTTACTCACCGTAAATCTACACTATTTCCTGTTCAAAGTAATGATCATGTATTACTTTTGTAATATATATTTTAAAGTCTTTATTTGCCTTTTATTGAAAAACCATCATGTTGAGGAACAAACACCCTAGTGGGTTATGAATTAGAAAAGGTCCCTCTGCACAGACCTGCTATGTGTAGCCTCTGATGCTCAGAACCTAGAGGCCGATTCCTCTGCAAAGCTTTATATAAAACCGTGACTATTCAACTTAGCTCTCATTAAATTTTTTTGCTCTCTTTTAGAAAAATTTAAGTACTGTATTTTATTTATTTTTTTGTGGTACGCGGGCCTCTCACTGCTGCGGCCTCCCCCATTGTGGAGCACAGGCTCCGGATGCGCAGGCTCAGCGGCCATGGCTCACGGGCCCAGCCGCTCCGCGGCATGTGGGATCTTCCTGGACCGGGGCTCGAACCCGCGTCCCCTGCATCAGCAGGCAGACTCTTAACCACTGCACCACCAGGGAAGCCCTAAGTGCTGTATTTTAAAAAGACTGTATTCTCTTTAGCAAAGAGGCCAGCTGCACACAGAAAATATCTTGATGTTTCTTAAATTGCCTTGTTATGACTGCTGTTATTACTATTATTATGTCAGTATTTCCTTCCTCGTGTTCATTTATGCTTCCGAAAGTTCTCAAAGACTAATTCCTTCTAAATTTCAGGGTGTCCCAGAAAGGGACATTTACCATTTTAAGATCAGCAAATCCTGCGGCTCCCTGCTTTGTGCCCCAGCTACTGAATTACCTGGTGTCCACCCTGAATCTTACCAGCTAGTTCTCACCCAGGGTTGGGAGGAAGGTGTTTTAGGGCACAGATTTGTTTTGTGGGTGGACAGTGAACTTAGGTGTTGTGGCTAGAGAAGGTCGTGGAAAGAAAGCCACACTGTAGCTCATACAGAGTTCCTCGAAATTCCGTGAAAAGCCGTCGGGTCCTTGCTTTCCCGTCGAGGTGAGCTCACCCTGGAAGGAGGCATGCCCAGACCCCTGAGCTCTGGCATCGCAGTCCTGCTCTTCCGTCTCACTGGGTGATGGGTTTGGGGTGAGGGCAATGAAGGGACTGTTCTGTCTGCTCCAATTTCAGACCCTCGTCCCCAGCCTGTGCAGGAACAAGGACCCTCGCCCCACACAGTCTGCCGCTCTGTCCCGAGGTCTGGGCCACTCCTGCCGTGAAAACAGCCATGGCCTTGCTTCCTGGGGCATATGATTCTCTCGGGACCAAGGCAGCATTGTGAACACGGGGTCTCCGGGCCAAATGCCGCCCCTTCCCAGCAGCCCACCCTTAGTCCCTAACACCCGCTGGAGTCATGCTTCCCCTCCCCCTGCCCCTGGCACTCGGGCATCGCCCAGCATTACTGGGGCGTTACTGCCTGCGAGTCTTGAAAGTTTTTACGTGGATAGAATCTCTGCGGTCTGAAGGAGGGGTAGGCTTGTGATAGAAAAGCTGTCAGGCCACGTGACGGCGGGTCCCCAGGAACCCTCTGAGTCGGTTTTCACCTGGAAGCACTGGCTTCAGAGCTCAGTCACCAACTTCCTGAGCCACGGGTGCCAGAGCAAGTTCACATCTTTCAGTATCGCGACAGGATTTCCATCCTGGGAGGACGTCCTCGTCCACGGTTGGGGAGACACAGTTGTAAACCAGTTAGGTGCGAAAAGAGCCTTTGATGAAAGAGGCATGTGCAAAGTGCTGGGATGGGAAAATCCCCACCATCCTTACTGTTTCCCCAGTTCTCTTCGAGGAGCTTATTGTTTTTCCTCTTCATGGTTGTTAAGAGGTTAAACTGTGCCTGATGTTTCCTGTGACTGTACCATCTGGGTAAGTACATATGCGGCTGCTTGTCATGCAGGCTTTCTAGAAATGTTGCATTTGACCTCAGGGAACAGAAACACCCTGTGTTCTTTCTTGCTGGCATTCCCAACGCCGTGGGCAGCTTTTGACAAACCGTCGGGCCCCAACTTTACACTCAGACAACTTTTCAAACAGGCCAAGTTCACTTGGCAGCAGGACTTGGATTTCAGGTCTCAACGTGTTATGATTCAAAATTTAAGCTCAGGAAAATCGCGGGCACGTGATTTTCAAAAGTAAAAGTCATCAGGAGTTTCTGCCGACACTTCTGTGAGGGCCCGCACAGGACAGGGACGTAGGGGGCGGTAATTCCCGTGGAAGTGTGCCAGGTTCATGGTGGCGGTCCTGCCCGCAGTCACCGCCGGCAGCAGAGCCCAGCTGTTACCAAGCAGTAGAGGCTGCCCTGAGACCACACACCCTGCTCCCCACTGTTCCCTGCATTTCCTCGGGGGCCGAAATAAATCTTCATTTGTTAACTGGCAACGTTTAACATTAGACATTCTGAAGATTCTTGGGGGAGAAAAATGTTCTTAGTCTTGCTGGTGTTGCATTGGAATTGTTTGTCCTCGGCTTAGCATCTCTCTGTGATGTACGTATCGAGAGAAAAGACATCTCACGTGGGAGGAAAGGTGTACTTGCACCCGCAGACTTTAAAGTGATGATGCTCAGCTTTAGATACGAGGGTGTCGAGAATCCCTGTCATCTGACCTTCTCGTGTCCTCTGCTGGTTTGCAGTTTAACTCGGCGGCCAAGCAGCTGATTGAGTGGGACCAGCCTCCCGCGGGGGGCGTTGGCGCTGCGGAGGGCGCCCCGGCCGCTGCCCCGAGCAGCGCGGCCCCCAGGCAGCCCGAAGCCAAGAAGAACACGAAGAAGCGGCACTCGTTCACCTCCCTGACCACGGCCGGCAGGGCGTCGCAGGCCACCCAGCAGCGCCACTCCGTGGAGATCAGCCCCCCGGTCCTTATCAGCTCCAGCAACCCCACGGCCGCCGCGCGCATCGGCGAGCTGGCCGGGCTCTCGTGCAGCGCCCCCTCCCAGGTACCTGCACTGCCCCGCCCCGGGGCCACCGTGGTGTCAGCCTTCGGGGGACAGCAGCTCTCCCAGGGCAAAGCCCTCTGCATTTGTGGGTGGAAATGGCGGTTGGGGGGGGGGACCAGCCTGGACATCCCCAGGTCGGCTCAGTCACCTCCAAAGGGCAGAGCGGCAATTACAAGATGACTCCAGTCACGCTGAGTGCTTTCCCCACCAGGTCCCCATTCAGCGGGACGGAGCCTTCTCGCCCCCTGAAACCTCATCTCCACCCAAACTGGAGGTCCCGTGGTCACAGTGTGGGGTGTGCAGCTGCCTGCGTCTGTGTCACTCACCGTGGTGTCTAGGCTTCCAGTCAGGGTTACAGGGAGAGGACGGGAAGAAACATTTAGTTTAAACTAGAAATTGGCCTAGCGTTTTTTTGTTTTTTGTTTTTTTTTTGCGGTACGCGGGCCTCTCACTGTTGTGGCCTCTTCCCTTGCGGAGCACAGGCTCCGGACGCGCAGGCCCAGCGGCCATGGCTCACGGGCCCAGCCGCTCCGCGGCATGTGGGATCTTCCCGGACCGGGGCACGAACCCATGTCCCCTGCATCGGCAGAAGGACTCTCAACCACTGCGCCACCAGGGAAGCCCCCTATTTTTTTAACTCGTTAGTCCATCAAGACTTTGCATGGCCTTAAGACATAGCTACATGTTATTCTTGTGTTAACAAAAATACACACGATGATTGGGAATGTTGGTAATTCATCTGGCAAACAGGTCTCGAGTGCCTTCTTACAGATGCTCTGGGCGCCGTGCATGCACCGTGGACCCAGGATGGAGAAGACATAGGCTTCTGTGCGTCAGACCCTAGTTGTGGGCAGACTGAGCCCTGGGCCGGGGGGCCACCCAGGTCACAGGCAGCTACAGTTACCCAGGCAGAGGACAGCTGTGTCCTCTACCACCAGAGGCCAGAGAGCCGGGTCCTGAGCAGCCTGCCGCAGCGGGAGACACTGCTTTCAAGTCTTGTGTTTCATCTTAAAATTCATGCAGGTTTTATATACATGCCACTGTGCTTTGTAAAAACAAACATATACTACACAGGTTGACACATGCCTGTTTTGGACCACGGAATAAAAATGTGCAGCGCAGCGTGTGGCATTCCTTAGCAAGGTTATCGCAATGCCACCTGACCCCGTCCTGCAGGTCCACACGATCTCGTAGTTTCTGAATGGGATTGTGGCTCAGCAGCGTTTTTTTAGGTCGTGTGGCCGTGGCACGTGACCCTGCAGGGGGAGTAGGACACCGACATGCAGACAGAGATACACACATGGACACACACACACACGGAAGAGGGCAGAGGGCTTTGTGTGTTCACTGCTGTTCCCAAGCGTCAGGCAGACAGTAAGCAACATAAACACGTGTTGAGTGAGTGAGTCAGTTGGACAGTGTATAGAGGAGAACCAGGAAGGGGTCAAGCCTGTGGAAATAGACCCGTTCCAGGTCTGAGCAAGGAGTACGAGGGGGGTGACCCCTGGAGGGGTCAAAGCTGCAGGTCCCTCTCTGAGGGAGGCTCTGACAGAGGGGCTGGTGACGAGGGCTCTTCCCTATGGAAAATCGGGTCGCGGGACTGTTTTTCATTTCATGACCTTAGCAGCATTCACAGTGACGTTTTCTTGAAATAAAAGGTGAGCCTCTGCTGGGACTCGGGGCGGCTCAGCAGGGCACAGACTTGGAGGTGTGGACAGCCGTCTGTGGCCGTGGAGAAGGTGGAGGGGAAGGCGGGTCACCCAGCGTCTGTCCGAGAGACCCCGGTGTCGGGCATGGCGCTGGGCGTGGGCACGGGAGGGCGGGGCTGTTTGTGTCTTGGGTGCAGTAACTGGGGAAACGGGCTCCTCTCTGTTTCCATGAAGACGGCCTCCCCGTGTTCTAACAGGTTCTGTTCTCAGTGCTAACATGTTGCCTCAGGGAGAAGTTATTTCTAGAAGAGATGGGAGAGGTTTGCAGCGCTGCCTGGGTTCTCCAGCCTCAGCTGCGGCACGCACGCCCGGCCGCAGGTCCTGGGCCCATCACCGGGCACTACGGGCCACAGTGAAGCAGGCCCAGCCCAGCCCAGCCCAGGACGGACCTGTTGTAGACGTGACGGGCCCTAGGCTGGATGTGTCTCCTGCTTTGGGCCTCGTGTCCTTCCTGCTTTTGCTTCACGCGGTTTGGTTGCTTTGATGAGAACATCCAAAGCACGGGGCCTGCAGCAGTGCACGTTCATCCCCTTGCACCTGAACGAAAGCCACGTGGAGGGGGTCAGGCCACTGTGATGTCGCCTCTGGGTCAGCTCCCCTGTCCGGGCTCGTCCTCGTGTTTCCGGACGGCACTTAGAGATCGCACTGTCACGTCGAAATCCTGCAGGACAGAAGGGAGCAGACAGCTTGCTTGTTACCGTATCGGTGACTCTGGCACCGTCAAATGCGCGAATTGGAAGGTGGTTTGTAGGCTGTGCTGTCAGGCCGGTCCCCAGCACAGGTGTGCACAGATGTCTGTGAAGCACGTGGTGTCACAAGCAGGTAGGCGTCCGTCTGCTCTTCCGGCCGCGCCCTCAGTGTTTGTGCCCTCTGCTAGCTGCAGGAGTGATTCATGATGTTCAGTGCTTTGTAGCATTTTTGTGTTGCCGGCAGCTTCAGGGGAAGCAAGAAGGTCCACCCACTCCTTCCTCTTTGCTTTCCCCGCTCTCCACGTAGCCCTTTCCCGGGGAGGAAGCCAAGCCAGTGTGCAGCCCCACGGGAAGGAGTGAGCACAGTGGAAAGCCAGGCTGCTCAGGGCATTCGTTCTGGAGACCTGCCCCGCTCGGCCTGGTCACTCCTGCCGCTTGCTTCTGCCTTTAGTCATCCTTTGGTGACTCTGTCTCTTCCTTTACCCGCGTGGAACTGGGGCCTGCAGGGTCCTCCACGTCCAGGGCCGTGCGGGCAGAGACCCCAGGCGGCCTGTGGTCTACCCCACGCCCTCACAACGTGACTGTCCAAGTTCACGGGCTCGTTCGAGCTCATCACCCTGCCTCCCAGTCTGGGGCTCTTGGCGAGACGTCAGACACTAGTGAGGACTTCCTCCGCGGCTTGTAGGGTCAGGCCCTGGAAGCTGAGTTTTGGCAAGTTTTTCCCACCCCAAAGGTTCCTAGGTAACAGCGTGCACTTTGAACGGAGCCTCATTTATCTTCGAAGAAAGACTCGTGTTTCCTGTGATGCCAACTTGCATCAGAGTACGTACTTGTCCTCAGAGTACGTACACAAACGGGTTTCTTGAATAGGATAGCTAGAGGCTGCTAGGTTTTATCCTAGGATGAAAAATCCACGTGCGTCTCATTAGAAATTGAATGGAAATAGACTTTGGTTCACAGGAGAGACCGAAACTGAGGTTTGGCGGGGAGCCTTTGTGGAGGTGCCCCTTGGCTCTGCATAGGTTCAGTCAGTGTATGAGCTGCCAGGTACAGGTGTAGCTTTACAAGAATGTGGATTCCACGTAGCTCAGACTTGACCTGTGAAAATCAGCTGTGTGCTAGCATGCTGGTTTTCCTTGCCTGGGAGGAAATGAAAGTCCTTCAGGCCGTCTGGGAACTGATCTCTAAGCCTCTCTTTGTCTTGATAATCTTTTTCCTAATTATTGGGATTGAGGAAACTAGGTTTGGGGTTAAGTTTTTGTTACAAAAAGCCCAGCAGTATTGGTGGAACATTATTTCCTGGGGAGACGAGGTAGCAGCCAGCCACATTCCTTTAATAGTGGAGGAAAGACTTCCCGTTGGTGCAGGAACCCACGCCCGCAGTCTGTAGTCACACCCAGGGTGCAGCGGGAGTGAAATTGGTCAGGTAGCCGAATGCCTGCGATGAAATGACCTGAGTAACTAATCAGTTAATCTTGGGTAGTGTTATGGCTAACACACCCATTCTTTTTTTTTCTTTAAAGACATTTTTTTTTTTTTGATGTGGACCTTCTTTTTTTTTGTCTTTATTGAATTTGTTACAATATTGCTTCTGCTTTTTATGTTCTTTGTTTTTTGGACCCGAGGCTCGTGAGATCCTAGCTCCCTGGCCAGGGATCGAACCTGCACCCCCTGCATTGGAAGGCAAAGTCTTAACCACCGGACCGCTGGGGAAGTCCCGATAAGACACCTTTGAAAACAGCTAGTTTGGCTTGACCCTGTCCCCTGAAAGGTTTTGTTCATAGTTGCCTGCGATCGGCGGTCTGGGCAGCTGCGTTTTAATGACGCATCCCCACGGAAGGGTACAGGTCACGGGAAATGATCCTGAAGGTGGCACGATCCCTTAAGCGTGTCGTGTAGATTTCACGAGTTGGCGGACTGGTGAGCATTCAGGACAACCCACCGGAACAGGATCCTTGGGCAGGTGTTAACGGGCTAGTTGCAGGCCAGGCAGGTCCCGGCAGCACTCGTGTGAGGCAGCGGCTGTCGGGAAGGCCAGCAGCCCTGGATCCTGTGCGTGAAACGTTGTCGTGACCAGTGTTTGTCAAGTGGCTCCCTGGCATCTAACACACATAGGGCCTTTGGGCTGGATAACCTGAAGGGGCCTCTGCCTTCCCCCAGTGACGGGAGCTGTGCGGGTCTTAAATGTTTAGCTGTGACTCGGTGCCCGGGGCTTAGCTGGGCTCATCTGTTGCGCGTGCGTCCTCTTTTATCCACTCTTTTTTCTTTGGCAGGTCCACATAAGTACCACCGGGTTGATTGTGACCCCGCCCCCGAGCAGCCCGGTGACCGCCGGCCCCGCGTGCACGGTCCCGCCAGAGGCCCCCTACCCGGCCGCCCTTTCGGTGAGTGTGCACCACCACCTCCCGCCGGACCCCCGCGCCTGCCGCTTACAGGTGCGCAGCCCTGTGGGCTGGCTGCCGCCCTCCTGACACCACAGCTCACCATGATGCTTGGTGAGGGTGGAGTCTCCATCTCTCATCCTCTCTCTATTCATTTTAGCAAAAAATCACAAAGTCTCAGGCCGATAGCCAGCACTTTATTTTAATGGCAAGGGTCGGTGGCCTGAGGCTACAGGAAGAGCTCCGGGGAGAACTTCTAATTTTCATTAAAGGTCAGCCTGATTTTCTGAAGGCTTAACCTTTGCTTCTTTTGGGTTTCTAGACCAGGCGTATTTATCGAAGGACTGAGGGAGCTGGGATCCTAGAGGCCGTGTGGTTTGCCTCGGGTCACGCGACGGGCGGATTCCTGTCTCCGATTACAGTTCCCCTTTTGGGTTCCTGGTCTTTTGTTGGTCTGTGTGACTGGCCTCCCTGGAGGTTATCAGATGTGTGATTCTCCAGAAAGCCCCGCAGCCTGCAGACAGTCTGAACAAAACCGCTGAGTGCTTTCAGACAGCCTAACGGGGAAATGAACAGCAAGAGTAAGGGCAGTCGAGGGAAGCTGATGCGAAGAAGAACTCTGTGGGGAGAAAACTGAAAAGGAAGAAACAAGAAATTCAACCTCGGGAAGCAGCGGCACAATGGCTTAAATCCATGTTTCCTAAACCTGCAGGGGAACTGCTAGGAACCAGCCTCTCTCGTCCGGGCCGCTGCCTCGCTACACTTTCAGACTGTTTCTTCCAGTGCTGAGTTGAATGAGGATAGAAAAGATCACTAAATCCTTCTCCCCAGTGGACCCCAGCCCTTAGCTTGCTTTACAGAATCTCTCCCAGTTGTGATGCTCTCAGAGGAAACAGTGTGGTCGGTGATGGGGGTCCAGCCCAGCCTCTCCTTTGTGATACGGCAGTGAGGTCACTCAGCCTCTCTGAGCCTCTGGCCCTCGCGTATAACGTGAGAGTCGTGTCTGCTTCGGGGAGGCGGCACTGCCTGGAACTCAGGGAGGTGACCGTGAGAGAGCATCCGCCTCTGCTGAGGGCCACGGCGGGTGCAGCGTGCTCGCTGATTTCCTCGGAGCCCCGGGGTCGGTCTGGCTCATTGCTGGGGTTTTCTCCACTGTCTGTACCGGGAACAGGGAGGCTTCTCCACGCTGGTTTGTTTTCAGGCTGTGGACTTTATATATGTTGCCAATTCTGTGTCTCTCTCCTCAGCTGCTTAGAGACAGGTTTGCCCCTCCCCTCACCCCCCAGCAAGGACCTCACTGCACGTTAGTCAGGTTGTTACCTCCGTCTGGTCCTGTCCCCCTCATTGACCTTTTGCCTCGTTTTCTTACGTTATATTTCTTTTGTCTTGATGCATTTTAGGAATAACTGAAAGCCGACTTTGAAATAAGGTGGGATGTATAGTACCTAGCTTGATGTAGACTTTGGAAAGCTTTTCATAGAGTTAAGCATGTTCCTGAATTTAAATGGACGTTAATAAGTTCCAGTTAGAGTTAAAGTTTTTTGTTAATATTTCTGGAACAGTGACAGCTTCCTTGATAGTACAGCTGTTTGGGGTGGGAGAAGTTGCATTGATTCCTTTAGGGAGAGGGTGAAAGTCAGGTAATTTTTATGAAAAGGTGGTTCCCCTGAGGTTCTCTTGGCCCTGGGTGTTTTGAGCAGAGCTGAGTTGCCCAATCTTCGTGCCCTCTCATCTCCAGAGAAGACCCTTTCCTCCCTTCCCTCCCTCCCTCTCTTCTCCTTCCCACCCCAGGACATTCACAACCTGTTGGAATTTCCATCTCCAGATGACTACTTCACGTGGAAAAATTCTGATTTCATTTCTTAAGGGAAAAGAGACTGACTTTTCTATCTTAGAAAAATTAATTAGTGGAAAAGACGAAGCGCTGTCTGAGTTTCAGCCCTTGTGGGCCAACAATTTTACGATACAGTAAATTACCAGTTGATTTTAGCTGGGCGCACTCTAGGGCGTATAGATGCGACAGGTCACGAGAGAGCATGAACACACAGAAACTAATTTACATTCAGCCATTTTATCCCAGGATTATACAAGAGAGCCTGCATGTCCAGCAAGAGGACGGTTTATTAATGCTGTGTCTATGCCAATTCCATTTAATGGAAAACTAATTATAAGCAGATCTGTTGCCTGTCACCCCGGGAGATGTCTAGATCTCAGAGTCCCTGGTCGGCTGGCAGGAATGCTTTGGATTTAGTATGTCAGGTTTAAGTGGAAAAATCTCGGTAACATGTACCCTCTGTGTCTTCCATCAACCTGGCAAGTATCCTGTTTAAAATGTGAAACCTTTCCCAAGACTTTGAGTGCGATCACAGCAAGCGTAGGCGGCATGGTGGGAAGGAAACCAGGCTTTTCCTGGTGTGCATTTTATTTTATTTATTTATTTATTTTTATTTTTTATTTTTTTTTGCGGTACGCGGGGCCTCTCACAGCTGTGGCCTCTCCCGTTGCAGAGCACAGGCTCCGGACGCGCAGACTCAGCAGCCGTGGCTCACAGGCCCAGCCGCTCCGCGGCATGTGGGATCTTCCCGGACCGGGGCACAAACCCGTGTCCCCTGCATCGGCAGGCGGACTCTCAACCACTGCGCCACCAGGGAAGCCCCCTATTTATTTATTTTAATTATTTATTTATTTGTTTTGGCTGCACCGGGTCTTCGTTGTGGCATGCATGCAGGATCTAGTTCCCCGACTAGGTATCAAACCCGGGCCCCCTGCATCGGGAGCGTGGAGTCTTACCCACTGGACCACCAGGGAAGTCTACCGGTGTGGATTTTTGGTGATAAGCACCTCTGCTGGACTAGGACGTGAACATTATTTCCAGCACCTTTTTCATAAGTTGAGACTTTTTAATCTTTTATTCAGAGTGGAATTATGAGCATATTGTCCTGTACCTCTCACAAGTAACAGTTAAAATGTTAACTATCTAATAATAGAAGCAAAACTGGTATTACATCTATCGCATTCAGACATCAGACTGTTCATGGCACGGAGGGTTTTTTCCCAGCTAATCCTGTGAGGGGAGGTGGATGAAGAGCTTGCTCTCGTGTCCTGTGCACAGTGTGAACTTGTGAAACAAGTGATGGCTGATCCCTGACCCTCTGGACCAGCTGAGAGGTGTTTAGCTACAAGATGTCACAAGGTAGCCAGGTCAGAAAAGGCCAGATACAGTCCATGGCCAAGTTGAAATCAGATTGCACCCAACAGTGTGTAACCATAACTAAAACAAGTGTGTGCGTGTGTGTGTGTATGTGTGCGTGTGTGTGTGCGTGTGCGTGTGTGTGTGTGTGTGTGTGTGTGTGTGTGTACACTTAAAGAAACAGAATTAAATGATGTCATGTTCTTAGGATAGCCAAGACGTACTGAGTCCATTGTCGCCCGTGGTGGGAGGGTCTGGAGGGTCAGGGCAGGATTCTGCACGTAGGGACGGGACCGCCCAGCTTGGCAGCGTGAGAAGCATAAGTTAAGCGTTTGGAATCGGCAGCAGTTCTGACGACCAGAATGGGGACAGGATATGGACAGAACCTCCATAGCGACCACAGAGAAGGACCCTGGCGTCGCAGGAACCAAGGCCCTTGATCCATGTCAGAGTGCCCTGAGGGCGGCAGGCGCACGGGACGCTTTCTCGTTCGCGAAGCCCTCGCTGAGGGTCTGTTACCTCCCGTGGACAGAGCTGGGTGATGGGGACACGAGGACAGTGAGACGGTGTCTGACTCTGCAGCCTCCATCCTGAGCCTCCGCTGTGCCCGGGGCGCCGCCAGGGCCGCTTCCCTGACCTGCTGCTGCATTTCTGCAAAGTCAGTGAACGGTGTGGGTGTGTCTCCTCACATGTCAAAGGCAATTGGTGAGAGAAAGTCCATTCCCAGAGAGGTTTTCTTAATCTACCAAATTCTTAATTACATCTCCCCTTCCGACATCATCTTCCAAGCATCTGTCTCTGGCATTTTTAAATATACTCTAATTTTTTTTCTTTTCTTCATAGCTGTGCCCACGAGTGACTGACTGAGTTCCTGGGAGTGTCCAGATGAGATGAAAAACTCACTTTTCCACCTTCTTAATCTTATTGAATTCTGACACCTGAGTGTTTCTTTTGAATCACTGGTTATAAGTGCTTCCATTTTTCTGTTTCCTACTCATTGTAACACTCAGGTATCTGCACGCGTGTGGCCGTGTGCAGGCGGTGATGCTGTGGGAGTTGGTGGCACTGCTGCCCCGAGAAGGGATGACCAGCCGCCCCTCCTGCTGTCCCCTCGGTGGCCAAGCACCTGCGTGAGTTCACGACACAGGAAGACCCTGGAGAGAGGTTGAAAGTGGGTTCATTGGAATCGGATGTTCAGGAAGAAAGGATGACGGGATTGGGGGATATTAAATGGTCTTTGCTCAGAGGACCAGAAATGCCCAAAGTCTATGCCACCGGCCACTTTTCTACCCTGGAGAAGAGGGAGGGGCACACGTGAGGGCAGACACACGTGAAGGACGGTCGGAAAGAACATGGACCTTTTACCGTCAGAACCCCAGGCTCCATCCAGGCAAAGCGCTTTCCTGGTCAGCGGCCTGCAGCCCTCGCCCAGGGTGAGGACCTCGTGGAGCTCGGCCCCCAGGCACCTCAGGGCTGGGTGCAGGGAGGGGAGAGAGGAGGGGGCCACAGTCCGGCCTTGAACTCTCACTGTCCACTAGCGGATGTGGCCCGTCGGCCTGGAACCGGTCACTCATACAGGACACTTCTTTCTTGGAGGGAGCCCGAGGGCGGCCCTCAAAGGCTGAGCCGGGGCTAGCTAGGATCTACGTTTCTGACCCCAAACCCTAGGCGTCCTCCGCGGTGTAAAGCTATCTCTTCCGAGAGATCAGTGGGTCGGGGACAGAACCTGGGCAGGGCAGACGTGACCATTTCCCACCACAGACCCTGCCCCCCGAGCTCTGGTTTTAAGCAAAGTATTATTCAGAGACTGTCGTTCTGGCCTCAGACCATCGCCCCGTGGAGAGGCTAGGAGAGGGTCTGGATCTGCAGAAGCACAAGCAGAGGCCCGCCTCAGCGACAGCGCGGCCAACGTCTGGTCCCCCGCGTTGGACCCCGGAGGCCCGGCCCCGCTCCCCTGGCCCTCAGCTCCTCCCCGCGGCTCAGCACGGGCGCGCTTCCCAGCCCCGCTGCTTTAGATCAGTGTCTGGTGACGGCAGTGACAAGCGTGGTGTTGGCTTCTGAACGCTGTCGTGACCAGAGGTGTCCTGCACTCCCAGCAGCCCGCAGGTGCCTTTGCTGCGGCAGGAGGGTGTGTCCTGGCCCCCAGCGCCCAGCCGTGCGGTGACGGGAGGACGCGGTCGCTCCCGCACGTCCACGTCCCCAGATTCTCTCGGCGTGGGGTCTTCACCAAGTGGCCCACGGGACCTCCTGGCCGGCCCAGTCCTGGACACGCTGGGGCCCTGGCATCTGACCGGCCCCAGGGGGCAGCCACGCTGGGGAGCCTGAGTGTAATCGCTAGTCTTTCTGTGCGCTTATCCCCCCACGAACGCGCACACACATGTGCACATTTCTCCGAAGATACGCAGCCCAGCGATGGGGAGAAGTCTGCCCAGTTTGACCAGCACCACCCGTGAGAGAGAGAGCTGCGTTCTGCCGCAGCACCACCTTTGGGATCTTCGAGACCCTCCTCTCTCGTACCAGATCTCAGACGCCTCCTGACTCGCTCTTTGTAAAAGTCACCTACACCAAACATTCCCTCACTGCATTCTTTAACTGTAAGAGGTGATGTGTTCTTACATTTGTCACCACCAGCGTGGCCTGTGTTTTTATCAGGTCCCTAGATTGTCTCTCCTTTTTTTTTTTCCGTCTCTTTCCGCATGGGGCCAGTTTAGTACAGCCTCTGTGTCACTGACGTGAAGATGCAGCAGACAGTTTTCCTCTCTTCCGTTTGTCAGTGGAATTCTACTCAGAGAGCCGAGTGGGCCCTTGGCTCTGCTCTGAGTGATTCCAGGGGTGGGTGGCCTGGGCTCCTTTCGTCCCCTGTGTCACCTGCCCCCCATGGCTCCGCGGCTCTGAGGTGAGGCCTGGGGAGACTGGAGGAGACAACTTGGGGGTGATTTCACGCCCTCCGGCTGCTGTTCTGTTCAGTGTCCTTGCCCAGGACCCACCTGGGTCACGTGCGCTGAGTCTTCTACCAGGATTATCTCGATTTGTCTCTGAGACGGCATTGAGTGCTGGCCTTTCCTGGTTAAAGGTGGTAAAGGCTGCAGGCCCGTGTGTGCCTCCCCGGAGCTGCCCCCGGGGCGCAGGGCGGCCTGCTCTGTGAGTGTCGCCACGACCCCGCCCGCCCTGGGACTGCAATGCGCCGTTTATCCTGCACTGGGTGTCCTGCCGCGGCTGCAGGGTGGAAAAAGCCTTCTCCGAGGTCGAAAAATTAAATATAATGTGTGAAACGGGTGCAGCGTGTGTCTGGAAATTTGATATCCTCTTCTACTCAGTTGATTTTGTTTCTGGAACTGTGTACATTAATAGGCAGGTGAAGGACACGTTGATGAGATTCAATTTTTTTCCCAAAAAAATAGAAACAAATTGCTGTTCCCTATGTTTAGAAACCGTGGGTTTTTTTCTTCTTTTAAGCTGATGTGGAGACGCCACGCACACCTCCCAAGGGGCAGCCTTCAGCCTCCTTATTTCTCCTTTGATTCGGTGTTTACGTGGAACGGTTCAAAGATTTGGGGAGGGCAGGCGAGGTAGGGGTTTGGGCAGGTCTTTGTGTGCCTGTTTTCCCAGGAGTTTCGGTACCCAGACCCTAAAGAATTATCCGGGGTGTATAGATCAGAAGGTAACAATTGCTCCATTGATTCTGAAAAGGCACGGAGTCCTGTAGGCAGAGCCCATAAAGGAACCAGCAGCTGCTCACGGTGTACTTGTTAAAGATTACCAGCCTCGATAGTCCTCAATTTCAAAAGCTGGCAGAGCTAAGCAGAGAATAAACAAAAGTAAAAGCAATGGCCCAGTGATCGTGGCTTGTTATTGTGTGTGGCTTTGGGAAACCAGGCATCAAAGGAGATTTTCTCTTGCGGGGACGGTTTGCCATACAGTGCAGCTAAATTGTTTTCCGCGGTGTTTTAAGTTTCGGGTTGCAGAAACAATCACAAATTAATCCCTAGCAAGCAGGGTGACATTATAGCCGCCCCCTTGAAAGGCATTTGGATCCTGGTCCTGGTGTGCAGCCATCCATCTTGAAATTACACGCAGTTGTGTCATTTTTTTCTTTCCCTTCTCCCAGGTGTGATGGCTTACCTGTTTGGGGAAGGGGTCGCTGTGGCTCTGAGATCTTAAAGGGTAACAAAGAGGACTCTTCTCCAAGGAGGCTTTTGCACGGGGCAGCTGCTTCTGCTCTGCGTGGATTCCACCGATGTCTTTTTTCATGGGTTTCTGATTCCTCTTCCCTCCTCTTTGCTGTGAAAGATGTGCATTAATCATTTGTTTCTTCTTTTTTGTCTCTCTCTCCAGACTATGAATCCTCCTCTCCCCCCGCCCCCGCTCCAGGAGGCCACCCCCATGGGCGCTGTTGCTGCTCCCGGGATGGGCTCCAGACCCGTGGCCGGACCCGCTGACCAGACCACACACTCACGGCCGCAGACGCGCCCCAGCGTGTAAGTGCGGCGTCCCTTCTGGCCACGGACGGAGCCCGAGCAGAGATGCGGGGAACGGCTCTCTGGGGGGCGCTGGTGCCAGGGTGGTGTCGTATGCTTGGTCGTGCGTGTCGTTCGTTAGGAAACAGAAACTAAGTGGGTCTGAGGATGGGCCGCCAGGCAGCCGGCCTGCTGAGTGCGGGTCTTCCCGGCCTTCCTCTGCCGCTCCTGCCAGGGCTTTGTCCCCACCTTCATCCCCTGTGTAAGGATGCTCGGGAACCGGGAGGGGCTGGGCAGAGGCCAGACCTAGCAGAGTGTGCGCGTGAAAAGCTGCAGGTCCCCTACAGTGAAAAGTCTGGACATTATCCCGTCCAGGGGCTCCCCGTGGCCGAATGCAGCTCGCATTGGCAGCTTTTCCCCTGTGTGGACCGACCCAGGAGGCGCTGGGAGCCTGGTTCACGTGGCCCGCCGATCCGCGGGCTCCATGTGTTGGGGCACAGTCCCGCGCACGGAGGAGCTGTCGGGGGCTCTCTGCGATCTGCACTCGCCTTGCCTTTGACTCTTGCAAATTCCACGTCTTCCCTGGCTGAGCGCACGGACGCGGGTGCGGCCGGCCTTTGGGTTCAGCCATGTGCCGAGCTTCCCAGCGGGATTTCGGACCGTATGTTCCTGCCGGGGCTGCTTCCCAAGTCTGACCAGGGCCATCTGAAGGGCTCAGTTTTCCCAGTGGGCACCTGACGCCCCACAGCAGGCTTGCACCCTGGGAAGCTGCAGTAATTCCTTCGCACCCACGAGTACCGTTTGGAGGGACCGTTGCCTTCACACCGGGAGGACCAGGTGTGCAGTTCTGAGTCAGGAGGCTTCTGTCTTTTCTATGTAGGTGGCAGTTCAGTGGACAGTGACCAAGGCTGCCCACAGCTTAAAGGATTGTATTTTCTGTTTACTTTTGTATGAAACATCCAAGGCTTTGTGCCAAAGAAGTGTTTGGAGCATCTTGTGGTCTGTCTGTTACTCAGCTTGAAATCAACTGTGTTTTCCTCTTCTAGGTATGTTGCCATTTATCCCTACACCCCCCGGAAAGAGGATGAGCTGGAGCTGAGGAAGGGGGAGATGTTTCTCGTGTTTGAGCGCTGCCAGGACGGCTGGTTCAAGGGCACGTCCATGCACACCAGCAAGATAGGGGTCTTCCCTGGCAATTATGTGGCCCCCGTCACGAGGTAGGGCTCTGAGTTCTAAACAGAGCAGCTTGGTCCCTTCCCATGGTCTTCAGCCTGTCCAAGATTCCTCCTCCCACTACAGTTGCTTGTTACACAGCCGGCATTTTAAAGATCTCGATCTGTATTTGCCGAAATCCCTTCTAATTCTCCAAATTTTAGCTCACTCTTCGCATGGATGTATGTGAAATTGTACGTTTCTACCAATAAACGTACTGGGTTTTAAATTATTTGCTTTAAGTTACATGTGAGAAGACTCAGCGACACCATTTTCAATATTTTTCTGCCAGAAAATTAAAAAGGTAGCATTTAGTATAAATAAAAGCGGTATTATTAATACTCCAGTGTTTACGTGATGCTTACGAGATGCCAGACACGCAGATTTCTAAACGCGTTACACGCGTTAATGCCACGTCCTTAAACAGCTCCCTGATGATGTATGTGCTGTCGCGATCCCCACTCAGCCGTCGAGCCCGTAGGGGTGGAGAGGTTAAGCAGCTCGTCTGAGGTCACCTGGTGAAGAGGTGCTGAAAGCCAGCCAGCCGTTCCAGTAGCTTGGCGGTCACCTCTGAATTCTCACAATTATTTTCTGTAACACAGAAACAGAATTCCTTCAATATGACATAGCTCCTTCACCCTTCTCAAATGAGGGCAGTTTGGCTCCCCAGGGCAATTTGGCAATGTCTGGACACATTTTTGATTGTCACGATGCGGGGTGGGAGTGCTACTGGTCTCCAGCGCACAGAGACCAGGGACACACGGGACACCTGCAGGGCACGGCACAGCCTGCGCAGAAAGGAGCTCTCTGGCCCCAAGTGTCACCAAGGTTGAGAAACCGTGTTTGAGGACAGTAGAAAGCAAGACCTTTAGATGTATAGATATATAGTCTTCACTTTATTTAAAGGTAGTCCCCTTTCTGGGCACTGAGGAAAATAGCTCTGGAACGAATGCAATGACCTATAACGGCATCATCATTGAGGAAGCCCCAGTTTGGGGCCACCTGGCTCTTCATAAATGGGCCAGCTTCACTGTGTTAAATCATTTCTCAAAGTCCCTGATTTTAAGTAAATAGTTGAATGAACTGACATGTTGTCAGCTGTTGGCCTTGATTCAGAGGCTGGCCAGCAGCCTAATCAGATGACAATCATTCTCTTTGCAGAAGGGGACAGCATGTTAGCTTTCATTTGACTTGCAGATTTTTCATCACTATAAACCTTCTTCTCGGTATATGTTAAAATCTACGCTCACATCCAGAAGATGGCAGCTAGGCCTTCCCTGGTGGGAAGAAAACAAACAAGAAGCCACAACAACTGAGGGAGAGAAACCAAAGCAACAACAAAAAATCAAGCTAGCGAAGGAAGACATTTTCATAAGATTCAAATACAAATTATCCAAAAGGCTCTGGAGAGATGCTTACTGACGGTAAATTCTCTGTTCCTCCTCATGGTAAATAAGGAGGTTGAAGTTAATGGAGTATCCTGCTTGGTAGAAAGTTACTATAGAATTGTTGTTTAAGTGAATTTAGAATATTAAAAAAATACGTCACGTAAAACTACACTGAACCTAATTTAGTTAAATTCAACCAGTAAATATTTGTTGATAGCTGGCTGTACCCCTATAACGGTGCATGTACAAGAGGAATGGAAAAGAACCATTGCACGTGGCCCTGCTTTCAGGGAACTTTTACTGAGTCAGGAGTATTTAATAAGGAATTTACTAAAAAAATAACACACCGTACTTTGTAATCAAGGGTCACAGAAGGAAGAAATCCACCTGAAACAGTAGAATCCCGAGGTCTTAGGCCTGAGCCTTCGGCCAGGCTGCTGGGAATGACAGGATTGAAACATGAATGAGATTAAGGTAGTTCGAAGGAAGCCAGAGGGGACGTTGCAAAGTGTGTGCACACACGCACGTGTACACGGGGCAGTTAGGGAGGAGGGCAGGGCACGTGGACACAGCCGTGACAACATAGACCCTGTCGTCTAACAGAGCGGCTTCTCCAGGGCCTGGAAGCTGGTGGGGATGTTTAGCTTCAGGTGGGAGCTGACACCAGGAACTGTATGTCCTTGAGCAGAGTGACGTGTGATTTTCTCCGACGCAGTTTCCAGACCGTCCTCTGCCTCAGGGCCGTCGTTCTTTGAATCTGCTCTTCTTACCCTTGGGCAGATAGTTCCATTCACTTCCTAACGTGTTCTGTTTGTAAGCTCTGCGTCGTTTTTCTGGTCGTTACTTGTTCTGTCTCCTGTCTTGCTGATGGACTGGGCTTCTGTCTCGGCAGGGCAGCGACCAGCGCCTCCCAGGGTAAAGTCCCCGTGTCGACCGCTGGCCAGACAAGTCGAGGTGGGGGACCGGCCAGCACTTCCCCCGCAGGAGCGCCTGCCCAGAAGCCCCCGGGGAACGGCATGGCCGGCGGTCCCGGGGTCCCCACCGCCGTGGTGTCAGCAGCTCACATCCAGACGAGTCCCCAGGCCAAGGTCCTGCTGCACATGTCCGGACAGATGACCGTCAACCAGGCGCGCAGCGCTGTGAGGACAGGTAGGGGGGCCGGGCCGGTGGCACCAGGAAGGGGGCCCCGACCAACATCAGACCTTTTACAACGGATGCTGAGAAGGACAGACGGAGCTTTAAAATCAATGAAGAGCGTTAGGAGACAGACAGGCAGGCACAGTCTAGTCACAGCCACTTGACTCCGCCTGCGTGGTGCGTGAATTCAAGCCTGATCTACAGGTGGAGAGTCTGAAGGAAATTAGGTGGACCCTAGCGATGTCCATAGTACTTGAAAATGTGACTTTTGTGCTCAAGATCAGGTGACCCCGACTCCCACTGCTGCAGCGGCGTGGCGCCCTGAGGATCGCCGTGCCGAGTGTCTGGTGTGAGCTTCATCACAGCTCTGCTTCAGACCCAGCTGGACCTTAAATAGCTGTCTTCTTTCTACAGCACTGAAAACCTCCCAAGAGTCTTAGGTAACAGTGGTGGAGAACACTGTTCAGTTCTGTCAGAATAACCGAAGGAAGGAAAATGGTTACTGAGAAAAGGGAGAACAATGATAATAAAAACGCTCTGGGGCCAGCCTGACCTGACCCTGTAGGGGTGTCGCTGGGTCCCTGGGTGGAGTGGGCTCGCAGGCACTCGGCAGACGGGGGGGCTGATCCCGGGATCTGGAAGGGTGGTGTCCAGGGGCCCCGCCAAGACCAAGTAAGCGCTCCTAAACCACTGTGGTTTCTTAACCATTGTGACAGGCGCGCTGGTCTGGCGCGGGGTCGGTGAGCGGCACGCAGCCAAGTCACACTCTGCTCTTCTCTCCCGTTCTCCAGTCTCGGCACACAGCCAGGAGCGCCCCACGGCGGCCGTGACGCCCATCCAGGTTCAGAGCGCCGCGGGGCTGCCCCATCACCCCCTGGCCTCGCCCCAGCCCCCCGGCCCGATGGGTCCCCCTGCCCACGTGGCTGCTGGCAGCCTGGGCCGGGTCGGCGCCCCGCTGGCCTGCGCTGCGGCCCCGCCGAGCCTCCCCGCCGCCTCCCTGGAGACTGAGCCTGGCGGTCGCCCGGTGACCGTGCTCCCCGGGCCGCCCACCTCTCCCGACAGCAGCTCAGCGGCCAAGCCAGACAAGGACAGCAAGGTGACCACCCCAAGGGCCTGCCAGGCGACCGGGGCCCGGCTCTCTGCAGTTAGACCCTGGTGTGGGAAGCTGGGGTCTGCGTCTGGGGGCTTCCACCCCACCCCCTCGCTGACCTTAACTCCTCCTGTTTAGTGAGCTTTGCTTCTGGTTAACAGTCCTGCAGAAATGCACTTAATATACTAAGGGCTAGAAACGGTTGATCAGAAGTGTTACTTGTGGCTTTATTGTTCCTACACTGTGTTTGATTATAATCTGTGTGGATAGGTTTTCTCTTGACTTGAAATACAGGGAGGAAATTATTTTCTAATTTGATAGACCTTTTTAAAACCTCTCCTTTGGGCCTGAATTTGAAAGGAGATGTAAGTGGGAAGCTGTGTTTGAAAGACTAACTTCTGGTTGCGTTTGGAGACAAGGGAAATGCCTGGTGATTAAACGTGCACAGAAAGAGCAGAGTGACAGCAGATTCTGCGCAATTGTATTGTAATCACGACTTTCCCCCCAGCGTTCGTGCCTCTTCCCCAGAGCTGGCCTGCAGCTCTAGGGTCATCACCAGGTTCCGTGGTCATGTATGTCGCTCTGTTTAAATGGTTAAGGAAGCCCGTAAGCAGGGGTTGGCAAGGAAATAAACTTTACAGGCTACTAAAAAGTTAATATTTAATTGTTGAGTTAACATGAGTGTTTTTGCAAAAGATTGGTATCTGTTCATTGTTTATAATTAACTACGTTAAACTTGTACTCAAGCTGACATGGTCAACTTTGTCAGTATCTTCGGAAGAATTATTTTACAGTTTAGATCTGAAGGTTCCGGGACGGTGTGTCAGGGCCATTGTCACAGGGGAGGACAGACTCTTCAGCCGCAGGCCTCCCAGGGAAGCATTCACGGAATCTCTGAGGTTGAAGTGCGCCTGTGCTAGACAGAATAATGGCTCCCCCAAGGATGTCCATTTCCTGATCCCTGAAGTCTGAGAATACGTTTCCTTACATTGCAAAGGGGATCTTCCGGAGGGGATTCAATTAAAGGTTGAAAGGTGTTTGAATTATCCGGGTGGGCCCAGTATAATCACAAGGATCTTCATATAAGGGAGGGAAGAGGATCAGGGCCCGAGGAGATGTGAGGTCGGAACCAGGGAGCAGAGTGACCTGAGGAGGGGACCGCAAGCCAGGAAATGCAAGCAGCTCCTGGAACCGGGAAGCGGCGAGGAAACGCTCTCCCCCGGTGCCTCCAGGAGGACCCAGCCCTGCTGACACCGGGTTTTTGCTGTGAAGTTTGGGGTGACTGGTTACAGCAGCAACTGATAAGGCCCTTACGTTTATCCTGCTGAGTCCCCATCCTTGACAAGTGGCCACTGGCCCCTGCTTGGACCCCTGTGGCCCCTGTGCCCTGGCTCCCCAGCGTCCTTGCTGTCTTCAGGCACCTCCGACTCGGAGAAAGTCGCTTCAGCACACACCTGTCTTCTGTGACTTCAGACCCTAGCTCTGTGTTTTGAGGGGCTACGTAGAAAATGATGATCTCAGTTCCTTGGTGGTCCAGTGGTTAGGATTCCACACTCTCAATGCCAAGGGCCTGTGTTCAATCTCTGGTCCGGGAACGAAGATTCCACAAGCTATGCAGCAGGGAAAAAAAAAAAAAAAAGAAAGAAAGAAAATTGATGGTCTCCTTTCTACATGACCCCGGGAGGTAGTTCAGGGTTATCTACTTTTTTGAAAGGCTACGCTCTACGTTTTTTTTTTTTTTTTCCTATTCCTCATGTCACAGATTTCAGATGTCCCTTTCTAAGTCTGCCACCTCCTTTAATGTTCCCAGCTCACTAAAGAGACTGTCCCAGTCACTGTAAACTCAGTGATCCCATGATTCGCACGAGTGTCACGCTGCCCCCATCGCTCCATCCTATTGCCCAGGACGTCCAGGGGGAGCTTGACGGATGCCAGATGAGATCTGAGCGTCTCTCATTCCTCCATCCAGACTGTTCCCCGGCTGCCCCATCATCTCTGCTGTAACTGACTATAGCCAGCATCTCCTGGAAGAGACTCTTCCTCCGTCTCACTTCCTCTCCTAAGTCAGCCTTTCATCGAATACACTGTTCTAGGATTTTCCAGATGGTCTGCAAGGCGTTTTGTTGTGTTCTTTATGAAAATGAGGACTAGATGTGCCCTTCTTTGGCCTGTTGAGTTGACCCTGATCCCAGGTTCACCAGGATCTGTCAGATTTTTTTCTTTTTTTGCGGTACGCAGGCCTCTCACTGCCGTGGCCTCTCCCGCTGCGGAGCAGAGGCTCCGGACGCGCAGGCTCAGCGGCCACGGCTCACGGGCCCAGCCGCTCCGCAGCATGTGGGATCCTCCCGGACCGGGGCACGAACCCGTGTCCCCTGCATCGGCAGGTGGACTCTCAACCATTGCGCCACCAGGGCAGCCCGATCTGTCAGATTATTGGTTGCATTTCCTCTGTCCGCTGGGGTGGGTTCAGCCTGTGGGGAGGAGTGGTTTGATCTCTAAATCCCAGTCTCCTCCCCCGTTTCCCTTCTGTCATGGGGCTTTGTTCTTCCTTTCCCGTTGGAAGGTGGCCCTTCCCTTTCTTCCTGTGTCTGAGGACCTCCATCCACCCCAAACGGCGGCTCCGCGTCTCTCTTGTTCTTCCTTTCTCGAGCATAACTTGGGGCAGCACTCCCTACACACACACACTTTGTTTTTGGTCGTTAGCATTTTTGCCAGTTTAATTTAAGCTCATTCTGGTCTTCAGCTTCTTGAATTGCCACGGCCGTGATAGGTTCTTCTTAGGGCCCTTCTCCCGATCCTTCTGTGGAGTCCTTTCGGCCGCTTCCTGGGGCATCACATCAGTGCCTTCAGGTGGCTCTGCATTTTTGTCCGCTGAGGTAGTTCACATTTGTGTCCTTAGAACCTCATTCTGGAAAGCCCTCCCACTGCTCTTGAAGCATCTTTCCTTTTGAGTTTCCGGTCATGCATACATTTTCTGGGAACTTTTAAAATCAGTTCTTTTACACTTCGGAGTTCAAGCCTGACCACGGGCAGTCTGTCTCGTGGGCATGCACTTCGGAGTCCTCACCCGCTGGACATCTCTGCCCCTGGGCTCTGCCTTTCCCCCAGGTGATCAGAGTTAGACCCTACGTTGCAGTTAGCTCGGCTTCCTGTGAGATTAAATTATCGGCAAGTCATGGACTTCCCTGGTGGTCCAGTGGTTAAGAATCCGCCTTCCAGTGCAGGCGATGTGGGTTCGATCCCTGGTCGGGGAACTAAGATCCCCCATGCCGCGGGCCAGCTAAGCCCAAGCGCCGCAACTACCGAGAGAGCCCGTGCGCCACGATGAAGAGCCCGCCCACCACAACAGAAGATCCCGAGTGCTGCAACTAAGACCCGATGCGGCCAAATACATAAATAAATAAATAAGAAAAAAAATTATCAGCAGGTCAAGGGAAGAGTGTATCCGAGATTCTAAGTGTATCAGAGATTCTAGTTTTAGTTGGGACTTGCAGCCACTATCTAGGTTTTTGACAATTCCCTCATTATTTCTGTCTCCCTTGTCATTCTGTGATGGGCATTCCCCATATACATAAACTGTCCCCCAGGTGAGGGCCCAGCCATCGTGCCCTTCTCTCTGCACACGGGGGCCCTTTGGGGGGCTGCCAGGCTGCCCCACATGGCGGGTCACTCCCACGTGTGCTCAGAGCTGTTCCTCTCGAACAGTATTTTGTCTGGAAGTCCTTGCTCACCAACTCTCAGAAACGTGTTTTTGCCCCGACGTGAAATCTCTAGCTAACTCTGTCGGTAACTGTGTTGTGTGGTTTGATAAAGAGGTGTTGGAAGCTCTGTCATAGGTTTCCAAACATCATCTCAGTTTTTTCTTGTTTGAAACTCTGGGCGTGTCTACCACTGTTTTTCTTCTTTCTGTAAGACCTCTGATAGCTTTTACGGTGTCAGTTTAACCGCTCCTCTGGACGTTTTTCTAACTTCATGCTCCATTTAAAGGCTTCATTATTTGATCAGCTCGTCTCCGGGCAAATGTATTTCTCAGTCCTTATGAGATACTCACGTATATGTATATACATTCTTTATTGTTTTCTAATTATAAACTTCTTTAACTTCTGCATATTTATTTAGAAGTTAGAGAAGATCCAGACATCTAAAACCTAAATGTGATCCAGGGTTTCAAAGACCACCACTGATATGGTGGCGTATACATGCTTTTTTCCCCTAGATGCCAAAATATAGCAGATATTATTTTGGTCTATTGAGGTTTCATCTAGAAATAAAATATTTTTCATGAGCACCAATTATGTAATCGGCTGTTCTTATAAACTCTGAGTTCTGTTGAAACATAACTGAGGCATTTAAAAAATGTAACAGTTTGATTTGAGCAAGATTCTGTTCAAATCAGGCAGTGCCACAGTGGGAGTGGTCAGGAGACACCAGCCAGGAGCTGAGGGCCAGGCTTTTATAGAGGAGATGCCGAAACAGAGCAGGGAAATTACGTGATTGGCTACAGGTTAAGTGTCCCCTTATTTGGGGAGGGTTAGTCCTCTGTGACTGGTTGTCCTGGGTGTGGATTTCTCAACCCTGAGGCGTCTGCAGGCGGAGGCCTGGTTTGCTTAGAGCTTGTCTAATGGTCTCTAATTAAAGCCTGATGGTTTAATTAACTCAACTGTCCTAATCGCACAACAGGAGAGAAGAACCCATCTCTGACGCCCTCCTCTTCGGCCCACCTCCCTAGTCCCTCAGGCGCTGGGAGCATCGTCCCCATATTGTCCTTTGTTCCCAAGCCCCCCAGCCGAGTGGTGCTGGGCCCCAGGCTCCTGGCACACCTTCCTGGAAGGTGGCTTTCCTACCCGTCCACTTTAGTGCCCCAGATCCCTAACGACTGTCCCCTTCTTTGTCACTGTGCTGGCTGATGCTTGAGGACCCTTGCTGTTATTCTTGGGTTTCTTTTTTTTTTTTTTTTCCTTTTTTAAAATTTTATGTTTTGCCCTCTGGATCTTAGTTCTCCAACCAGGGATCAAACCCACGGCCCCTGCATTGGAAGCGCGGAGTCTCAACCACTGGCCCACCAGGGAAGGCCCATTCTTGGGTTTCTTGACTGGAGCATCCATCTAGGGTTTGAGTGCCCGTTTCCTTCTCTGCTGAACGTTCATCCTGAAGTCCCTTCTCGTGGCTTCCTTTGCCCCGCGATCTTCCTTCCTCCCAGCTCATGTTTCGCTGTCAGAAACAAGGGAGTCTGTGGCTTGGCTGTTTCGTTGAAACAGTTTCATCTGAAACTGTTTCGTTGTCTTAAGGAGAAGAAGTTCCTCCCGAGCCGGGTCTGGAAGGTCCAGACCCGTCCGCAGAGCTCGGCCCCCTGGCCTCTGTGGCCTGCAGCCCTGGCGGACGGTCCCCAGAGCAGAGGTGCTTCCAGAGATGTGGCCGCACTGAGCTCAGAGCAGAGGGTGGGCTCGGATGAAAGCCCACGTCAACCTCTTGACAGTGATGACCATTGATGAGCCTTAGGCGATGAGGACAGTACTGATTCCTGTTCCATCAGGTTGGTGTCAGGAACAAACATGGAGACTTGTGGAAGCACTGAGCAAGGTTCTTGAGCCCATTGGTGTTTAACCACATCTGGAATCTCACGTGGCCTTTCCCTCTCTCCATGCACGATGCCTCTTGAGCCGCGCGTCCACTGGGGCCAGCACCCCGTCGTCCTCCCCCGGCCCTGCTGTGTTTCCTGTGAGCACCTGTGTGCCCGCAGGGCTGCGTCTCTGCCGGATGGTGTGAGCTTCTTGCTGCAGATTCACTGCTGTGATCCCAGAGCCCAGGGCACTGAGGCATCGTATTCGATGCTCAGTAAATACTCGCTTAAGAAACGAGTGATTATCATCAGACGATGGTGTGAATTAGGTGTCGGAGGTGGCTTTCCTGTGAACAGCACCTCTTATCGTTGGGAGCCTGACGACGTAGATTTTTGATACCAAAGGCCCAGAAGCCTCCCTCTTGCAACGTTCCCTGTGCATCTCAGGGCACAGCAGACCAGAGAAGAAGACAGGCTCGGGTGTGGGTAATGGTGGGTAGTTCAAGTGCGATTCATTTCTGCTTGGGAAGGAGCTCTGACGTGGCGTTTCCATAGTGTCCCCAGCCTCTGCTGTGTGACTAATACAGACTTACTGACTTTATGTTCAGACATTATGTTTATATGTGAAACTCTTTCTGGCTATCTGGTGATGATTTCCTGACCCAAATAGCTTTTTGTTTTCATATGAGATGTGATTTTAAATGATGAAATCTTCTGAAGAGGAATTATGACAGCAAAAACATTATACATCTAGGAATAGTTTCTTGGAAAAACCCACAGGAGAAGAATTATTAAGATTTATGTTAAAAGATATGCCCTTTTCCGTGCATGCCAACATGACATTTTAAAAATTGCTTTGCTGAAGTGTATCTGTTATTAATTCATCCGTAGTTTTCATTTCTGCTGTTGTGTTTTGAGAAACAAAGGTGCCCTTAATGATACATGTCTGAGTTTGCAAAATTCTCTCAAGGGGCTCAGTGTTCTGCTAACATGGAAACACTGGAATATGGTATTCACAGCCTGGCTACTGGACCCTCCATGCCAGTGCCCCATCCCTGCCCACATCCCCCCATCCCAATCCTCGCATCCCCACCCCCACCCCATCCCCACTCCCACCCCATCCCCAGCCCCAGCCCCACCCCACCCCATCTCCTCCCCCCCATCCCCTCCCCACCCCCACCCCATCTGCACCCCCCACCCCACCCCCATCCTCACCCCCACCTCCATCCCCACCCCACCCCCCCCCCCCCCCCCCCATCCGCACCCCATCCCCCAGCCCATCCCCACATATCCCCTGGAAGTCACTGGAGCTGCACTTCATGTGTGTGACCCTTTAGAGGAACAGAGTCATCTTTCTTCTTAATCACTTTCGAGGCTGTTCCCCGAGAGGCATCCAGTTATCTGTTTTCCTGCCATGAGGACTGAGCTTTTAGGAAGAGTCTTTAGCCGTGGTTTCCTGAGATTGAGTTTATCACCGGACTGTGTTCTCAGTAGACCTGTGGGGCCCCGGGGCTCTCGTGTGCCTCCTGATGTCCCAGCGGGAACCGCTGAGGACCTGCAAGGCTGGACGTTCTTCCCAGCTCACGTATCAGCCCCAAGACCCCAGGCTCCCTCAGAGGAGGGGCAGATGTGCCAGCAGGTGGGTACTTCCCCCTCACAGGCTGCCGTGTAGATGGAATCACCACTGCCCTGTGGAGTGCAGACTGTCCTCTTCTCCTTCCTCAGCCCTGGGTCCGGCCAGCTTGCTTCCCATCCCCCGTCCTCTGCCAGCTCATCTGTGTCCTGCTCTCGGCACTGGCGCCGTAGGACATGCAGGCTCGGGTACCTGGCCAAGGAATGTGGGACCGTTCACTGCAGTGCACACATGGCCCTACGGAAGGTGAAGGGGTGAAGCAGAAGCCAGAGAGGTGTGGCTGAGGCCCGGCCTGACTAAAGACGCAAGAGAACCTTCCTCAGGAGGGAGGGGAAGGGTTGGGGGGCTGATGCGCCAGCTCTGCAGCCTGAGCCCCCGACAAACAGAAATGGTCCAGCACAGCCTGCCCCTCCCCTCTTCGTTCCTGCCCCGGGAGTTACAGGTGCTGTGGGTAGTTATAGCTAAATGGGGTCTGGGGGTGCAGACCCCCTGGGACACTTGTTCATCTGATACATGATTACTTTTGTTTCTTCCTCTTTCTGCCAGCCTGCCTCTAATGAAACTGTGTTATTATGCCTCCCCCTAAGGGACTTCTACTGAGTCTGAACTAACTCAGTGTTCAGGAAAAATTCCTCAGTGTTCTGTCTCATAATTCTGCTTCCCTGTTAGTGGACCTTAATAATCCCAGCTTGCCTGGAGAGTGTTCTAAAGAATCATTTCTCTGAAGTGTTTTATTCTCAGGCCATGTTTTGAGTCAGAGGACCTGATGGTGTAGTTGACATCGTAGTAAAACAGTTTAAAGTGATGATGGTTAACCTGTGCCTGGGCATCAGAAGAACACGGACACTTGGGGTCTGGGCACGGAGGAGAGCCAGCCCTCTCTCTGGTTTCCTAGCAGAGCAAAGCTGTCGAGCCACGAGGCGGCTTCTGTGAGACGGTTAGGAAAAGTTCTTACTTGTATGGTTGCTTGCAAAAAAGAGACATAACAATGGCTTTTATTATACTGAAGCGCCTTTTTCTAATTTTGTGGAGTTTGTTTTTGGCTTTTTGATCAAGGAAGTACTTGCGTAACAGAAATGGTTTGACTTCTGTTACTATTGGTTTGTTTAATTTCATCAAGCTGGTGACAAGTGAACACTTTGATCAAAACGTCACCCATCCCCTCCATGGACTTCCCTGGCGGCCCAGTGGTTGAGATTCCGCGCTTCCACTGCAGGGGGCGCGAGTTCGATCCCTAGTTGGGGACCTAAGATCCCGCGTGCCGCGCGGCACGGACAAAAAAAACCAGACATCACCCCTATAAATGGTAAGCGTCAGGTCTGTGGCTGTAGAAGTGGGAACAGGTTTATGCTAATGCAGCACACAAGAATTAGAGCTAGGGTAGGCAGAATTTCAGGAAATTAAAGCCATAATCTGAAATTTCCATTTTGTCCCAAAGTGCTACTTTGCCTTCACCAAGCCTGAGAGGTGAATAGGTGGGATTTGGGTTTCACATCATTTTTCTCTGCTTGTCTTACCTCCTCCGTGGAGGATGCCGATGAGCAGTGGAATGTCCAGAACTAGGGAAAATGCCCAGGCAGGTGCGGGGGAGGCCAAGGGCAGGTGAACACACGGCCCCTGGGATCCAGACCGAGAGTCCCCAGACACCCACAGGCGCCCCTCGAAAGCTCACATCAGAACTTGAAACTGCAGCAACAGAACCATGTCTTCGACTCTCGTGCTTTTTTCTTTTTTCTAGAAAGAGAGAAAGGGGCTGTTGAAGCTGCTCTCCGGGGCCTCCACCAAGCGCAAGCCGCGGGGGTCGCCGCCAGCCTCGCCCACCCTGGACGTCGAGCCGGGGGCTGAGCTGCTGCCCGGGGCCCCTGGCGCCCCCTGCGCCTGCCCCGGGCCCTGTGACGCCGACACCCCAGCCCCGGCCCCTGCCCCCGGCCCGCAGCGCCGGACCTGCTCCCTGGACTCGGCCCCGGTGGCCCCACCGCCGCGGCAGCCCTGCTCGTCCCTGGGCCCGGCGGCCGGTGACGCGAGGCCTGCGGTCTGTGAAAGGTGAGTCCGTGGTCACGGCTGCTGGGGAGCCGGCAGGTCTGTGGCGTCCGAGGGGCCTCACGTCTCCTTCACTGGGTCCGTGGTGACGGCCAGCCTGGCCCCCCTGGGGTGACGGGCTCCCCCTCTGCCGTTCGCTCTGTGTTCTCGCCCCGCGGGGCTGTGACCCCCTTTCCGTCCGTGTCTCCAGCACTGTCCCCGACGGGGCTGTGGGTCACCGCCGCCCTGGTGCCGCTCCTTCTCGTTCCTCGTTCAGGGCCAGCCCTCCGCCCTCATTTCATGTTTGGCATTTTCATCAGAGGTTCACGTCACGACCTGCTAGTTGTGAAGCACCTGGAGCATCTGCCCACTCACTTTGGATGCTTCCTGAGCCAGAGGGCGGCCGAGTTCTCCCCGCCTGACCCCCTCCTGACCCGCTGACTGGGTTCCGATACCCGCAGGACGACGAGCCCCGTTCTGTGACTGTGGCCCTGAGTCACCGTAATTTACACACGGGAGCCACCCTTTCTGATTCCGCTGCTGGGGCTCTTCGGGGCGCATTAGGAGAGAAAATCTAGTAAATAAGACAAAAACCTACTAGGATCGTATGAATTAGAAACACGGCACAGTACACTAAAAATAGGGGACTGTTTTCCCATAATGCAGAAATATATAAATACGTGCTTTAAAAGGTGCCGTCTGTCTCTGTAAGCTTTATTCCCTCTGTCCCTGCATCTCATAAATAAAGCAAACTTCTAGTTTGTGGAGGTGTTGCCTTTGGGGCAGCATTTTCTGTTACTCATTCAAAAACTACTAGAAAGTGTTATACTTTCAAATGACTTAAATTCACCTTAACTCTATTTCAGGTGGACACTTGTACCCACCAAAACCTGAGGCTTTCATTCAGACGACTTGGGGGGGGGGGGCCACACTTTATTACTCAAAAATAACCTGGGAAAGAATTCGTCAAACAATCTACGCGCCTTGAGTACAAGGTACACAATTTACTGTGTACTTTTACGGGGAAGTGAAATAACTTCATGTATTTCTGACCCTTATGAAACCAGTTATGAAATGAGACGTCACCCTAAAAAGTGTTTCTGTCCCGCCAATAAAATCGTTGTGTCTTTCCCCTCATCTGTTGGGCTCTCAGTAAAGCTTTGAAATCCTGCCCCAAATTCACGTCATCCTTTATTCCGAGAGTCTCGCTCTTTGCGGTGTTTCTCTGCTTTCCAGGGATCGCACCTGTGTGCCAGTCTGGCAGCTTGTTTTCTTTCTTTCAGTCTCAGGCACTGATGTGCAGTTTCCCCCCGAGCCCTGAGCCTCTCCCCTCCCCTGTCATTTGTGGTGGCGGCGTGACTGTTCCAAGTGACACTTTACTTCCCCGAGCACACGTTCCTTTCCAGATGCCACGTGTGCCCAGTCTGTGAGCTTCTGCATCCCAGCTCCTTCCTCCTTGCTCACAGCAGGCTGCTGCTGTCCAGAGCATCTGCAAAGGAGGGGCCGCCGGTGCAGGCAGGTGACAGCGGTTCAGGGGCAGGCTGCCCCTCAGACGGGGAGCGGAGAGGATTAACTGGTGGGACGGAGGGGGCACGGTGTGCTGGAATCCTCTTCCGGGTGTTATATAGCACCATTTCCCTCTTTACAAGTGGGAAAGTGCTCTTGGGAGAGAATGTCTGCCCCGCATTTATATTTTTATAATCCATGTGTTCACTGGAATATTGAATATAATAGCCAGCCTGACCGACTTCTCCCAGCCCTTCTGCGTTCATACAGTGCGGCTGATGTTATGAATCTGACTTGGATTCTTAGCTCTGCCTGACTATAAAAACAACAGGAAAAATGTGTGGAAACAAGTAGAAGAGGAAAACAGTCTATTATCCTGTTGTCCACTGGGAATGAAATTTTTTGGTTACTCAGAAGCTACCGAGGACATCATTTAGGGATTGCCTGTTTCAGTATTTCAGAACTTTCAACATCATAAAAAGTACTTCATGCTAAAAATGCAGGGAAGATTAACTGTCACATTAGTCTAATTCAGGAAGCATTTCATGATCTCAGAGTCCTCGATTCACAATCTAAAACTCACGACTCCAGCCCCCACAAAGCGCAGAAGCCTGAGGTT
Source organism: Aethalodelphis obliquidens (assembly GCF_003676395.1). Taxonomy (NCBI): domain Eukaryota; kingdom Metazoa; phylum Chordata; class Mammalia; order Artiodactyla; family Delphinidae; genus Aethalodelphis; species Aethalodelphis obliquidens. The sequence continues at coordinate 1,114,211 of NW_020838047.1, forward strand.
CTTTTGGTAGAATTTTTCCTGGTAGAATTTCACTGAAATATTTGTCAGTGTCTAACATCGGTCCAGTATGAGATAGGATTCATCTACGGATGAGAATGAGAACAGGAATAAAATTTCCTCTCAAACTATGACCCTGCCCCATAAATCTCAAATGAAAGAATGGGACCAGGGTGCCCAGTGCTGTCAGGCGGAAGAAGCGTTCTCAGGAGAGAAAGACATAAGCATCTCACAATAAGGAAGGAGGAGCCTGGAGGTGTGTTGACAGATCTTGGTGTCAGCTGAGACTGTTCTCTGAGGAACAAAAGGATTCTTCAGTGTTTGTTGGAGAGACTGAAGAAAACAAGCAAGAAATGTTATATCCTGGAGGCAGAATAGAATCAATGACAGTGGAAATAATAGAACAGATGTTTTAGGCTCTCTTTTGGAGGGACTGGGGAAAATATAATTAGGAAATGGCAAAGAGAAAGCAGAAATAAAATATTTCAGAAGGGACGACAAATAAAAGAAAGGGCATGTGACAGTTTTTTTTCCTACTAAAAAAAAAATTACAGATAAAGGGCTTAAGGAGACACAGCAGGTCATCTCTGTATATTTTTAAGTTTAGGAATTAAACTGATAAAACCACATACCTATAAGCCCATCTGCTGAATTGGCAAAGAACCTCTGATCTTTGATGAGGGATTTTGCTAGAATGCTCAGAAACATACAAATTGGGTAGAGAGAGATTTACAGAAAGGCAGTCGGGCTTAAACAGCATGATTAATTTGAGCCCGTGACAGTGAATCCACTGGGTGAAGCAATGGACATAATTCACTCGGACTTCAAGCAAACTACAAAGCGAGTGAGTTTAGTTTTGCCAGCGAAGTACTTAATTGGAGAGCAGTTTGCTGTCGCAACTGGCAGAAAGCAGTGAAGGGCACCCCCAGGCCAGGGAGCTGGACAGGGTGCTTCCCAGAGTCACGGGGTGCAATTTGGGCTAAACCAGGAGAGGTTAGAAACAAAAATGCACCAACTACAGAGAACATGAGAGAGACCAGAAAAATTAAGGAAATAGAAAATTCGTGCTAATAAAAGACTGCAAGTGCTCATCTAGTCAGAAGCCAGATACCTTAGCCCAGAGCGGGAAGACTGCCCTTGGGATGTCAGCGAAGCTTCTTTATACAGCAAGCGTCTTCTTCTCAAATTCCACCCTGGTCATTATCACCAAAAATTCATTTAGTGTCACACAGCCACCAAGAGGCCGAGGCCTATTTAGGGCCAGGTCTGTGAGCCACTCTGTACGTCCCACAGTGACCCCAGGGCTCTGTCCAGAGGGGGCAGGAGATGCGTCCCCGCAGCCAAGCACCGTGCAGCTTTGGGTGGTTTTTCTTCTTTCTCGCTTTCCTTTCTCGCTTTCTCTCTCTCTCTCTCGCTCTCTCTCCCTTTCCCTTCCTCCGTTCCACCCTCCCTTCCTTCCTTCCTTCCTTCCTTCCTTCCTTTTTCTTTCTTTCTTTGCTTTCTTTCATCTTTCCATTAAGTTTTAAATTCACTTATCTTAATTTTTAAATTGTGATCAAATACCATTTTTACCATTTTTTCCAAGTGTACAATTCAGTAGCATTAAGTACATTCACATTGTTGTAGAACGATCACCACTGTCCATCATCCCATTCCACACTAACTCCCCGTTCCCTCCTCTCTCGGCCCCTGACAACCCCCATTCTACTTTCTGATTGCATGAGTTTGTCCTGCAAACCTCACAAGTGAAATCGTATATTTGTTCTTTTGTGTGCGGCTTATTTCACTTAGCATAATGTTTTTAAGGTTCATCCACGTTGTAACCTGTGAATGTCAGAATTTCATTCCTTTTTGAGGAGCTTTGTCCATTTAAAAAGTAGTCTTCCTATACGATCAGGACTTTTATTTTTGTCATTCGGCATGCTTATTAAGAATGACCATATAGGGCTTGCCTGGTGGCGCAGTGGTTGGGAGTCCGCCTGCCGATGCAGGAGACACGGGTTCGTGCCCCGGTCCGGGAAGATCCCACATGCCGCGGAGCGGCTGGGCCCGTGAGCCATGGCCGCTGAGCCTGCGCGTCCGGAGCCTGTGCTCCGCAACGGGAGAGGCCACAGCAGTGAGAGGCCCGCGTACCGCAAAAAAAAAAAAAAAAAAAAAAAAGAATGACCATGTGTATGTACTGTGTTCGGTGGTATGAGGTGTATACGGTGAGTTTACCATCACTTCGCCCCTGAAGCAGCTCATGTTTTGGCCGAATGCATGAGGCCGGGATGCCGGTGCGAAGTGCCGAGGCTTCTGGAATCTGGTCAGGTGTGAAGTTACCTGCAGCCGCGGGGCAGGTGGGAGCCAGGCTTTGAGAGGCCTGTCAGGCGTGGGCGGGCGCGGAGGTTGTCTGAGAGAGTCCCCAGGGGACCACATGAGCCAAGACATGGGGTGGGGAGAGAGGCCACGCCTGGGGGAGTGTCCCCGTGTGGAGGCGTGCTTGGCACATTTGTGAGGATAATAGCAGCTGTAGCTATAAAGAGAGACTGAGGCCGGTCACTGAGGGCTTCACACACCAGGCTGAGGAATAACCTAACTGAGAGGCGCTGGGAAGCCGAAAGGAGTTTTGAGCCAGAAATAGCTACAAATAGAGCTGGCAGTTAAAGTTAGTATTTTGCTTCTTTGCAAAATGTAATGGGGACAGGAGGAGATTGAGGCGGGAGGACAGGCAGGCTGTTTGGTCAGGTGGGAGGGGACGCAGCGGCGTGGCCGGAGTGCAGACTTGCAGGTGGACCCCAGGTCCCGCGGCGGCCACGGGAAAGAAGTGTGGCCCCTGAGGCTCAGGGCTGCCCAGCGTCCCTGCTCAGATCCAGCCGAGCGTCATCCGGGGGCCCGACGGCTGTGCTCTCATCTGCCGGGGGTTGCTGAACGTCCACTTGGCAAAGCTCCTCCACACCTGAGACGGTGGCCGGCTGGGCCCATTGTTGGCCTTGAGCGGCTGCATTGGAAACCGGGTGCAGACACCCTCGAGGCACATCCAGCATCTGAGCAGAGTCTCTGCTGCACCGGCTGGTCTCCCTACAACCCGAGGTCGAGGTCGCAGTTCCCACTCATATCAGCCCTGGAGGCCCGTCCCTTAGCGGTGAAAATCCACTGCCCTGGGGCTTGGCAGGAAGATCGTGGTCTTAGCCTAGCAGCGATTCTAGTTCAGGAAATGTTTGACAAAATTGGTTTAGTACCGTTTTTAAAATGCAAATATTAGAACTGTTCACTTTTTTCAAGAAATGTTTTTGTTCCATTTCACCTGCAAGGCAGCTGGCAGAGGACCGGTGGGGATACATTTCATCAGAGAGCTACTGTGAATATGATTTGAGTCACTTGTACGCTTCTTTCCATAATTATAAAGCTTTGCTCAAATTTCAACTTGCCCCAAGTGGCAGCTTGGATTTTTAAAAAATTTTTTTAAAATATTTATTTATTTGGCTGCATCGGGTCTTAGTTGCGGCACACGAGCTCTTCGTTGTGTCGTGCAGGCTCCTCTCTCGCTGTGGTGCGCGGGTTCCAGAGCTCCAGAGCACACAAACTCAGTAGTTGTGGCGCGCGGGCTTAGTTGCTCCACGGCACGTGGGATCTTAGTTCCCCGACCAGGGATCGAACCCGCGTCCCCTGCCCTGGAAGGGCAGAGTCTTAACCGCTGGGCCGCCAGGGAAGTCCCGGCGGCATGAGCTTTCACGTGGATCTTCAGCCTGTTGGCATCAGAGTTGAGAAGTCTTCTCATCAGGATTCCTTCCTTCAGGTTAGTCCACAGTGGGAAGCTGTCAGAGAAGGGGTTCCAGAGCCCTAACTCTGCCGTTCTAAAGTTTGTCAGTGTGTTGTCAGGACGTTCTCCTTCAGGGTGTGGTCTGAGTCGTTCCTGGGTGGAGGCGGCTGTCGGTCGCCTCCTTGCAGCGCCAGGCCCCCGCCCGCCCTAGCCGGAGCCCCACGATTGTGCTGCGGGCTGGCACTTGGGGTGTCAGCTCCGTGACAGACACCATCCTGGGTGCATCCCACCTGTGTTCTCCACGCATCACCTGATGCCACCTGCTCTGGCCCCTGCGGCCCTAGTTCACAGATGAGAACCCCGAGGCCCAAGCGGAGATGGCCGCCCACGGTGAAGCTGCTCTGAGTGGCCCCAAAGGCTGCGTGGACCCCAGGCCCACTTCTCCCACGGGGCCAGGCCTCCCCCACCTCCTCCAAGCTTGACTGAAGCCTGTCGGTACTCACGTTGCAGTTCTCTGCACCTTTCTTGGAGATGATCGGGCAGCCTCCGTGCCACGCTTCTGCTCCAGACCCTGGAGGATGGTTTGGCTCCCGAGCCCAGGGTTGCTCGGAAATGGTGTGGGTGGCCCCTGGGCCTTTGCAGAGATGCCTTTTTTTAATAGAGTCATAGCCTGGGGCTCTTCCTCAGGTCTTAACGTGAGTGGATTCTGGGTTTTATGGAATGGAGGCTGGTGAAACTAGCAATCTTCCAAAAGGACCGGGCTCAGATGGCTTTCATGAGTTTGGGGCAGTTCTGTAGAATCGGTTCTGATGACCAACTCTTCACCCATGACGTTCTCTCCTTGCTGTTAAGAGTAATTCCTGTGAGGCTCTAAATTCATTTTCTGACGTTGAGACCCAAAGGAGAGTAGAAACCCAACCACTTTTGTAGCTGAAGACTGACTAATTAGCGTGAGACAGGGAGAGATGATTAGTTATCCTTTGCTGTATAACACATCACCCCCAAAACTCAGTGGCTTAGAATAACTGTAAATACGTATTATTTCATAGTGCTGTGGGTTGAGAATTTGGGGGTAGCTTACCTGGGTGATTCTGGCTTAGACTGTGTATTAGGATGAGTGTCCAGATGGCAGCCTGAGCTGCAGTTGTGTAAAGGTTTGACTGGGGCTGGAAGACCCCTTTCAAGGTGGTCCCGCTGGCTTATGGGAAGAGACGTCTGTTACCCGGCGTGTGGTCCTGTCCACAGGGTGATGAGTCAGCTGACAGTGTGGGACTGGTTTCCCGGGAGACAGCGGGGTGGGAGCCGCACGCCCGTTAGGACCTCACCTCAGGACCAGAGACTGTCATTTTCACAGGATTCTGTTGGTCACACAGGTGGGCGGAGACCACACAGACTGTGAAAAACAGCTCACCTCCCTCTGGCTTCCCTGGCTCTTAACCATAATTTTGCAGAAGGATACGAAGAAGCATGGAAGCAGGGGGTAGATGACCTTAAACCAGCAAGGCTTCTGGAATCTTTCCGTAATAACTACATATTTTTCCACTGATACCTGAGTTGAGAACCAGTGGAGAAACAGACACAGATGTCAGACCAACTGAGTTCTGAATGCCGGCCTCCTTGCTGGTGGTGGTGGATTGAACTGGTGGTCTCCGTCCTCCCCTCCCTGTGTGGACCTTGGGACAACCTGGGAGAATTGGGGTGTTTAGGGCAGGATTTCCTCAATCAGCCCCTGGTCAGTTGTGGACCATTATGCACATCCAAACATTGTTCATGCCAAGTCTCTACTCAACAGGGGACGGTGGCATTTTGAGTCATTTTACCAACATTATAGGCAGACTTGTGCTCCGTCCTGTTCTGTCAGCGTCTCAGGCGTGTGCACTGGCTTTGCTCAACTCTGAGCAGCTGTGACTAAGCCCACTCTGTCTCTCCCCCCACTCCTCCTTGCTTCCCCTCCCTCCTTCTCCTCTCTCTCCCCCATCTCTCTCTTTCTCCCCCATCTCCCCCCCATCTCTCTCTCTCTCTCCCCCCCATCTCCTCCCATCTCTCTCTCCCCCCCATCTCTCTTCCCCGCTCCATCTCTTTCTCCCTCACTCCCCCCCTCTCTTGCAGGCACCGGGTGGTGGTTTCCTACCCCCCGCAGAGTGAGGCAGAACTGGAACTCAAGGAGGGCGACATCGTGTTTGTGCACAGGAAGCGGGAGGACGGCTGGTTCAAGGGCACGCTGCAGCGGAACGGGAAGACGGGCCTCTTCCCCGGGAGCTTCGTGGAAAACATCTGAGGAGCCGCCGGGGGCTGGACCTGGCCTATCACGGCATCCGTCACAAGGCCCACAGGGCCCCGGGGCAGCAGGACCAGGGTGCGTGCCGTGTGCCTGGTCCTGTCCGATTCACTCCACAGCGGAACCTTTCCTAAAGAGATATCTAGCTGAGACAGACACCTGTTTACAAGGCTTAACTAATTTATTTGCTTTTTTAAACTTGAATTTTTCTTGTAATAGATAAATTCTTTGGATTATGATTTTAAGAAATTATTAATTTATGAAATGATAGCCAAGGAGAAGCTGGAGGATCCCCTGTCGGGAGCAAAAGTGTGTCCTTGACGCAGAGGCAGCCCCTGCCCCCCCGGGCTTCACCTCGGCTTCTTTGAGTCAGAGATGCCCGTTCTTGGGTTTGGTTGTCTCTTTGGGAAACCAGGACACACAAGTGAGTCCGTGTCGCTGAGGGACCCCGGGGTAGCGAGGCAGGAGCCTCTCTCTCTGGTTGGGGTCGGGAATCACTCCAAGACCCAGTCCTCAGTTTAACCTTGAAGGTCTCTGATTCCCTAAAATAAGGAAGAATAAAGCACAGCCCTTGGACAGCATGTGTTCAGAAATAGATTTAGTTTCATAACGGAAGCGGCTCAGCTCGGTGGCTGGAAGTTGAAGAACCGAGGTTGCCACCTGTCTGAGGATGGCTCTGAATGTCATCGCGCTGTCACCCTGGGGACCTGCCTGTGCAGTCATGCAGGAGGGACCCTGCGAGGCGGCCCAGGCGTCCGTGTGGCGCTTCCCACACCCCCGCCCCCGAGGGTGGTGGACCCCCCCGCACAGAGGCCACGGGTGATGCCCACCCGCCTGGGCTGGACTGGGCAGCCCCTCCTCTGCCCCAAACCAGGCCCTCTCCGGCTGTGACCCGGGCTCCCTGTCCCTCCAGGTGGCTGCAGGCGGGGCCTCAGGGCGGCGCCCCCCTTGCAGGATGGTGGGTGCCGGTGGGCGGAGCCCGCATCCTGCAGCCCCGCCCTGACAGCCCACCTTCACCCTGTCCGGCCCCGCAGCCTGGGTCAGGGCCGCCCTCCAAACAGAACCAGGGAATTGGGCTTGGCGATGTCAGAGACCGTGGCCACAGTTTTCTCATGAAAAAGCAGACGCAAAAGCCTTTTTCATTTTTTACTTTTAAGAATTACAGCTGGGGAATCAAAACATGGCCTGCGCGTCTTCTCGCAGTAGCTAGCGGCTTCATGGTCTTAAAGAGATCCATTACGTGGTTGAAACGAAATCATTCCTAAATTAACCATTTGTTTTTATAAGACACTGTATATTATGTTACTGTGTATTGAATTTTTTTAAAAAATACTTTACTGGGATATTCATGTAATATATAAAGTTTTGGTGAAATGAAATTTAGCTAGAAACAAAGCTGCCATCAGCTTTCATCTGTGTAAGTTGACACCAATGTGTCATAATATTCTTTATTTTGGGAAATTAGTGTATTTTATAAAAATTTTAAAAAGTAAGAAGACTACTACTCCAGGATAAGATCATTTTTTTACCTGTCTTTTCTCCATATTTTAAGCTATGTGATTGAAGTACCTCTGTTAATAGTTTCCTGGTATGAAGTTGGTTAAAATTTCATCTGTTAATAGATCACTTAGATAATATAATGTATGGGCTTTCTGTTGGTTTTTTGGGCACTGTAGATGGAGATTTTGTAACAAGGGCTTGTTACACGGCGATTAAGGTAATGATAAAATTGCAATTTATTGTTCCTTTTCATGTTAATAATTTGAAGACTGGAGAAAAGGTTCAAGATTAAAATTTGATGTTCAGCCTTTATGCATCCATTGTGTCCATCCTTAAAGTTTTTCTTTTTTTGTTTTAAACGTGGCATAGTTTCTACGGCATAAAAATTCTTTGCATGTTCCTCAGACAGATGGCATCTACAATAATCCACAGTTTACCTCTCCAGCCAACAAACCTTATTTATTAAGGTTTCCCCAGAGAGTTTACAGTCTTAAAAGAGAGCGTGTGGAGTCTCAACCAGGGGCTGCACTGCTTTCCCCCTTCACGGTGGCTAAACCGTCCGGTGACTCTGGAAGTTTCTTCTTGGCCACAGAAGGGAGTACCAGACCTAAACCAGCCGTGCCGTAGCCTGCAGGTCTCGCAAGGCGTGGGCCCATCATCTTCACACTCGCTGTGATTTTAACCCCCACGGAAAGCCAGCAAGTCGTAAGTTTAAAAAGATTGCGTCTATCGGGTTAAAAAAGTATTTTCCTAATTTAACTTTTAGTTGCTATCAAATTGTCAGAATTAAGAATCAGGAATTGTAGGTTGTATGAGAGCTTTTGCCGAAAGCTACCTTTGTAACCACCTGGGCAAGTCGGTGATCATTTAGTTTCCCCCTGTGAAAAGCGCTATTTTAACATGTGCACTATTTTCACCTCTGCTTTCAGATATTTCCCTACACTCTCCTGGGGTGTATGCACGAGCCTTTGCTGTGTCTAATCAGATTTAGAAAGAACAAGTTAAGGTGGTGTTTCCAACTGCGGTGCATGTAATTTTCTATTCCTAATGAGAACAGGACAGTGTTTTCATGCCTTCAGAGAAGCTCAGGTGAACATTTCAATCCAGAGCTCTACACATTAGGATTCAAGTTTGGAAAGCGTTTTTAGTAGCTGTTAGACTGAGTTGTACAACTTGTTGTGTGTATCCATGTGAAATTTTTAAAAACTGTTTTGAACCGGTTAAGCTATGTTCTTACCGAGGTAGCATCCTATTTGAATTGCTTTTTTCCAAGAAAAAGAATATGCCAACCAACCGCAGTAACAGAGGGGGTGTCACACAAGACTTGCCGTGTCCAGCTGAGCACAGGCTGCCCCTTCCCTGACTCCTGTGAACGCCCGGCTCTGTTCTTGGTGGTAAGTGATTCTCACCAGAGACCAGAAGGAACTGTTGAGGTGGCCTGTGTGAACTATGAATGTCTTAAAATACCCTCCCTCTTTTACAGAGGAATGTTTCTCTCATTTCTCTTGTCTTCCTGTTAATAACTTGTAATAACTTTCTGACTTGGCTATTTAAATTTCCATCCTAAACAGCACCTTAAGCTCACTGAATGCAAATTCTTGTTGCTCTGCAGCCACCCAGACCCCAGGAACCTTGATGGAAAGACCTGCATGTGGCAGTGGTCTTCAAGTCACCATACTATGGTTACAGGTCAGACTACTTGAGTGATGTCCTTAAGTCTCCAGAGGTAGCAGAGTGGTCAGTGAGCCAGCTGCCACTGCTATGGCCCACAACGTAGAGAGGAAATTCGGTTCCAGAAGGCTTTGACCTTGAGTTGAATCTTTCCGGGTATGAGACCTTTGTAAAAGTCCCAGAAGGAACCAGGAGAGACCTTCCTATATGTGACTCAAAAACCAGAAGCCGTAAAAAAGAAAACATGGATACCTTCAACTACAGAAAAAATACCTACGTGACAAAAGACCTTAATCAAAGTCAAAAGAAAATAATAGAAAAAATTTTTGTAACTCCTGTGACAGGCAAGGAGAATCTCCTTCATATATAAAGAGCTCCTGGGACTCAATAAGAGTAAGAATGAAAATCCAGAAGTAAAACTGACCAAGAATATGGGACAGAAACTGCCAGTGCCCTCCCAATACCCAGTGCCCTCTTCTCCCTTATTAACTGATTCCCGGGCAACGCCCTCAGTTAAAAAGCCCCATTTTCCAGTTTCCTTCAGACACAGCCACGTTACTGAGTTGTTGCTGAAACAAGCTAAATGTCAAAGGGGGCTTCTGTGAGGCTTCTTAAAAGGGAGGAGGCACACACCCTGTGGCCGTTTTCTTTTTCCTTCTTGTAGCCTGCAGTGTAGACACGTTAGCTGGTACTCCAGCAGCTATCTTGAGCCTAGGTGACCTTTAAGACCGAAGCCACATTTTAATATGATGGGGGGAAAGAAACGAGGAGCTTGAGACCCTGATAACCTTGCAGCCTTCGTGCCGGCCTGAACTACTCGTCTCCAGACATGATCTGTGTGAGAATAAACCCCTTGACTGTAGTCTGCTCTCTCACCCACACCAACCTGATGCCAGTATTAACTGGCAGTTCCTCAAAAAAGAAATGCCAATATATTAAAAGGTGTTCTACCATATTTCTAATGTAGATACACTTAATAACTGTGAAATATTTTTCACCTATAATGTTGGAAACTTTAAAAAAAGTTAGAGGGCTTCCCTGGTGGCGCAGTGGTTGAGAGTCCGCCTGCCGATGCAGGGGACACGGGTTCGTGCCCTGGTCTGGGAAGATCCCACATGCCGCAGAGCGGCTGGGCCCGTGAGCCATGGCCGCTGGGCCTGCGTGTCCAGAGCCTGTGCTCCGCAATGGGAGAGGCCACAACAGTGAGAGGCCCGCGTACTGCAAAAAAAAAAAAAAAAAAAAAAAAAAAGTTAGAAAAGGAATCCGCCTTCCAATGCAGGGGACATGGGTTCGATTCCTGGTTGGGGAACTAAGATCCCACATGCTGCAGGGCAACTAAACCCACACGCCTCAGTGAGAGAGCCCGCATGCCGCAAACTACAGGGCCCACATGCCCCGCAGCCTGTGCGCCACTAGAGAAGAGAAAACCTGCCCACCGCAACTAGAGAGAAGCCCACTCGCCGCAACGAAAGATCCTGTGTGCCACAACTAAGACCCAATGCAGCCAAAAAAGAGAAAATAAATAAAATAATAATAAATTTTAAAAATTAGAAATTAGGAGCACTTATTTTACTGATGAGAACGTGATTTGATAAAACATCTAGAGAGAGCATTCTAGAAAATATCAAAATTGCAAATGCATTCACCCATTCTAAGAATCTGTCTTCCAGAGGCACTTATTCATCAAGTGTAAAATGCCCGTACCTTATCCATTGCAGTGTTGTTTATCACAGCAAAATACCGGCAACAGCCTAAGTGTCCATCGGTGGGGCTCTGGTGACATCTGTGCAGCAGAAGCTACACAACCATGAAAAGCATCCCCGCTGGGAAGTCCATGACGTGCGGATTGGAGCATCTCTGAGCTGCACAGGTAAAGGACGAAGATGAGGTAGAGTGTGCTGCCGCTTAGGGGGACGTCAGGACGGGGAAGGATGCACACAGCACGGCATTTAGGTCGTGTTTGGTGCAGTGTCTCTGGCAGGAGAGCAGGGAACTGCCGTGGTACTGATCTCCTCGTTCAAGACGGGTCTGTGCCAGCTTCCTTCCTCTGTCTGAGTCTCCCCTCGGACAGACAGAGGACCTAAGGCCCCGACCTGTGGGGGTCACAGATTTGGAAGGGAGGAGCAGACATCCACAATGTTTTAGGGAGATGAGAGCTTGGAAATTAAGTGAGAGAGCAAGGGATACCCACTTTGGAGAGAATGATCACTGCTGAGTTCAGGGGCAGGTGGAAAAATGACGTCGTTTAGGAAGAGAAGGGCCATCCCATGTTTCCACCACTGCTGAGTATTCAGAGCACATTGTCTTCAAGAACCCAGGGTAGGGGCTTCCCTGGTGGCGCAGTGGTTGAGAGTCTGCCTGCCGATGCAGGGGACGCGGGTTCGTGCCCCGGTCCGGGAAGATCCCACATGCCGCGGAGCGGCTGGGCCCGTGATCCATGGCCGCTGAGCCTGCGCGTCCGGAGCCTGTGCTCCGCAACGGGAGAGGCCACAGCAGTGAGAGGCCCGCGTACCGCAAAAAAAAAAAAACACACACACACAAAAAAAACCCCAAGCCCTCTTCAGGTAAGCAGGTAAGACGTAAAATTCATAGTGTCTTTGCTGGCCCTGTCCCTCCAGCTCGCTCTCTCTGCAGGTTCTCTAGTTCACCCTTCAGGGGCTTCCATCATCTCTGCAGGTGGAGTGTCTGAAAAACCCTCTTTGGAAGGAGATCAGTCTGCCACAACCAGCTGACCTTGAATTCACAAGACTTAGTTGATGAAAGAGGCTAAAGGCGGCTGTATAGTTATCTCTGAATTGCTGGTAAATGTTTGAGATACGGAATATAGGTGAGCGTAGGGGAGAAATAAACGCATCAGTGGTTATTCTCTAGAGCAGTGCTGTCCATCAGAGCATCTGCTCTGGGAGTGGTGGGATGTCTCATACCCGTGCTGTCCAGTACGGGGGCCACTCGCCACGTGTGGCTGCCGTGACCCAGGAACTGAATCTCTAATCTGAGTGCATTTTAATTAATTTAAGTTTAAACAGAAATAGTCACATGTAGCCAGTAGCTACTGTAATAGTGTAGTTGAAGAGAATAAAAATCTGTTTTTAGATGATCACCCAAAAAACGGAGAAACGTGCTGTACTGGGTCCAGCTTCTCATTCAGGGGCACCAGCCCATGATTTAAAGATAAATCATATTAGAAACCCTCTCAAGGGAATTCCCTGGCAGTCCAGTGGTTAAGACTCCACGCTTCCAGTGCAGCGGGCGTGGGTTTGACAACACTTGGTTGGAGAACTACGATCCCGCATGCCGTGCAGCACGGCCAAAAAATAAAAATAAAAAAAGGAAAGTAGAATTAGAAACCCACCCAAGATATGTGAAGGCATCGTAACTTCAGCAGTAGAGATTACTTCTTTGCTCTTTAATAGTTTCTTCTTCCCTCGTCAGCGAAGAATTGGGCCAAGTGACAGATTGGAGTCGTGAAGAGAATTGGGGTTCCCTGAGGCCTTTGCTGTGTGGAGGGAACGCCGCTTCTCTGCAGGCAGAGGCGAGTCTTCAGAGGTCAGCCCATGTCTTCCAAGTGCATCTTGATGTGATGCTGAGTCCACGAGGGGCCAGCAGGATGGACACGTGGCTCCGTGGGCTGTCAAGGTGATGGTCAGGGGCTCTGCCTCCTGTGAGCCAATGAATGTTCTCAGCAGATTGGGGTCGGGGTTTATAGAGAGAAAACGCAGAATTCGAGCCCTGTAACTCACTGTGAAATGAACCCCGGGAGCAAGGCCGTGCTTCTCATCCCATTCCTGGTGAGCCCATTCCTTCTGCCAGTGAAAACTGAAAGCTTGATAGAATTACCTTTTCCCTTTTGTTAAGCACTCAAGGGCACTACGAGACATAAAGCGAAAACGTCCTTTGGGGTTAAGCCAATTTCCTTATCAGCGATATCCCAGGAGCACGTTCAGTAAAGCCCGTAAAGGCAGATGCAAAGCGAGGACGGAGGCCCGGCTGCCAGCTCCTTCTCCACACCTGCGAGCCCAGCGTCGTTTGTAAGCCACCCTTCTTCCCCTCCCTTGCACACGTGTAGCGAGCTTTCTGCTGGGACCTGATTCTGATGCAGAACCCTGGTTTGGGGGAGGGAGGGTCTGGAGGTCGGATCCTTCTGAGGTTTTACAAGATGACAGGCAGCAGGACCACCAAGTCTGCGAGTCCTTTCTGTGGATCAGCGACCAGCTTTAACTGCTCCATTTCCATAAGCCCACCGTGGCTGTTGAAACCCTCCATGTCCAGTAAATAAAGACAGACACAGAGAATAATTGAACAGACGCGGTGCTTAAAAGCACCTCCCCTATCATGTGGGCCCCATGGTGCTCGAGCAGTGGGATCCACACAGCACAGGCACCTGCGAGGCCGTGGAGTGAGGACGAGCCCTCCATCCCGTCCAGGAGGAGATGCCAGGAGGGTGAGGAGCTGCCACGCCCTTTCGTTCTGGCCACGTGGCGCTGGGGCCGTGTCCACATGTAACCTCGCTGCTGGTTCCTCTGGGGCAGCAACTGTGGGGTTGCTGTGATGTGGCGATGGTGGCAGAAATCAAAGCTGGGCTCGAGTTTCTACCCTCCAAGCTGAAATGATCCCGCCTGTGATCTATTTACCCACTGAGACAGATGTGCAGGACTAGCCTGTTATCACTTGGCCCCTGTAATCACCCCGGAGTGAGTGAAGCTTCCAAGAAGAGGGCGTCGCAAAGGAAACGCACCACACGAGCAGAGCTGTAATGATCTTGCCCAGTGGCTTAGGCAGGAGAGAACAGACACAAAACTTTACAAATCAGAGTCTTAGCCTTTTTTTCTGAACTGTTCCTTATGCCAGGGAATGCATTTTTTCTTTCCTTAATAAAAAAAGATCCTATATACACTAATATGTATAAAATAGATAGCTAGTAAGAACCTGCTGTATAAAAAATAAATAAAATAAAATTCAAAAAAAAATCCTGTTTTGTATGATTTCTGTCCTATCGCCCTGTCTCTCTGTGTGTCTGCGTCTCTACCTGCCCTGCCCTTCCACTGCTCAGTGTGGGTGTTGGGCTCATGGAGCTTGGTGTGTAGAACAATGTCCCATACACCCGTGTCCTCATATGGAAATGATCTACCAGCTGTCCTCTTTAAACTCCCATCTGAAGAGCCTTGGAGGCTTTTTCTTGTTCTTGTTTGATTGTTTTTACCTTTTCAGTTTTAGTTGTATCAAGTCATTATCAGAGTACTGGGATATAATGAAAAACAGCGGAGCTGAATCCGAATGGGGAAAAAGGCCTAAATGATTCCACTTAAATTCAGATTTTTTTTTTTTTTTTTTGCGGTACGCGGGCCTCTCACTGTTGTGGCCTCTCCCGTTGCGGAGCACAGGCTCCGGACGCGCAGGCTCAGCGGCCATGGCTCACGGGCCCAGCCTCTCCGCGGCATGTGGGATCTTCCCGGACCGGGGCACGAACCCGTGTCCCCTGCATCGAGGGGCGGACTCTCAACCACTGCGCCACCAGGGAAGCCCCTAAATTCAGATTCTTAAGGGGCTGAAATACATTTTTTAGTTGCCTGAGATTAATACACGTGCCCTACTATATTTCAAAATCAACTCCATATTTGTTGAGTAGGTTCTCACAAACCACCTGTGTTTAGCTACTACAACGATGGGTATTATGAAAGATACAGAAGAAATTGTTTTTTTATCCTGCAAAAGTTTGGGGATTGCTTACAAAAATGTACACAATAAAAAATGATAAAAGCAAAATAGATAAAATGTGGGATCATGGAAAACAAGTAGGATACCAGGAGGAGGGGATAATTGGGAGGAAGAGATATAAGACACTGTCCCTGCCCTCAAGGAGAGCACAGTCTGGATGGGGAGAAACATGCAAGCTGAAAATTCTAAGAAATATTAGAAGACAACGCATCACTCTACTAACTTTGCGGCAGAGATTACAAACCCGACATAAGCTTGGAGGAGACGAGGCGAGGAAGGTGGGAGTACGTTTTAGATAAAAAGGTGATGGGGCCTGAGCGATGAAGATGGAGAAATTTCCAATACGTTTCGGAGAAAGCACAGGACAGGCGGGCACACAGGAAGGACTGCAACACAAAGGCTCAGCGGCAGACACAAGGCAGCTCGTCCGTGGGGAGATGGAAACCCAGGGCTTGCACAGTACGTGCGTGCTTTGTAGTGAGCACAGGGCCAGATGCCTGCCTGCAAGGCAGGAAAGGCCGGCGGAAGGGTTCACCTGATGCTGCTGAAGGTTTCCCGATACAGAAGTGACGTGGGGGGAAGACCAGCCCGGCCGTTGTACGGGAGATCAGATGCGGAGCTGGGGGCCCGGGGGTCAGAGATGAGATGGGAGCTTCCCGCCCCGCCCCCACTGCGCGGGGCAGAGGGGACAAAGAAGCTGGCAGAGACATTTAGAGAAAAGGGCCGGTAGGAATTGATGGCTGAAGAATAGAGGAGGTGGGACAAAAACAGCATCTAAGATGTGCGTCAGGGTGACCATGGCAACCGCGGAGCCTTTGAGAAGGATGCAGACGTCAGCCGGAAGTGTAGTTCCAGGTCAAGACGAGAAGTTCCATTTTGGAAACGGTGAGTTCAAAATGATGGCGGGACATTTAAATTTCTTCCTGAAAACATGACATTTAAGCTCAAGTGGGGCAACGGTGGGAAAACGACCAACCAGGTGCTTTGAACTCCTTCAAGGGCAATGGGTGTGTGAGGTGGACAAGCCAGGACCGACGGCTGCAGTTGGGAAAGGCTCACAGGACAGAGTTGTCGTCTGGTAACGGGGCGAGAAGAGGGTCCCGGACAGCAGCTTCCAGCAGGAGAGGCCAGCAGGACCCACCACGGCAGACGGAGGGGCCGAGGAAGGCGGCGTAGTTCCCGTCTCCTCT
Organism: Aethalodelphis obliquidens; assembly: GCF_003676395.1. Lineage (NCBI taxonomy): Eukaryota > Metazoa > Chordata > Mammalia > Artiodactyla > Delphinidae > Aethalodelphis > Aethalodelphis obliquidens. Next base: position 1,130,304 of record NW_020838047.1, read on the forward strand.
GCACGGAGCCCCTGAGGGGGGGCTCCATTTGACCTTAGCGAGTTCTGTTCACAGTGCTTTGGAACCAAACCAAGGAGTTCTTGGCAGCCATGCTGACCCTTTTCCCTCCTCTCTTAAAAAAAAATTTTTTTAAAGCTATTCCTCTTTGAGAAAAGAATGCAAAGGCCTTGTAGACCCAGTCAGAGCTGAAATAAAATCCCTGTGTCCTTGCTCTGATGTGACTGTGCGATGACGTGGAAATTCTGCCGGTAGATGATGGGGATTGACGTGTAGGAAAGATGTCTTTAAAATCACAAACATCTCAGTGAGCACAGCCCAATAGTTGATATACAAACATGAGAGTGTTTCCTTACATTGATTTTTCGTGTGCAAAGTAAGGCCAGATCCTTTATGAGACAGACACCCACCCCGCTGCCCACTGTGCTGTTCATATAACTGCGGGCGGAGAACCCGCAGCCCGGCTACAAGGAGAGATTTCGGCAGGTGCCACCGCATAACCTACAAGCATCACACTTGCTGTCTGGACCTGCATCCTTTCTGGGCCTTCCCCCTGACGCAATTTCTTCCCATCTCTCATCCTTTTCTCTGCTTCTTCCATTGCATCCCTCCACCCTCCCCGGGCACATGGCCACAGGGAGGGAAGAAACACATGTTGTTGATGATTCTGTTAACTCTGCTGGTGATTTCTCAAGATCGGAACACAGGGTGACTTGAAAATGTTTCCCATCTAACAGGACAGAGGGAGGAGAAGGACCCAGAATTGTCTGTGTTTCTTCCTCAAAGAAAGGAAACGTCCTGGGAGCCAGATGACCACGCAGATCCTCAGAGATGGCAAGTCCAGACCACGGATTCCTGTGTCCCCAAATGCAGAGATAGACCTGGGGGAGGTGTCACCTGATGTGGCTGAAGGTCGTCCTGGGCTGGTACAGACGCCCCCTGTCCTCTGTCCTGTGCTGACGAATCTCCCCCACAACCCAGGCATAGAAACAGAAGGGCAGTCAGAGATCACAGGTACCCGTCCCTGCAGTGCAGGCGGCGTGGAGGGGAGGCTGAGCAGGGCAGTCCCGCCCACACCCAAGCCCCCAGGGGCTGGCTCTGCTCCTCTGCTGGTGGGCGAGGCCGGGATCTGAGCGGGAAGCTGCTGGTGGGACCCCCGGAAGCGCTGCCCCTCGTGATCTTTCCTCAGGAGTACGAGCGGGTCTCCCATTTCTTGCCCTGTTCTCTTGCTGTGTCGGACCCGTCTCCTCTGCACTGTTCGATCTGCTCATGTGCCTGCTGACTTTTTTTTTTTTTTAATTGGAGTCTAGTCGATTTACAATGCTGTGTTAGTTTCAGGTGTACAGCACAGTGAATCAGTTATACGTATACAGGTATCCACTCTTTTTTAGATTCTTTTCCCATATAGGTTATTACAGAGTGTTGAGTAGAGTTTCCTGTGCTCTACAGTAGGTCCTTGTTGGTTATCTATTTTATATGTAGTAGTGTGTGTATGTCAATCTGAAACTCCTAATTTGTCCCTCCCCCCTTCCCCTTTGGTAACCATCAAGTTGTTTTCTATGTGAGTCTGTTTCTGTTTTGTAAATACATTCATTTGCATCATTTTTTAAATCAGATTCCACATATGAGTGATATCACATGGTATTTGTCTTTCTCTGACTTACTTCACTTAGTAGGACAATCTCCAGGTCCATCCATGTTGCTGCAGATGGCATTATTTTGTTCTTTTTTATGGCTGAGTAATATTCCATTGTACATATGTACCACATCTTTATCTGTCATGTCATGTGTTGACAGACATTTAGGTTGCTTCCATGTCCTGGCTATTGTAAGTAGTGCTGCTGTGAACATTGGGGTGCATGTATCTTTTCAAATTATGGTTTTCTCAATCACGTACTTGCTGACTTTTGTCTGTGATTTTCCTTGTTCTTAAAGGTGGTAGAGGGTGTGGGGTGTCCTGTGTGTCTCTGATCACGGTAGTTAAGATGTGTTCTTTTAGAATGGGGTGGGATCCACCCCAAAGGTGGGATCTCACCTTTGGGAGAAGGGGAACATTTAGATTTATTGCAGTTTTTGTTTGGCATCTTAGTGACAAGGATGAGAGTAGGTGCAGGATTGTGGGAACCTAAGGCCGTACGTTTGGGGCTTAAAGACGTGGAGGAATCATAGGACCCCTTCAGGCCCAGCCCCTTTCCCCGTACCTGACCGTGAACTTCTGGTAGCCTGGGTGCAGACGTAGGTACAGACGGGCTGGGTCGTGGGTCACTAAGTGATCAGGGCAGAGAGGAGCTGGTGGCTGAACAGGGCCTGGTGGTGGCGAGTCGGGACCAGTGCCCAGAGCTGAGCTGGGGGAGGAGGCACTGGGTTTGGGCAGGGTCTCCTCCCGCAGCCTGGCGGGTGTCAGAGCCCGGGCCATCTCCTCCCATCTCACTGGCCACGGACCCTCCGGGTATCTCTATCTCAGTGAAGGGCACCCCCGCCAAACTGGCCCAGGGACTTGGAGCTGAGCCCCTTAATCCCTGCAGCTCCTGGGCACCGGGTGGGGTAGTGGTCAGCACGGCAGCTGAGGCCTGGGGCTGGGGGTCTTCTCAGCAGGGGAGGGAGAGGGGTGGAATGCGTCTCTGAGTCTTGTGTCATCTGCCCCCATTGCTCCACTGGGCCAGAGCAGAGCCCTTTGTAGACGTTCCGGGAACAGTGACTCTCTTGGGCTGGCTTGGTCGGGAGGCCCTCACGCCCTCCCAGGCCCGAGCCCAGGGTGTTACAGCCCCAGGGGCCCGGGGCCAGGGGACAGAGCTCCCCTCTCGGTGACAAGACCGTGACCTCGCTGACAGGAAGCCGCTCCTGTTAAACCCTCAAAGCACAGGGCCTCGGGGGTTGGCCCCTTGCCTACAAGCCATGTGGGTCTTCGACGCCCCTCAGCCTCCTGGCAGGGGTCCTCCTCCACTCTCCCCCGCACCCCCATTTCTAGTGGTCTGAGTAGTTCATTAATTGAATAGTGGATATTTGGGCACAGATACGTTGAACTCAGTACTGTGTTTTGAAGACTCACGATTCTAACAGTTTGAAATAATCTTGCTTTTCTTGCCAGAGATACGTAAGCTGTATTAAGTGAGACTAAACGGTGACGTTTAAGAAGGTAAGTAAGGCCCAGAGCTTATAAACTATTTTACGTGGCGGCTCCTGTGTGTTTCTGTGGTGGAATCTGAGTCGCCAGTGATGGGCGTGAAGCTTGCAGGGCAGCAGGTGTCTGGGGTGGGCTGCAGCCACTGGTCAGGATGCCCACCCACGCACAGGCTCCTCCGGGCACAAGGACGGCATGTGTAGGCTGCAGGGCACGGGTTTTGGGCTCAGACGTCGGACGCGCAGACAGACGGCTGCACGCTGCCTCATCCTCCAGGGATGTGCGGGGCTGTGAGGAAGCTGCCGTGGAAGCTGGGTGGGGGGTTGTTCACAGATCACAGAGAACGTGCAGCCCCTCAACCCCTGCGTGGCTTCTGTCTTCTCAAAGAAGAGTCCTCTGCAAACTAAAAAGTGCAGATCAAACAGCTGAGAGGATTGTATGAGAGCATGTTCCTAGCCAGGAAGAGGAAATCCCGGGATGCTGAAGAATCCACGGATGCAGTGGAGAAATCCTTGGGATAATCTCGGAGGAATCGTGAAAAATAACGGAGCCCCAGGAGATGGGGAGATGACAGTTGTAATTTTCAAAAAGAGAAAGAGTGCAGGTTCTGTGCAGTTCAGATCAGTGGGCTTGATGTTGACTCTGGGCCAGCATCTTGAAGAACGTCCGCGAAGATGGTTTCCAAGCTCTCGCAAAGGGCATCAGTGACTCTGAAGAGCCAGCCCAGGTCCCGAAAAACACATGGTGTCAGGCTGTTTTCACCTCCTTTTCCGACAGGACCATCCGACTGGCAAATGTGTAAGTGAGGTTGGTGATGACGGCCCACAGTCCAGGAAGGACTCACTCCAGGGCCATGAGGATGAGGGAAGAGGCAGATCTCACTGGCTGCTCTTAGGTCAAAACAACAGAGACAGATTCTAGTTAGTTTAAGCAGAAAAGGGATTTTATTCAAGGATATAGAGCCGCTTACCGACTCTCGGGAAGGGCTGGACAGCCGGGTTTGGACATCACACGTCAGAACTACATCCAGAAATCACGGGGCTGGTCCTGTGAGGACACAAGAGCTTGTCAACACCAGCCTGGGCATCACCTTTCCCACTGCCGACACCATGACCCTGGTGTCCCCAAGGGCATGAAGCTGTCCCCACCCTCTCTAGCTCCTGGGTCACAGTTCGGCACGATGCTTCCAACCGCTGGAGCCCGGATCCCATGGCTGTACCCGAGCTGCAAAGGATGCTGGGAAAGCCAGAGGCTGGCATTTTCTGCCTTTTTCATTCTGGGAGTTGGTCTTGGCTCCCGAAAAATTCATAAGGTGGGTAATTGCCCCACATAGAAAAGGGGCTCAGATGATGACGGCCATAAAGACTGGCTAATGTCCTGCTCCCAGAGGTTGAGGGAGAGGGTAATTGGGTAGGTTTATAAATGGTCGAAGGATCATAGGGTTGCTAATTAATCAATCCTTTTTAATCTAAAAGAAGGTTGTTATTGGCATACCGCAGGACTCTGCGTTTTTGTGCTACACAAGATTTTTTTTTTTTTAATCGGTGGCTTATTTTATCTGCAGGTGACACAGAACTAGAGCGGAATGCTAATACATTCAAGGGAAAGATCAGAATCACAAAAGGTCTCTGAAAGTCTGAATGAACCAGCCCATAGGACAGGACAAAGTCTATCAGTAAGTAAATGGCGGGCTCTGTTTTCGGGTTTTAAAAACCCAACCGCTCAAATGCCTAGTCGCAGCTAAGAAACAAGCCATTGTTTAATGCGGTTGCCAGGAAAGCTAATTAAACTCTAGGCCGCGTGAATGGACCGCAGTGTTGAGAACAAAGCGGTCCCGCTCCGCACTGAGCGGCCACAGCTGAGCCCCGAGCCAAGCCCTGAGCACCACGGTCCGTGAGGGCCCGGCCAGTCGTAGATGCTCCCAGGGGCTCCGGGAAGGTGAGTGGACTCAGCGCCGGGACGGGAAGAGGGGCCTTGGAGGGAGGGATACGAGAGGGGTCACCAGTCACCCAAAGAGTGTGCACGTGGGAGAAGGGGAGATCTCGCCCACAGGGTGTCAGGGGCTGAAACTGAGGCCCAATCCAGCCAATTATAGGGCGTCCTCAGCAAAAGGAAGAAACCATTCTGTTGCAGGAAGGGGGACCCCTTCCAGGGCCCGAGAGTGGGCTCTTGTCTAACACTCGGATATGAACTGTCCGAGGAGACACACGTGCTGACAGAGCAAGAGACGTTATTGGGAAGGGGCGCCCGGGCAGAGAGCAGCGGGGTAAGGGAGCCCAGGAGGACTGCGCTCCACGTGGCTCACAGTCTCGAGTTTTATGGTGATGGGGTCAGTTTCCAGGTTGTCTCTGGCCAATCAGCTTGCCTGGCTCATATTTGGTCCAACGCAGGGTCCTTCCTGGTGGCACACGCATCTCAGCCAAGATGGATTCCAGCAAGGAGGATTCTGGGAGGTTGGCAGGATATATTATGGGCTGGTGTCTCCTCCCTCCTTTTGGCCCGCCCGAATTCTTCCGGTCGGTGGTGGCTTGTTAGTTCCGCATTCCTTACCAGGACCTCCTGTTGAAAGAGAACTCACGCAAGCAGTTACTCCCGGGCCTGGCTGGGGCCGGAGGTTTCCGTCAGTGGTTCCCCAGCAGTTCCGCCTGAGCTAGAAGAGTCTGGGGCAGGGGTGGGGTGGGGCGTGTCACACGTACCTGTCACTGGAGGTGTTCAGCTGAGAGGTCGTGGCCAGCAGTAGAGGCGCTGTTGAGGGACCCGCAGCTAAGCTTAGACTAAGTGAACGTCCAGCTTTTTTTAGCTTTAATATTTTTATTTAAACATTTTATTGAGATACAATTGGCATATAACACCACATTAGCGTCGGGTGTATAATGGTACGGTATACGTACGTATTGTGGGATGATCGCCACATTGTCGAGGTAACATCCCTTCCCATACAGTTACAGAATCTTTTTCCTGTGACGAGAACCTTTAAGATCTACTCTCTCTGCAGCGTTCAACTCTGCGGTACTGTACTGCTCACTATAGTCAGCATGCTGTACACTACATCCCAGGGCTTAGTCATTTTGTAACTGGAAGTTTATACCTTCCGACTCCACTGTTGGCAACCGGTATTTATCTTTCTCTGACTCACTTCACTGAGCATCATGCCCTCCAAGTCCATCCATGTTGCTGCATGTGGCAGGATCTCCTTCTTTCTCTTGGCCGAGTAATATTCCATTGTGTGTATACACCACATCTTCCTTATCCATTTATTTATTGATGGACACTTAGGGAGCTCCCAAGTCTTGGCTCTTATAAATGGTGCTGCTATGAACCTAGGGGTGCATGTATCTTTCATCATTAGTGTTTTCATTTTTTTCGGCCGAGTACCCAGGAGTGGAATTTCTGGGTCAGATGGTAGTTCTATTTGTAGTTTTTTAAGGAACCTCCATGCTGTTCTCCATAGTGGCTGTATCAGTTTACATTCCCACCAACAGTGCAGGGAGGTTCCCTTTTCTCCACACCCTCTCCAGCATTTGATATTTGTATTCTTTTTGGTGATGGCCATTCTGACAGGTGTGAAGTGATATCTCACTGTGGTTTAGATGTGCATTTCCCTGATGATTAGTGATGTGGGACATCTTTTCATGTGCCTGCTGGCCATCTGTATGTCTTCTTTGGAAAAATGTCTATTCAGGTCTTCTGCCCATGTCCTAACTGGATTGCTTGTTTTTTCTGTTGAGTTGTATGAGCTCTTTTGGAGAGTTACCCCTTACCAGATATATGGTTTGCAAATATTTACTCCTATTCAGTAGATTTCCTTTTCACTTTGTTGATGGCTCCCTTCGCTGTGCAGAAGCTTTTCGTTTGAGGTAGTCCCACTTGCTTATTTTTGCTTAGAACTTGCCATTTTAAGATTCTGTTTTCTATGGAAATATCTGGCATCACGAAGGTAATATAAGTCGCTCTAATATATGCACGAGGATTTTAAGAGATTTGATTTAGTCTCTGCTGAATACTTGAGCTGCACCCAACTTACAGTGGAGATGGGAGATAGCCTCGTTTTACCTGCAGGGTTGGTAATGCTTTCATTTCAGTTCCGCATGAATCGTGACAGTCACGCCAGCCTGGAGCTGCGCGAGGGGAGGGGGGTGAGTGAAGAGAGTCCAAAGAAAGCAAACGAAGCCGTTCAGCTTCAGGGCACTTGGAGAAGCACAGTCCGGGCCTCTCACCCGCATTCCAGGAGAGAAACAACGCAGGGGACGAGCGAAGGGAATTGCGGTGCTCAAGTTGGTTGCTCCGGGTGGACGGGGAGGGGTCCCGAGGGGCCCTGAGCACAGTGGGTGCCACGTTGGGAGGACAGGGTAACTCGTGCTTACATGGTCATTCTCTGCCTCCAAGATAACAGCAGGTGAAAGGGGAGAGAAACAAAGAAAAAGCAGACCCCATACTACTCACACAGTAAGTCCCCTGCATATGAACGAGTTCCCTTCGGAGAGCGCATTCGTAAGTCCCATTTGTTCATAAGTCCAGCAAAGTTAGCCTAGGTACCCAACTAACACAGTCGGGTATATAGTACCCAACTATCATAGGTTTCTAACACTTTTCACACAAATAATACATAAAAAACAAAGAAACACAAAAAATAGAGAAACCCTTTTTAATCTTACAGTACAGTCCCTTGTAAAGTACAGTAGTCCAGTACAACAGCTGGCACACAGGGGCTGGCATCGAGGAAACAGGCAAGAAGAGTTACTGGAGGGGGGAGAGGAGGTGGGAGATGATAGAGCTGAAGGATCGTCAGCAATAGGGGACGGAGGGCAAGCTGCAATGTCACTCACGCCTGACGCTGACGGCACAGGTTCTGGTTCCTTGCTGGAACCAGATGCATATTTGCATCTTTGAAAGTTCGCAACTTGTAAGTTCGTATGTAGGGGACTTACCGTATTACCTTAGATTAGGCCAGCGTGGTGGGAACTGTGATTATGAGGTTGACAGGGCTAACGGTGCTCGTGGCCTGTGACCTGTATGAGAGACCACGTGTTCCTCTCCTGAATCCTTCCCCGAATTAGGGTCAGGAAGTGCCAAGGAACACTGACAGCAGCAGATTTCTGGAAGTTCAGAGTATGTCTGGTCCAGGCCCTGCTAATCCCACCCCAGGCGTAGGCGAATCCTCAGCACACGAGGCGGCCTTTGTGATTGGACTCTTTCGGGGACGTGGGGCAGGGGGCAGGGATTTCCAATGTGTACAGTGGGTTTCAAATGTATGGTGACACCTCTGATGTGCAAAACGGGCCTTTATTCCTCTGGAACTGCACCGAGATTGCTGGTGAGGTGGTGAAAACCCAAACTTGGCCCTTGAGGGTAACAGACCCCCTTCTGGCCTAAAAGCCTCCTCTGGGCAATTCCTCGGTCAGTTCAGGATTTTAACTCGTTCGGGGCCGGTCTCCCTCGTCCTCTCCACCGCTGAGCCTGGGGTGAGGCCTGTGCTTTCTGTGCTCCTGCCCCCAGCCCACCCCCTTGGAGACGTCTTGTCACCTTGCTCTCAGTGTCGGCCTTGGTCCCGTGCTTTCACCACTGACCACCTGCATCCCGGCCGGGCTGCTGTCACCAACCCTTCCTCCCGCTCCCGAGGGGCTGTGACTTCCCCACTCGGAGAGAGAGCTGAGGGGGCTCAGGTGGGTGGTCGTCCGCCGCCCTCCATCAGTCCAGGCCTGCCCTCCCCGCGTCCCTGTAGGGCAGGCGGCCAGGGCGGTGGAGACACAGGCCCCAGGCTCTCCGCCCTCACCCCGCGTTCTCTGCCCCCAGCCCGCAGACTCTCAGCGCCGGGGATGCGCCGCCCCCACCCCGCCCACGCCTCCTGTACGGCTCTCCCCCCGCCTGCCTGTCTAGGCTCCGCCGCCGCCCCCTGTCCTGTGTACGAAATACTTTCATTGCTTTGTTTCTTGATGGGGAAATGACCTCATACCGTGACCTGCATCATTTAGAAGCTAACACCTGCTCTACGATCTCCTCCTCCAAGGTCTTAGCATCATCTTAAAGCCAAGCCCTTTTGAAACTCCAGATCACAGCACCACCTCTCTGTCTGTCTCGCGCCGCCCCGCGCCGCCCTTTCTCTTACGCTCACGCACGCACGCGCACGGCTAGCTCTGTCACGTGTCTTCAGCTTCACGTCCTAAATTGTGACTCCGCCCAGCACCTTCCCTGACTGCTGTGTCTGGCCCGTGTCCTGAGCACATCAGCGCCGTCGGACCCACGGGTGGACAGCCAGTAACTCCCCGAGGTAAAGAACCTCAGCTTAAAATTTTAAAATGTTATTTTAATCTTCGAGAACCCCTATGCCTCCACGCCACGTAAGTGAAGATGAAAACGTGTGAGTAAAAGGCAGGGTGACGTGAGTGTGACTTGCCCCCGTCCTGGTGGAGCCCGGGTAAAGGAGAAGCGGGGTCCCTCGTGACCGCTCAGAGCACCTCACCTAGTCGGCGAGTGTTTCTCCGTTTCCAAACCTTCCCCCCGAGGAAACAGGGAGACAACACTGCTGCCCCGCAGATCCAGTGGAGGCTCAGCCACCTGCACTCCTGCGGTCGTCCGTAAAGACCGGCCGGTTCGTAAGCTGGCACAGTGGTCATGACGGCCCTGTCGCTTCTCGTCGGAAGAGCTTTACGTTTTAGAGGGCAGCTAGGTTTCTGTGCTTCGAGTCTGCCTGGGCCCATCAGGGGTTGTCTCGGATGTACTTCCCGTAAGTGGCGTGTCGGGTGTCGGTGCCGGCCTCACAGCAGGGATCGTTGGGGGGCTGTTCCGACCCCAGGCCCTTTGTGTGCAGCTGTCCCCAGTGGTCTCCCACCTCTGGAGGCCACCTTCTCCCACGCCGCCACACCCGCCACCCCCCGTTGACTGGACCTTGTCAGCGCTGGTGGCATCTCAGCAGAGCTGACGGGCATGTGGCGGGGGATGCTGACGGCAGGGACAGGCGGTGGCCCGGAGGACGCAGCTCCAGGGACACAGCTGGGGCCGCCTCCTCGGGAGGAGGGAGAGAGGAGAAAAAGCAGAGGGGATGACTTTCACGAGGAAAAGGGAGCAGCGTTGAAGTCGGTCAACATTCAGACCATTTCAGCATTTTCCCTGCGCTTCTCCACGGGACGTGGGGGGCATAGGTGGAGCCGGAAGTTGACACGGTCCAGGAGCCTCTTTAAGGAGAAGAACACAGAGACACTGCTTGGAGAGAGATGCCCAGTGTTCTCCTGACTTGCTGCAGGTGATAAATCCTTTCTTCTCCTGACAATAAAAAAGAACAAGGATGCAAAATTAGATTACAAAATTAGTTATGACATAACGAGTGAAGAAGTCACCGAGAATTATGTGTTGTAAAAAAGCTAACAAATAATACAAAATCTCGAAATCCAGAAACATAATACAATATTTGAATTAGCTAACTGGCTGCTATACTTCTGTAAAACTTTTCCTCCCTACCTCCTTTGCCTGTATATTCTTTGGTCATTTTTTTTTTTTTTTTTTTGCGGTACGCGGGCCTCTCACTGTTGTGGCCTCTCCCGTTGCGGAGCACAGGCTCCGGACGCGCAGGCTCAGCGGCCATGGCTCACGGGCCCAGCCGCTCCGCAGCATGTGGGATCCTCCCGGACCGGGGCACGAACCCGTGTCCCCTGCATCGGCAGGCAGACTCCCAACCACTGCGCCACCAGGGAAGCCCTCTGGTCATGTTTTTAAACAAAAGATTGAATATCATTCAGTCTTCCCTCTGGCCTGGTTGGTTGAAGTGGATTTATGGATGGTTTGAACGTGTTGTTCTTGGTTAAAGCCATTTAAACTTCTGGGCTGGTGTTAAATCTGGGATCACGTCAATCACACTCCCTTTACTTTTTCTTTTTTTTTAAAGATTTTTTTGATGCGGACCTTTTTTAAAGTCTTTATTGAATTTGTTACAATATTGCTTCTGTTTTATGTTTCTTTGGCCACGCGGCCTGTGGGATCTTAGCTCCCCGACCAGGGATCGAACCCTCACCCCCTGCATCGGAAGGCGAAGCCTTAACCAGTGGACCGCCAGGGAAGTCCCTATCACGTTCCCTTTAAAGATAAGCTGTGGGGCTTCCCTGGTGGCGCTGTGAGGCTGAGGGATTCTGAGACTTCGGAGCAGCCGCATCTGAAGGATGAAGGGTGCCGGGCGTCAGGTCCTACCCGAGCAGGCTGCCCGGAAGACCGCCCGCCTCAATGGCCAGTTCCGGGACTTGCTGACAGAGTCATTTTGAAGGAGGGGCGAGGCGTGGGGGATGAATGCAGCACGAGTGGCAACTTGGGGCGGTTCTGCAGGCTCTCAGACCGCCCCCACCAGTGCCCACCAGCAGAGTCCAGTGCCCCGAGCAGACAGCCCCGTCATGATGAGTTTTAGGAAGGTGAGCAGTGTCTCTGCCTCCTTAGCTCTCTGGATTTTCAAGTGATGTGATTTTTGTTATCACTGTTTCTCTTCTGTGCTGTTTGTGCTGTGAGTGGGTGGCGAGCGTCAGGGTGAGGGTCGTCCGTGGACTGAGATGGGGGGAGCATGCTTTGGCACACCTGGAACGCGGTCACTGGCAGCCAGGGCGCGAGGAGGGGGCGTGCGTGGGCTGGGAGCCACCAGGGCAGCACGCAGCTGAGGAGCTAGCTCTTCCTGCTTGGGCGTGAATTACTCTGCCCGGACCGTCCGCGTGTTGCACGGCTGCTCCCCGGGAAGGACGGACGCCCTGGAGACCCTGGACCAACAACGGCTTCTTGTGGAGCAGAGACACCAGCTTCATGGCCACCTTAGGAGCCGCGGAGGAGCATCACAGGAAGGACACAGGACAGGGTGTGGGCTGCCCTCCTGCTTCCGACTCAGAAGGAAGAAGCCACGCCATCCTGGGGCCAATCATCAAGGCCAGAGTGATGACAGAACATCGGTACAGACAGTGAGTGTGTGTGGTTATGAAATGATGCTCGTCCTGTTACTGCCGGGTCCGCCCGCTGTGACCAGGACTGTTTCCGACGCACCCTTCTATTCAACATCAGAGATTGAGGAGTGATGCTTGGGCCATTATCTTTTTCCTTCCCCGTCCCTCTTCTCTCTTTCCTCGGAATTGCTGCCACAGCGACTTGAGTTGTATAACTTAGAGCCGGGAGCTAGGTCGGGGTGGGGAGCGGTTTGTATCCAGATGCGCCGGATGTGGAGGAATCTCAAGAAAATGTGGGTAACCCTCAGGTGTGGACCCCACGCACCTAGCCCACGTTAGCTGGTGTTGGCCGAGGGTAGAACTCGAGGGAAGGAGTGTTGGTTCAAGTTAGAAAGGCTCTGGTTTCTGTTTGATGTGAAACAAATCATGCCGTTTACAAGTCCTGTGACGCTCAAAGGTTTAACCAGCATTTACACCGTGCTGTATGGGGTCCAAAGCACAGATGCCAACACGGGGCCTTTGAAGACAAGACACGTCTGTCAATGATGCCCGCCCTTTGGGTGTTCCACCTGTGGTTGCTTTTCTTTCTGTTATCTTGTTTAAGATTAATTTTGTTACGGTATCCTCTTTTTTTCCCCCCTTTTTAAAAATTGAAGTATAGTTGATTTACAATGTTGTGTTAGTTTCAGGTGTACAGCAAAGTGATTCGGTTATACGTATACATATATTCATTCTTTTCAGATTCTTTTCCCATATAGGTTATTACAGAATGTTGAGTAGAGTTCCCTGTGCTCTACAGTAGGACCTTGTTGGTTATCTATTTTATATATAGTAGTATGTATGTGTTAATCCCAAACTCCTAATTTATCCCTCCCCCTGTCCCACGTTTCCCCTTTGGTAACCATAATTTTGTTTTTGAAATCTGTGAGTCTGTCTCTGTTATGTTAATAAGTTCATTTGTATCATTTTTTAATTAGATTCTACATATGAGTGATATCATATGATATTTGTCTGAGTTACTTCACTTATATGATAATCTTTAGGTCCATCCATGTTGCTACAAATGACATTATTTCGTTCTTTTTTATGGCTGCATAATATTCCATTGTGTGTATGTATGTGTGTGTGTGTGTGTATATATATATATATTACCACATCTTCTTTAACCATTCCTCTGGGTGCATGTATGTTTTTGAACCATGGTTTTCTCAGGGTATATGCCCAGTAGTGGGATTGCTGGGTCGTATGGTAATTGTATTTTTAGTTTTTTAAGGAACCTCCACACTGTTCTCCGTAGTTGCTGTATCAATTTACATTCCCACCAACAGTATAGGAGGGTTCCCTTCTCTCCACACCCTCTCCAGCATTTATTATTTGTAGATTTTTTGATGGTGGCCATTCTGACTGGTGTGAGGTGATACGTCATTGTGGTTTTGATTTGTATTTCTCTAATAATTAGAGATGTTGAGCATCTTTTCATGGGCTTCTTTGGCCATCTGTATGTCTTCTTTGGAGAAATGTCTGTTTAGGTCTTCTGCCCATTTTTGGATTGGCTGGTTTGTTTGTTTTTTTGATGTAGACCTGCATGAGCTGTTTGTATATTTTGGAGATGAATCCCTTGTTGGTCGCTTCATTTGGAAATATTTTCTCCCATTCTGAGGGTTGTCTTTTATACCACATCATCCTTATCCATTCATCTGTCGATGGACATTTAGGTTGCTTCCGTGTCTTGGCTATTGTAAACAGAGCTGCAGTGAACATAGGGGTGCATGTATCTTTTCAAACTGTAGTTTTCGTCTTTTCTGGATACATGCCCAGGACAAGCATACTCTTTTTGTCCCTCAAATGTATTTGCCAGAATGTATATTATGGGGACCAGAGGAGCACTGGACGGTCGTGGTCTGCCTGGATGACCTTGTTCCCCGATCTGTGGCCTTTAACCAGCAGCTGTGTCTGTGGCATCATAAACCTCATCCAGTGTAAGGGGTGGATGCACATGAGGATATAAGGTATTTCGGAGCTGGAAAGCCCACACGTTGCCAGATGCCTCCGTTGACAGCTAGGACCCAGCTCATGCACTTCCTCGGGGCTGCGGGAGACGACTCATTTCCCCTCGACTGACCGTCTTGTGGGCGTGTGGACCTGCTCTGCGCCCAGCAGGCCTCCGTGGCGACGGGCTGAGGCTCCAGCACTGTGCCTGCTGGGCAGAGCCTGGCCACAGCGAAGAGGACCCAGGATCCTTGCGATTGTCCTTGAAGGAAAACACAGGGCCGCGGGGCTCACAGGTGCCGGGCGAGTGGGCACGTGGCGTGATGTTCCCACTCCCTCGACTGGAAACAGAGCCCAGCCCCCAGGAGGCACTGCGACCCCGGGGTCCCAGGATGCCGGGAAGGAGGGCTGCTGTCAGTCCGACCTTTAGAATCTCTGCCCCGGTCTTCTCCCACAGGAGGGTCGGGGGCTCCAGCACTGTGATGGAGGCAAGCAGATTTTAAGAGGTCTGCTTTCGGGGGCGCTCCCAGGGCTGAATGTTCAGTCTTCCTTGTTCCAGCAGGTCCTGGCAGCTTGGTGCAGGGAAGTCACCAGCACACACGCCCGGCTGTTGGTAAAGAGGGGCAGCTGGGGCCCCTCAGACGGCACAGCCCCAGGGGAGCAGGTGCGGGGCCCAGGGCACCTTTCTGGGAGTGGTTCCCGAGGGTGGGAGCTGTGGGCTGGATGCTGACTGCTTGCAAGGGCTTGAGAGCCAGAGGGAGCTCTGCTTTTGTTTTGTTGAAAGATACTTTATTGGGAGGATTTCCACTCGGGGTCTGGCTGGAAGGACATGTCCGCTCTTTCCCCTCCCCCTTGCAGAAGTCTAAAGCCCACAGGGGTCCCCAGGATCCGGTTCTTTCGGCGGTGTTGCCGCTCTATTTGGTCTTAAGAGCTGATGCCCTGGAGCCTTGCTGTCCCTGCACTGGGCCCACCACATGGCTGGTAGTTATGACGCTGTGTTTCCGACACGGGCCTGAATGCAAGAAGCCGGGGGCAGAGGAGGCGTCTGTCAGCTTTGGGAAATGCTGGATTTTCCAAAGCCTAAGTCGTAGACAGGCTTTTCTGACACTGCGGAGGAGGCGCTCTGCTTGTCCAAAGGAAGGGAATAGAAGGCTGGAAAGCTTTGGGGAGCTTGGAGGAGCTGTCACTGGGGCGTCTCCCTGGTCACGAAGCCCCGGAGGAGATACCAATCCCCGAGACTCACACCTTGGGTGTGTTTGCTGGGAAGGGCACCGTGACAGCACGTGACATGGTGGCCCTGTCCTGGGAACCGAGCCGAGCTCCGGGGCACGGTGTGGCCTGGCTGTCGAGGAAGTTCCTCTGTCACTCTGCTGGGTTCCACGTAATTGTCAAATTGGGAGTGTGTCATGGTGGGTCTGTGACTTCCCAGGCTGGCGGTGACCTCACAAGGACTATTACAGACCCCTGGGACCCACGGCCAGCAGAGAGAATCGCTACCTCCCTCTCTATCCCATGACCTCGAACATTCTGGTCACCACCATGGCCTTTTGTTCTTGGAGGGGACAGGAACTTTGCAAAGTGGGGTCACGCTATTGCTTCTGTCGGTCATCTTCCCAGACTTGCCTGATTCTCAGGGTCTCAGTCTTTGGCTCTGTTTCGCATATCTGTTTTTTGAAGTGTTTTTTTTAAAAATAGGATGAACTACTGTGTGTCAAGCATACAGAAGAGCGCAGAAAATAACATAATAGGGATCCGAGTGTCCACCGTCCAGATTTAACAAATACTAGCATTTTGTCCCATCTGTATCAGACATTTTTTAAGTTGCGTTTAGAATTAAATCCCCTGCATGTGTATTTTTGGTAGATGGGAAGCATCGATAAGTTCAATTCTAGTTGGTTGCTGGCCATGCACAGAAGCGCCTCTGAGTCTCCGGATACTGGAAACGTTGTATGTTTGTGCAGAGCGGTACTGCCCCAGCCACATGCCTTAAGCAGAAGGATTGCCCTAAAGACTGTCTCAGCACCTGGGCAAGTTTTCTCGGACTTGCACCGTGTACGTTTTCTCCACCAGTTTGCCATATGTTCACAGGGCTAACGCCCATCCCCACCGAATGCGAGAACCCTCTGGCTCCAGAGGTTCCAGGTGTGAAAAAGTGCACCCAAACTGCTGAGTGTTGCCTCACTTAATAAGAAAGGATACTAAATATTTTCAGAAAATTAAACAACCCTTTAAACAACGTTCAAAAACATTTTGATGTCCGCGTGAGCCAAACTCCTGGAAAGCTAAGTGTTCGCTCTCCTCCTGGGACAGAGGCTGGAATATTCAGGCTTTACAGAGAGAGAGACATTTCTCCTAGAGTTTAGCCCTGAATCTCCGGTTCAGTTTATTCTTACCAGACTGTCCTGAGAATGTTTCAGACTCAAAAGGCCTGGAGACACACTCATGCTCTTTGCACCTAATTATGCCAGCTTTGCAGTTTCTCCGTTTTTCCGTGAAAGGCACCGCTGTTCTTCCAGCCACGTGATCCGGCCTCAAGTGCCTTGCCTCCTTTGTCCTCAGCATCCAGTATCTTTCCTCCAAACGTTTCTCACTTCTGTCTGCTCCTCCCCAATCCCCTTGCTGCTGTCCGAATTGGGGTATTTCTCCTCATGCGGTTGGGCGGATTCTGTCTTTGTGCTTTCCCCTTTCAGTCCAGTTCAGGACCAGATTATCTTCTGAAAGGAGCATCGTGTGCCATTCTGCTCAAAATCATCCAGTGGTCCCCACAGCTGACCAAAGACCAGTTTTCTACCCAGAACCTCCCATGCTTTCCTCCTCTGTCCGCATGTACATGTCTCTCTGTGTCCCACGCAACATCCCACGAAGCCTCTGCCCAGGCACACGGCACTGCTTGCCCTCTCTGATCCTGAGTCTTCTTCCACTATTTCCTCTGCCTCAGTCTTCCCTTCCCTCCTTCATTAAACGAACCAACCATCACGGGGCGCCTACTAGGAAACAGGTTATGTGAAACAACACCTACGCATACAGACCTTGCAACCTAACGGAGAAAACAATAAACAGGCAGTCAGCAAGCCAGGCTGTGCAGGAAGTACCACAGCAAGGAAGGACAGGAACACCAGACCCAGGTGTGGGGAGTCACGGCAGGCTTCCCAGGGGAGAGACACACAGAGGGTGATTCGTCCTTTAGGATGGTTAGCGGGGGGAAGGGGAGGGGGACGGGAGGCAAGTAACTCGGGGACATGGCAACGTTGGCTTGGAGGAAAGCTGGGAGAAGCAGTGGGTTCTGGGCACATCTCAGAGCAGGACCATCAGGACTTTGCCATGGATCAGAGAGTGGGAGCAGGAGGGGCGAACAGATTCTGCTTCTGCAGATGGAAGAGGGGAGTTGCTCTTTACAGAGCTGGGGAGGACTCTGGGGAAGAGAGAGGTTCAGGCTTTGACGTGCTGGTTTTAGTGTGGAATGATGTAGTGAGGTTTCAGTGAAAGAAGTCCGTTCAGTAAATACTTGAAGGAGATGAGGAAAGAAAACTTGGGTGTTTGGGGAGCACCAAGAAGACGCAGAGTCAGGCAGGCTCAGTCCAGTGGGGCCCACCGTCGTCCCTAAAAGATCCTCCATCTCCAGGGGCAGCGGCTGGTGCGCAGTCATCCTGACACCCTCCCTCCAGTAGGCAGACTGTACCACGTCCACTGCAGTTGCTAAACAGTATTTGCTGGACGCATGAGAGGAAGGAATAAGCGTAATCAGTGAAAGAGACCGTTCCAACCGTTTTCCCTTCCAAGGAGGAGATCCTTGCCAAGATGCTGTACATCTGGGGAACAGGACCTGGAGGTCTGCACCCTCCGTCCCAGGGTTACCAGAGCCCCGTGCCGTAGAATCAGCACGCACAGTGGTAAAATGCACCTCTGGGCCCTTCCCCAGACCACCTCAAGCTGAATTCCTAGGGGAGGAGCTGGGACCTCTTGGTTACAGACTCATTGAGTGATGCTTCTGAAACTAAAATTTAAGAACTACCGACCCTCCGGAAGATGACCGCTGTTGACACTTTTCCTTGGAGGCGGATAATTTCTAGCCGTGATGGGATGAGTTACAGCCACTCTGCCATGTTAATGGTACTCGGTACTCTGTGCTCACGGCCTCATCAAGCTGCCGCAGTTGAGTTGGAGCCGGGCTGGCCCAGAGCCGCACATGCTGTCAGGTGACAGCTTAGGCAAGCGAGGCCTTTTGCCAGATACCTCCCAGTCGAGCTCTGCAGCTTGAGAAGTAAAGTACGAGAGAACACGTCAATGCCAGATCTCATTATTCTGGGAGTTTTCACACAATGACTACACATCTGTCTCACTCTCAAATCTCACTCTCAACTATAATGAAGCAACAAGCTCGTTCTTTCATACTGTCTGAGCCACAATAAGGACTAGACGTCACACGTTGACCTTGGACATCATGTTTAGTGAGACCTTTAGGACCCGTCTTCCAACCCCAGGAAGAGGTCAGCTCCACGAGGGCAATGGCTGCCCCCTCGGTGCCTACAGTGCCTGGCACACAGCAGCCACTCAGTCAGTATCTGGATGGATGACATACTCGTCCCGCGTCCTGACGTGAAGGGCCAGGTGTTCACAAATGCCGTCTGTGGAGTTTCACTGTTACCTGCAGCTTCCACATCCCTCGTCGCACCAGTTCCCTACCCCCGTAGAAAGCTGTGCAGTTTTCACTTAAGATGTAACTTTCTGCTGACCCCATAAAAAATTGGCAGGAATTCTCAGAAAGGATGATATTGTAGTTGTACTTGTGGGGCTCCACGGAGGGATAAATTTCACATTATTCATGCTTCCAGATGGCCTTTTAGTTCCCCAGGGCAGTCATTCCAGAACCTTTTCTCAGCCTTAAGTTTACTCCAAGAAATAAAACTAGTGATTTAGGGCTTGATCGCTCCCACAAGAGGCTCCCCTGGTTTTGGTACAGAGCCGGAAGTAGGGCAGAGGGGAAGGCAGCTGGGAGACAGGATGAGGGGCTGGTGCCCACCGGGGCCCCGTGGGTCAGGGAGACACTGCCTGCCCGGTCTCTGGAGGGTGAGGGCCTGGAGGGCAGGGGGACAGGCCAGAGATGGAATCGTCTGCGTGGTCAGGCGGTCCCAGAAGCTTGGAGCAGCGGTAAGCGGTGGATGCTGGTGCCCCGAGGCTGGAGTAGATGTGGGTCCATCCCGCCGTTCCCCGCAAATGGTCTTCACACACCAGGGCTAGTGTCCAAGGCCACTTCATTTAGCTGGTTGGGGTGCTGCAGTACCGAGGTTTAGTCGTCGTGTTTCTTGAGCTTTTACTAGGCTAACGTGTGAACTCTTTCAGCAAATAGTTCTGTGTCAGCCTCTGTGCTGGGTGCTCAGGATACAGCTGTGAACAAGGCTGGGAACTAAGGACCTCTGATCAGTGAATGCTGCTTCTTAGCCTCAGATTCAAGCCCTGGTCCCAGGCCTGTTGTTGTTTTCCAAGGGGCACATTCAGAGCCAGTGGATCAGAGTGAATTCTTCGGGGGTTCTCACGACGGGTCAGGGGGACCCCCTGTTCTAAGGATATAGTGATCTAATGCGTGATTGAGAATCAGCCCATCAGACAGGCGCCAGGTGTTGGACTCCTGTAAGGCTCACACTTTCACTGTGAGCTGACGGGACGGCCGCTCCTGGTGCAGAGGGACCAGAGGGACCTGGCCGGAGGCTGCCTGGCCGGTGGCAAGGCCCCTGCTGGACGTGCCTCGCCCGGGCTCTGTGGCCCGGGCACCCTCGTGACCCGGCTGGGCCCTCCCGGGGCTTCCTGCTGCAGGGCGAGTACACCCAGTGTCTCACCGGGCCCTCCTCCCGGCTCCGTTCTTGCTCTGAGCCCTGGATTTCTCTAGAAGCTTATTCTGGCCTCAGAGCTGGCCTGGAACCGGCTCTTCATCATCGGGGCTCAGCTCACACACCTCCCGGGAGCGGCCCGTCCAGCCACCCGTCTGGGGCTGCTCTGATCTTCATCGTCAGCGTGTGCCCTGCTCTTCAGAGCAGGCCCTTCAGGCGGGTCGGCTCTGTCTGTCTGGTGACATTGTCGTTACCCTCTTTCCCTGCTAGAATGTAGGTTCCTTGAGAATAAGAGGGTAAGCGGCACTCAGGAAATAATGTGGATCACGTTTCCAACACACCCGCCGGCTCTCTGGGGATGCCTGTAACTGTTGTCAGGTTGCCGTGCTGCTTTCGGGATCCTAGTTCCCCAACCAGGGATCGAACCCGGGCCATGACAGTGAGGGCGCCGAGTCCGTTATAACCACGGGACCGCCAGGGAATTCCCCAGACAGCACTTTTGAAATCATATCTGGAAACACAGTATATGACCCAGAGCCTCAGCACCCAGGAGTAACCTAAGGCTTAAAGTCTTTTTGTTAAATTGAACTAAATTGGCACCAGACCAGTAACTGGGAAAATGGCACGTGACCCCAGAATCCCCTTGATGGGGCTGGACAGCGGCCCAGGAGGACGTGCTCACGGTGGCCGCTTTTCACCCATGTTCCCTTTACTATGACGAAGGCTACGGCAGAGCCCAGGGAGCTGGTGGTGCCCAGAAAAGGAAGCCCCTCACAGGGGCAGGCTGGTTGAAATGTGATGGAGGGAGACGGTGCAGCCATCCTGCACTCCGTGTCACGTTGAGCCGGGGTGTTGGCAGGACGGGGTCCTTCTGCAGCCCGCGTGGTAGCCGTGCTTGCTCAAGTGACAGCCTGTCTGTTGAAAACTGACAAGGAGACAATTAAAGTCTCTTCTGTCTTCTGTGTCACTCAAATGCCCCATTGCTTGGTAGCTGGTTAAACTGCATAGTTCCCTTGTCAGGCTTTTAGCAGCTGTGAAGATCCAGTTAATGTAGGTCCCCCTGCCTTTGTCCTCTTGACTAACGAGCTGGCTGTACTTGCTTTTCTTTTTGTATAAAGCTTTTCCTTCTGTCCCTTTGACAGCACAGTGTCAGAAACGATGTATTGTCTTCACAGATGTTCCATGTTGCAGAGCATTTGCTCTTCAGTAAACATAGTGACGTGAAGGGACATGTTGCATGTGTCCAATCCTTTTAACGACTTAAGGTCCAAGATCGTTTCTTCTCAGTGGAATGACCATCGACAAAAACGATTGGTCAACTACTAGCAATTTGAGAGTTTGCTAATCCTGCTGGAATGGGAAATTCTACGCGTTTGGAAATAGACGTTTCCATCCGTCGAGATTCACTGACAGATCCCGAACCATGCAGTTCTGACTCAGGGAAAAGGAAGACTGATTTCACTTCAGCGTGTTTGTCACACCTGGGAAACGCCTGGCGGTGGTGGCCTTTCTCTTCCTGGGGAGGAGAGTGGTCCAGCCTCAGAACTGGGAAGACGGGCAGTCTTGGTCTCACCCTCTCCTGCATCTCTTCTTGGTCCACAGCTAACAGGGACTTGCAGCTGAGAATCACTCACTGGCAGCCGCAGCCTCAGACCTCCCCGCGTCGCTGGGAAATCGCCGAGAAGGCAACTCAGGGACTCCCAGCTGCATAGACACTGCCTCAGGAGCACGCGCCACCACCCTGCTCAGGGCTGAGAACCCAGAGCAGGATGTGAATTTCCCACCCAAACAAACCCAAGGGAGATCCCTCCTGAAGTTTGTAGGAAATTTGTTTCTGACCCACGGGTCACAAAATAGCTTGCTATGAATTTTGATTGGCTGCCAAGTCGTTGCTAATTCATCTCTGACTTTGACAGAAAAAACAACTAAGTGTTAAAGAAATGAACTGGGTGCGTGAAAGATGGCTGCTTGGAAGAGGCAGTGGAGGGACTAAGTCCTTAAAGACTGGAGAAAAGGAAAGGAGTAAATACCTTGAATATTGCGGTAGAAAACATGTGCGGGAAGACAAGAGACCTTCGCAGACAGCTCCATAAGGCTATTGTAGATCATGTGTCAGACTCCTTTTTGGATACGACCGTCCCACTTTTGGTTCTCATTGAAGCTGCCAAGAATGGCCGGGAAAAGGAAATAAAAGAATATTAAAAGAAAATAAAAGGAAATAAAAGAATATAAAAGGAAATAAAAGGAAATAAAAGAATATGCTGCGATACTTCGTGAACACGCCAGCAGGCTTGTAGAGGTGGCAGATCTTGCTTGTTCCATGCCAACAAATGAAGATGGAATTAAGATTGTCACAGTCGCAGCCAATCACCCGGAAACCTTGTGTCCACAGATGATTAACGCCGCACTTGCTTTGGCTGCAAGACCCAAAAGTCAAGTGGTCAAAAAAACCATGGAAATGTACAGATGCACGTGGGAGAATCATACCCATGTCGTCACTGAAGCTGTAGATGACATTCCAAGCGTTGATGACTTCCTTGCTGTATCTGAGAGCCGTTTCCTAGAAGATGTCAACCAATGTATCATAGCCTTGAGAGACCAGGATGCTGATAACTGAGATCGAGCTACAGGTGCTGTGAGAGGACGGGCCGCAAGCGTTGCTCACATTGTCACAGGTGAAATGGACAGTTACGAGCCAGGAGCTTACACAGAAGGTGTGATGAGAAATGTTAACTTCCTGGGTCATAACCCAGAGATGACGTGCGTCCTGTGTGACTGAGAAGAGACTTTGTGTGGGCGTGCCTGCAAATGTCCCAGGCCCCGATGCTGGCTTGTACACTCTTTCTCCTGCCTTGCTGCATGCCTTATTTTGAATAGGTTTTATGTGAGTGTGTTATACAGCATTTTGCAGACCCTTTAAATTCTTCAACCTTGTATAATTGTTGCAGTCATAACTCATTTATTTACAAAAAAGCATGTATTTGAAGATACCAAGAAGAAGCACACACATACACATCTACCTTAAACGTACAGAACAAGGCAAGTGGGCAAATGGTTATATTTGGTTTCGTTAACTGCTTTTCTTTCCCTTTTTTGAAGGTCCTTAGTAAGTTTTCATAATTGGACATTATGCAGCCAAAAGTACTGGATCATGCTGTATTTTCCTCAGAGGACTTTCTAAACTCTGAAACCTTAGTGGCTAAACTTTCATTTGATTTAGAATAACTGACTCACGCAATACACAGCAACAGTGAATGGACAAACATTTCTCATCAGTACTGACTCCGTCTTTTATGGCCTGTTTTCACCAATTGTGAGATCATTCCACCCAATTACCATTTCACTACTCTGCCCCCTTAAAAACTCAGAGCTATAACAAAGCTTATCCTTTCTATATTAATAGTTACCTATTGCTGAATTTTTAAAAATGTCCCTAAAAGTTAGCAAATTAAGACAGCAAACATTTACTGTCCTGTGGTTTCTGAGATCAAGATCCTGGGAGCAGCTTAGCTGGGTGGCTCTGGCTCAAGGTCCCTCATGAGGCTGCAGTCAGGCTGTTGGCCTGGGCGCCCTCACCCAAGTCCCAGGTGTGGCTGGACTCATTCACACGGTTGCTGGCAGGAGGCTTCGGTCTCGTGCCTCGTGGGCCTCCCTTATGTTGCCTGAGTATTCTCCCAACATGGCACCTGGCTTCCCTCAGAGCAGGCAATCCAAACGAGAGAGAGAGTGAGAGAGAAAGAGAGACCCTAGGATGGAAGCCAGTGTTTTTGTATAACCTAATTTCTGAAGCGGTATACCATCATTTTTGCGACATTCCGTTTGTTAGAAGGGAGTTACTGAATTCAGTGGGTTACTAAGTGACTTAAAGACAGAGTATGAACGTCAGGAAGCAAGGCCATTGAGCCATCTTACAGACTGCTTAGCACAACTGCTAAGTGTTTCGTATTCTGGATGTGCTCAATCTATTTCCATGGCCACAAACAGACTGTACTTTTTGGAGTGGTTATATCTCTCAACCCCCCTGCTTTCTGGTCTAACATCTAATTTTGGAAACATAGCAAAGAACCTGCCGTACAGCAGACAATAAATATATGTTTAATGGGTGAATAAATAACAGAATGCACAGCTCACCTGGAAGCCTTAATAAAGTTGATTGATTGACAAAGCAGAACAATTGGAAAAAAAAAGAAAGAAATGAACTGGGGGCTTCCCTGTTGGCGCAGTGGTTAAGAATCCGCCTGCCAATGGAGGGGGACATGTGTTCAATCCCTGGTCTGGGAAGATCCCACATGCCGCGGAGTCACTAAGCCCCATGCACCCCAACTACTGAGCCTGCGCTCTAGAGCCCGTGAGCCACAGCTACTGAGCCTGCGCTCTAGAGCCCATGAGCCACAACTACTGAAGCTCGTGTGGCTAGAGCCTGTGCTCTACAACAAGAGAAGCCACCGCAATGAGAAGTCCGTGCACCGCAACGAAGAGTAGCCCCCGCTCGCCACAACTAGAGAAAGCCCGCGCGCAGCAACGAAGACCCAATGCAGCCAAAAACAAATAAATAAATAAAAATTTAAAAATGAATTGAGCAGGAAAAAAAATTGTTTTGTACAGGAGCATGATCCTACAGCTGCTGGAAGTCTAGCAGAGGGGGTGATAAACCTAGGAAGCAGGGTGCGTTCATTTTCAGAACTTTCTGCTTGAAGAGGAGTCTGGAAAAGTGCGAGATTCATTCTGGACGATCAGTCTTTTATGCTGACAAGGGAGTGAACTGCTACGGCCAAAGACAGGCGAGACCAAATTCACGATGCTGAGAGAAGGACACGTCAAACAAACCTAACAGCGACCTCCCTTGGGTTTGAGAAACTGAATCCCAGGTCCCCGGCTTCCCCTCCCATCCTGCGGGGTCCCTGGCCTCCCCTGCCGTCCTGTGGGGTCGCCGGCCTACCCTCCCGTCCTCCTGGCTTCAGGGGAGCTGTCTGGGTTTTGTCCCCACTCATTCCTCTCATTTCCTCCTCCTCCTCCTTTTTTCCTGACTTTTCTCTCAGATATTTTCTGCTACTTGATATCTATTACATATACACATTAAAATATATTTCAGAATTCACAGTTGTTGAATCATTACACATCCACACATCTGAAATGCAACCGCGCATCCTTTCTGGGAATTTATGCTGCTTGACGGGCAATGTTGATCTGTCCTCTCCACCAGCATCCCGGCCACCCGGGCCCCTGCCTTCTTTCATTGTAAAGGTTAGAAAAGAATCTCTCAGCTTCTCTGGCAGCGATGTGGGGCCTGAGGGGTCTGGCTCCAGGGTAAAAACCTGTCTGCCGTTTCTCAGGCCCGATAAGGCCGTCAGAAAGGATTTTGTCCCTGGGAGACCTCCGTCGTGAGCCCTCCCCCACGAGACTGGTGCACCGCCAGGCTGCAGGGTCTAAAGGGAGCATCTCCCCCGCAGTCTGGTCCCTGTGCTCCGGCTCCCTGGAAAGTGAGACCCCCGTGTCTGCACTGACCCAGCCTCTCGCCCAGTGGGAGGGAGGGGGCAGATGGGTGCTTGTAGCATTGCCGTGGGTGATTACAGGCTTCACTGTGGCTCCTGGTTGCCTTCCTTGGCTGGTCTTTAACCCCTGGCAGCTCAGCGCTCTCTCCCAGCTCAGCTGAGCTCCTGACAGCCACGCCCCACAATTTGGGGCAATTAAATGTAAGCGGAAGTCCGCCAGATGGTGTATGAGAAAGCTTTAACGTGCCTGCTCAGGCAGGCAGGGAGTTGGGGGTGGGAGACAAACGACATTCTGCCTTCACCCTGCCTAGAAGACAGATGTGATTGCTGGTGAGGTGGCAGCCATTGTGTGAACATAACACGAGAAGCCAGTCCTTAAAGATGCTGAGAGGAAAGGTCGAAGGAGCTGCATTTTGGTAACACGGCTGAGCCACTGCAGAGCCTCCGGATGCCTCTCCTGGTACTTCTTGTGCAAAGACCGGAAACTTCCATCATGATTTTAAAAGGTATCCACAATCTCTTTGATTCTCTTCCTATCAGAAGGTAAAGGCTAATACCCTTCCCTTCAATTATGGGGCAGCTCTAGCTTCTTGCTCCTAATAGAACACAGCAAACAGGGTGTGGAGGCCAGGTTACAGAGGGTGATATGGCTCTGTCTCTCTGTCTCTGTCTCTCTCTCCTATGCCTTGGGGGCCCTCAGCGGACACGTAGGATGTCCGGCCGTACTGAAGCCGCCATGCTGGAGAGACCACGTTTTTTTTTTTTTACCGTGAGCACGACCCTACTGCTGCTGACCATCTAGGGGAGGGGACGGTGAATACGCGTCGGGGCTGGGGACAGATAGTGGAAAGTTGAGAGCCAGGGTTTGGATTACCCAGGATTTAGCGTGAATCATTCTCCAGGGCCTGGGGAAGACTAAGGAAGGCTGCTAATTGGCCTGCTAAACAGTTCTCTGTGACTGGAGGCTATTTGGTTGCCGAGGCAATGATCTCTTTATTATGTACGAACCTGTTGACATGATCCACGTGGGCATGTGTGGCCGGTTAGCCCAGGAGCACGGACATCCGGGATAATGACACGCTGCGGAGTCTGGCCCTGCCGCTTCCTTCTGTGCCCGGGTCATCAGCCACCCTGTGGTACGAGGTGGCCGCCCCGTCTGGAAACAAAACGATCTCATTATGTAGAATTAATACATTATTTATCATCTGTTGATCCGTGCTGCCAGAATTTGGTGGCCACCCTGCAGACATTTTGGGGGGTGTCTTTACCAAAACTCAGCATTCCAGCCCTCAGTGCATCCCACCTTGTCTGAGAAGCGTCCGCTCCATGTGGGTGGAGATGGTCACGTGACTCGCCTGCCGGCATTGATGGCTGAGCAGGGGCGGAGCCTGGGTTCAAAGCAGGGCCGCTTAGGAGGAGGGAGAGACAGCCGCTGGGGCATGCTTGTGGCAGAACAGCCACAGAGGGGCCGGCTGGCTGTGCCTCGCCATCCTCTGCCTTGTGGGGAGCTGAGAGGAGGAAGCAGGAGAGCCCGAGGGGACCCTCAGGAAGGCAGTTGCTCTCTGCTTCCCAACTGCAGCCCCTCCTGCAGCCTGGCTGCGCCCCTGCCTGAAGCTCCCGGGGACGCTGCATCCTGGTCCCACGTGCCCCGGTGCCTGGGAGAGTCCAGTGGTTTCTGGTACTTGCCTCCAGAAACCCTCAGCATACCTAGCACAGCTTCAGCCGCAGGAGAGGAAAAGTCATTTTCCCTCTGCCCCTCTGAGTTCTTCGCTGAGACTCCTGGAAGAAAAGTCAGGCTAGCAAGCACCACACACACAACTTGGGTGACATGCTTACCTCGTGCGTACTTGGCAGGTGCCGGGGGAACATGAGTGGCTGCCGCAGTGGCTTAGGAGCCGGGCTCAGACACCAGGTTAATAGGGAAGGGGAGGGGGCAGGACTCTGGGGGAGAGAGGTGATTTTTAGGAAAGATGAAAGGGCCCTTACAATGGAATGGGAGGGGTGATGGTTTGTGACAACGTTCTCCCGGGTGCGGTGTCGACTTCTAGTCACCTCCCCTGTGACAAGTGGGACCCCCTGGACTGATGGAACTCCCGGGGAGAGGATTTATGACAGCTGAGGTCCTTCGGGGAGGACCAGTGTCTGGCACCAGATAAGGAGGTGCAGGGAAAGCCTCTAGCTGCCGTCGCTGTTTTTCAGGTGCCTGCCTGCAGCTCAAAATAATCAGCACACCAAAGTGGCATGTTCTGGGGGGTGGGCAGCCATGTCTCGAGGGTTAGGAAGGGACAGGGACGTGTAGATAAGGACAAATCTGTTGGTGGAAGCGTTTAGGAGCCCCCTCTCCCAGAAAGGCACCAACAGCACCAGCTGCGAACACAAAGGGCCGTGCATCTGTCCTGCTGAGCACGGGAAGTCCCTCTTTCTATTCCAAAATTGACCTTTTTTGTAATAGAAAAGAGCTTCCCTGAGGTACTGAGGGAAGAATCTGCTCTTTGAAAAACAATCTCAAATGCTCACACTCCAGTAGATCTTTACTAAATGAACAGTTGTCCTCAGACACCCGTGGCTAAAGTGTCCTCAGCAGGTATTGGCACTGCCCTTCACTAAAACGATCTCCACACAGTATAAACCACAGAACGGCTTCCCCAGGCTTGACGCTGCGTGCAGTACCCCAAACCACATTTTATTTGATGTTTCTGGTGTTTTCAGTGGCGAGCAGAAGGGGGGCAAAACGTGGCTTCTTACTTCTCGCATCTTACTCGGGTCAACTTCTGCTTTATCGCCGGTCACCTTATAAGGCTGGGCGAAAGTAGGAAACAATGGCAAAGGGCTTTAAATCTGAATGTTTAAGGCAAGAAGGGCGGAAAGAGAAAGGTTACAAGAAGCAGAAAGCGGGGAGCAGGTGGGTGGGTGGGCTCTTTAGGGCGAGACCGCTTCACCCCAGAGTCAAGCATGTGGTCCGGAGCAGAGCAGGAAATGGGGAACGTTTATGGGACTGACGGAGCGAGCGAACAAAGGACTGGTCAAAGGAAGCCCCGACGACTAGCTTACCCGCTGCTAACGGGATGTGGATTCGTTTCCATCGAATTTCAAGTATTCAATCCTCCTGAGTTTGTCCACTCCAAGTAGACTCTGATGTGGCCTCTGGATACAGAAAGTAAACTTCTGAAAGCTTGTCAGGGTCCACAGTTGATGCTCTTAATACTCTCTTGGATGTAGATACAAGTCACAGCCCTGACGCCCTGCCGTATGCCAGAGGAGGCTTCCCTGTGCCTTCAGGTGAGCCCTGGTTGTGACCGCCTGTGTTCTGACGTCTGCCTTACGGCCTCAAGCACACCGGGACAGGAGTGAGAGGCAGACCTCTGGCCTGGTCTGCAGGGTGACGCCAGCCTTGTCATGGGGCGCGGGGACCACTGCCACCCCTTCAGTTACCGCCTATGGAGGAGGAGGCCGGTTCTTCATCGTATCAACAACAACGAGTCCCAGGGCTGCAGCAATGACAGACTATTCCCGAAGCAGTCGAGGTGCTTATCTGAGAGAAAGACGGTATCCTTCCATAATGGATGTGAGCACTTCCTTAGAGCCAAGATTGGGGGGTGTGTCCCCCTGGAGGGGGCACAGCGATGGGAGATAAACCGCTCGGAGGGCCGTGTTCTCAGAATGGCCGCATGATCATTGAGAGCCAGGCGCAGGGAGGGGACACAGGAGATTTTGTTGTAGTTATTCCGCCTGAAGGAAAACAGTACTTTGTTCCTTGTACACTGAAGCTTAGAGAGTCGTGAAGACGGGATGGTACCTGCCCTTCTCAAACTGGCAGACACGGCCGCCCTCCTTCTGCAGGAGGGGAAACTGAGGTCCAGGTGGGCGGAGCTTCTGTTCTCAGCAGAGTCTGCAAAGGGTCACATAGCACCGCATCCAGCAGACTTACATCTCTCCCCTCCTCAACTGCTCTGATCACTGTATCTGAAAATCCACCCAAAAGGGGAGAGATTAACAGAAGGCAGTGAAGCAGGTGCCAACTTCTTAATTCGCCATGATGTGTGTGTGTGTGTGTGTGTACGCAGGTTTGGGTTCTGCGAGGCTGTGGTTTGGTGGTGAGCATCCGTTGCAGCCGGCGACCTGGGATGGCAGACATGGGAGCTGGGGGCCTGGGGGACTGAAGAAAAAGCTCCTAAGTCACAGCTCTGTCGGCCGAGACACACTTGGAATAAAATCTTCAGATTTAAAGAAAAAACCTGTTTCCTTGTTGATACAGGGCCCCTGTCGGAACCCATGCGCTGCCCAGAGTGGCAGGTGAGGATGAATTGTCGTTCAGGGCTCGTGCTGCAGACCACCAGGAGGGCCGCTGAGACCACACGGAGAGGTCACGTCCCCCTTTGCCATGTCTAAAAACTGAAAATCAGATCCATTGGAAATCCACAGATAGGCGTCTGCAGCACTCCCCGCAAGAAGAGCTAAACGTTCCTTGGGGGTCCGCTTACTTGCGTTCCCAGGGATCCGTGACTGCAACACCGCCATCCGCGCTTCTCAGACGAGCTCCTCGCTCAGGGCGACAGGCCATCACGCTGCATTTCTGCACGGCTCTCAGCCCCGTGACACTCATCGGGGCTTGGAGGAGTTCCCCCCAAATTCAGAGGAGCCTTGCTTCAGCTCACTGTTAAAGGAGGAGGACACAGAAATTATTCTCCTTAGAAGAGTTTCTGGAATTTGGGTATTTATATGGTTTGATAGTTTTAAGGGAATCAGGTTGATTCCCTTAAATCACGTTGACGAAATCACTGGCTAGTTCAGTGAAGCCATCAGCTTACATCATTGTTGACAATCAAATCAATTCACTGCTCTTGTCTGGGTTTCTTGTTTCTGTTTGTTTTAGACCTAGCGTAGGCAGGGCTCAAGTGAAGCAAACCAGACAATCTTGTCAATGCTTCGGGAATAGAAGTGGACAAGAAATTTTAAAATGTGAGAGCCGTGTGGAAAACAGAGCCTCATTAAAGAATTAGATGGGATTCAATGGGTTACGTGCACCAGAAGGAAAAAAAATTAAAAGGCTTTTCTTGCCAGGGAATCAAGTCTCTGCAGAAAGTGACTGTGTGGAGGGTCCCTCTGGGCCTTGGAACAATTAGCTCTCAGAAAATGAGAAGACAGCCTTGTGTTTCTAGGGATTCAGACGTAGCGGGTGTGCCCTGCCCCTCAGCAGGCCGTTCACTCCCTCCAGCCTCTCGGTTTTTGGCTGCTTGACCCTGCGGGGCCAAACCCAAGCCCTTGAGAGTTCAAGATTTTGAGTCACAGAGAGTCTGAATAAAAATTGGATTCTTGGAAGACGTTACTTTGGTAAGAATTCTGCCCCAGATGTACTTCCTGGGGTGTTTTCTGTCAAAAGGATAATAAAAAAATCCCTTCTCGGTCCTGAGAAAAGGCAAGAACTAAGAGGCTGTATTTCCTAAGGTGGGCACTGCGGAGGGTGCTGTTTCTGTCCCTTCACCGACTTCTCTCTGAGGACAGCGTGAGCGACGAGAGAAGGTGACCAGGCTAATCTCGCCGCTGCTGGGGGATCGTCACGTGTGGAGGCAGCATCTCCAGTGTTTAGAGAAGGGCAGAGGCGAGGTTGGGGGCGGGCCCGGGGGAACGTGGCCACGTGGCCGGCCAGGGTGAGCGCCGCTCTCGCTGCACCTGCTGGGGGTAGGCCAGGGTGTGTATGGTTAGCCGATGAGAGGCGGCCTGACAAAGGTGAACAAGGGATGGGGGCTGGGCAGTAAGTCAGACGGGAGGGCGAGGGCCCCCCCAGCAAGCAGGCAACTCCTTCCGTCGTCCGGTAGGGTGTGAGATCTTGAGGCAGAGGCGCCCCTGAAGCTGGGAGGCCACGCCGGGCTCCAGGGCCCTGGAGCACCTGCCTGGTGGCGGAGTCCCCGAGCAGAGCAGAGGCTCAGTGCAGAGGGATGGCGTGTTCCAGTTGTACTGTCTTGTAATCCGACGTCTGTGTGCGCTGCAGAGCGACCACCAACTACGAAGAGGGCCCTAGGATGGGCGCCGTGTCTCTCTGTGATCCTCGTGGCCCAGCTCTCACGTGGGGCTCCTTCTCGGTCCCCCCGGGACCAGCACGATGGCCCGTCCCTGTGGCTCTGGGAACCTCAGCTTTGTTTCTGAATTTGAACCTGGTAGACTCGGGCCGCTGGTCATCGATTTGGGAATATTTAACGGGCTGTGGAGACGGTGAACAGAAAGCACGGGTCCACCTTCCTGACGAGAAGGAGGCAGTTGTGCATGAAAAAAGACCGGAGTTCGCCAAGCCTTGCAGAATGAGAAGAGAATATTGCACGAGTGCGGCCTTGTCAATTGGAAGGTTTTAAATCTCAAATGCTGCAGACCCAGCAGAAAAGGAGGCACATAGACCGCATTTTGCTAGCTTATATTTTCAGACACTTAAAGGATGTCCTGTATGCTTGTGTTGATTGAGGGAAGTGATCAAGAAGGGTCACGCAGGGTTTGGCATCTTCAAAATGGCGACGGTGCTTCTGAGAACGCCGCAGAAAAATTAAATGTGTTGTGAAGGATAAATTACAGCTGGACGTGAGTTGTTAAAACGTCATACCTCTTCCCCGGTAGCCGCCTTCCTGTCTCATTAAGCCAGCTGACTGGCTCTATCGAGACAATTACGATGGTGATTTACTGCATTACTGCTCGGTTGTTTCTGGGAGCTGAATGGGGGGGGTGGTGTCCCATCTTCTGTGTCTCGTGGTGGGGGATGCTCAGGTCTCAGCTGCAGCATTAAACACAGCACCAGAAAGCAGAGGCGCAGGAACGCACTTTCCCTGCTGTTATGAGCCGAGACATAAAATGAGATTTATTTGCAACAGTCTGATAGAGAAAACTGAGTCCTGGGAATTGATGTCCCAGAAGGCCTTTCAAGTCAGCCAGGAGTTACTGCAGGATGTGAGTCACAGAATAGGCAGGGGTCAGAGGAGAAAAAAATTGGCCCCTGATACCTTCTGTGGCCACTGTTAAGGGTAAAGGGATTGACCAGTTTGCACAATGTGAGTCACTGTCTCAGTTACAGACTGCCCTATCCACTCTCTCCTAACAGTTGGATGCCTTGGGCCCTCAAATTGGTGCCGTAATTCAGCTTTTTAAAGACGTAATTCTGGGCTTCCCTGGTGGCGCAGTGGTTGAGAGTCCGCCTGCCGATGCAGGGGACACAGGTTCGTGCCCCGGTCCGGGAAGATCCCACATGCCACGGAGCGGCTGAGCCCGTGAGCCATGGCCGCGGAGCCTGCGCGTCCGGAGCCTGTGCTCCGCAACGGGAGAGGCCACAGCAGTGAGAGGCCCGCGCACCGCAAAAAAAAAAAAAAAAAGATGCAATTCTTCCGCAGACTTGATGCCAGATAAAACCCCCCGATAGCTCTCTCCTTTTCCCGAAAGTTTTCATCCTAGTAAATAATTTCATATTATTGTGATGGTTCTTCTAGCATTTCACAGTTTAGTTCTTAAATTTTCTGAAAGTTACTGTTGGAATTTGAGGATACAGCAATCCCCAGTTCATGTGTTTAAATTCCTGTGGAAGTTAGACGTTTATGTTCAGTTTTGTTTACTCGGGTGTTTGTTCAGCAGCCAGTATTTGTCACAGTTTTAATGTGTATCTGGCCTTGCTGGACCACGATCAGAGAAGGTACATGGGATTTTTCAGTTGGTGCAGCTTTGCTTCCAGAATATCGTGCCAGTCTCTACGTGTTTGCACACTGCCAAAGGTGGCAGGTAAAGCTAAAAAAAAAGTGGAGGTTCATGACTGCACGAGGACTTTGCAGAGTCAGGGGACCCCTTCCCTGCAGGGCTAATTTCAGGGCTTTGGAATAAGCCAGCGTCTGAGCTCAGGACAGCTGGAGAGGGAAACCAGCTTCGCTGCTGAATCCTCTGTTCCCCCCGAAGGCAGTCCCACCCCTGCTCCCCCTGCCTGGGCAAGAGAGTCATTGTTTCAAAAGTTACAGCAATCGGGACACCCCCTCCTACTCCTGCGATTTTTGTCCCTAATTTATAGCCACTTCTGTGAATAACCAGATGATGACTTCCAAAGAGAAAACTTTGGACAGCTTTATTGCCCCCTCCAGACAGGAGTGAGGGTGGTGACAGCCTTCACGGTAGCTGGCACATGGGACTGTCACTCACTGCTGTGTCAGCTGCAACCAGGGTGGCCCCGGGAAGAGTCTGTGTCAGAATTGTGCAATCGTTTCTTCTGCTTGTTGCGAATATGTACAATTTCTCTTTCCAGGGAAAGTGCATGAAGCTTTTGTGTAACTTGCCCAGTAGTCACAGTTTGGTCATTTCATCTTACTTTCCCAAGAGAGGTGGGAAAAAAACAGTAAATTGTGTGTTAGGTGACAGGGTCTTTCTTTGGCCCATAAAGGGTAATTGAATCAAGAATTTCTCAGAACATCGATGTTGACTTAAAAATTCAAGTCTGCACTATATTTATGTTTACTTTTTTTTTTTTTGGCCGCAACACGCAGCATGCAGGATCTTATTTCCCTGACCAGGGATTGAACCTGTGCCCCCTGCAGTGGGAGTGCAGAATCTTAACTGAGGGAAAGGCAGGGAAGTCCCTGTTTATCTTATTTTTTGACCCATTGCTCTACTTGAATAAGACCCTCAAGGTCAGTTTTTTCACTAAGAATCTGAAAATATTGAAAATATTTTCATTGTTTCATTATCGCCCTCCTCTAAGTCCGAAGGATATGTATTGTTCCCTGCTTTCTTCTTCCGTGCCCCAAACGTTGTCTTCCTACAGTTATGCCACGTTGACTTCATTGATGGAAAAAAATGCACAACCGAAAAGTTGAGGATTATGTTTTATTGGGCAGACAAAACTGAGGACTTAAGCCCAGGACACAGCCTCTCAGACAGCTCCGAGGGGCTGCTCCCCAGAGGTAACAGAGGAGCCAGGATGTACAGGAGGTTTTGCAACAAAGACCAGGTGGTCAGAACAGCAAAAGATTACTGTTAATTAAAGAAAACCAGACATCTCAAGTTAAGGAATTTAGTGCTTTTCTGTGTATGGGAAGATGCAAGAGTCTGGGCTCACTGGAATCATTCCTTTGATGTGCACCTCAGCTCTCTGGGGCCAGTGTCCTGTGCTTTCCCATCCTGAGTGTCCTCGGGGTGCACCATCGGGAAGTGGGGTAGAGGGAGGTGGGGAGTAGCTGCAGTGGCTGAGGGCTTGATGGCTGGCATCCTGTCTCCATCCTGAGCTCCCTCAGGGCTCACCTTCGGGGCAGCTGTAATGTGATGGCTTGATGGCTACAGCATCCTTTGTTTACTGAGATGGCAGGTGATATTTTTTCATTCACAACTTTAATAAGGCAGAGTTTCTATCCACCTTAAACTGTATGAGAAATTTGAAGGAAAATGATTGTAGATTCCATTCAAGAAAGATATCTGCATAGTCAGTTTTCTTTTCTGCTGATTACTAGGACTGATTTTTGTTTTGTTTTGTGTTTTGAATGTTATTTATTTTTATACAGCAGGTTCTTATTAGTTATGTATTATATACATATTAGTGTATATATGTCAATCCCAATCTCCCAATTCATCCCACCTCCACCACCCTCCCCCTGCTTTCCCCCCTTGGTGTCCATACGTTTGTTCCCTACATCTGTGTCTCTATTTCTGCCTTGCAAACCAGTTCATCTGTACCATTTTTCTAGTTTCCACGTATATGCGTTAATATACGATATTTGTTTTTCTCTTTCTGACTTCCTTCACTCTGTATGACCGTCTCTAGATCCATCCACGTCTCTACAAATGACCCAGTTTCGTTCCTTTTTATGGCTGAGTAATATTTTTCAGTGTATATATGTGCCACATCTTCTTTATCCATTCATCTGTCGATGAGCTTTTAGGTTGCTTCCATGACCTGGCTATTGTAAATAGAGCTGCAATGAACACTGGGGTGCATGTGTCTAGGACTGATATTTTCAAAAGCTTTTGTGTTGAAATAATCATAGGCTCACAGAAAGTTGTGAAACTAACACACAGGGTTCCATGCTCTCCTCTCCCATCTTCCCCAGACAGTGACATCTTAGGTCTCCGCAACCCAGTATCAAAGCAGTCAACTGGTAACAGTCCGGGAGCCTTACTTGGTTTTCACCAGTTTCTACAGGGGTGTGTGCGCGCGTGCGCGTGCGTGTGTGTGTGTGTGTGCGCGTGCGTGTGTGTGTGTGTGTGTGAGATTGGCCTTTTCACTCAGCGCAGTGCCCTTGGGTCCATCCAAGCTGTGTGGTGTTCATCATATGGACGGTTCCAGAGTCCATTTAACCGCTCATTCTTTGAAAGACATTTGGGCCATTTGCAGGTTTTTGTGATCACGAATTAACCCTCTATGAACATAGGTTTTTGTGTATGTATTTGTGAACATGAGTGTTCATTTCTCTGGGATAAATGCCCAAGCATATGGCTGTTGTGCTCTTGGATTGTATGGAAAGTGCATGTTTAGTTTTATAAGAAACTGCTGAACAGTCTTCCTGGGTGGCTGGACCATTTTCTATTTCTACCAGCAGTACAGGAGAGGAACATATTTTCCCAGGAGCATCTTCTGTTTTGGTCACATGTCCCTGGATGTAGCCAGGTCCCTCCTGGCTCGAGTGGTGGAGGGAGAGGGGTCTTGGAGAACGGCTGAGCCAGGCAGCCCTCTTGTCCATGCAGGGGACAGTCCATATCACCTGTGGGCAGCGTCAGGCCTCACCTGCTGGGATCGCCGTATCCTCAGGGGTTTCTGGGTGTTACGGGGGTCGTTGGTCTGGGTGTGTCTGCACAGCTCTGACACGTGGCCCTGCAGTGATCTGGCGGGCCTGGAAGACGCGATGGTGTCCACGGAGCCCAGGCCTCGGCCATGGTCTCCTCACTGTCACCCTCGAGGAACGAGCCCTCCCAGTGCTGGGCTGCGGTTCTTGCCCACGTGGGAGGACAAGGCAAGCGTCTCCTGGAGACCCTCAGGGACCCGTGTCCTCACATGGCCGGCTAACCTGCACTCCCCACTGAGTCCCACCTCATCCACGAGCTGGGCAGCAGGGCGGCCATTGGCCACCCTTTCCACTGATGAGTCTTTCTCAGTCTTGACATCACACAAAAGTACGTGCTGGCTGCCCTTCCTGTGGTAATCCTCTAATGTGAATAGAAGCTGCGGAGAGAACTCACCTGGCAGACGGGAATCTCAGCTTAAGCCTGGAAAGGACCCCTGTGTGCCCTTCCTGTCTGATCACCCGGGAAAGGACGCCCGTGCACCGTCCTCCCACCTGATTACCTGCGAAAGGAGTCCCATGCACCGTCCCCCATCTGATCACCTGGGAAGGGACCCCCGTGCGCCGTCCCCTGTCTGATCACCTGGGTAAACTCGCCTGGTCTAACTCTGTGGGTCACTGACTCACTGCTCCATAACTGCTCAAGGCTGTTCCCCTGGGGGTAGTATTAGAACAAAAAAGGGGCATTTTCCATGGAAGGGTGGAGAGCCAGTTGGAACCTTCCTTAAATTCCAGTAGGACAAAGAAAGCTCCTCCTGTCTTAACCTCTACCTTCCTGACTTAGTACCTGTGCCACTAGTTGGGCTTTGCCTTATTTAGCTAAGGTGCAAATGCCAGTTGCTGTAACAAAGGCCCCAAGGTAACAGTGGTTTAAGCGAGACGGAATTTATTTTTCCCTCTGGCCGCACACAGGAGAGGACCCAGCTGTGATGCAACGGCACTGTGGTGAGAACCCTTGTCTTAGGGACATGTCTTTAGAAAGCCTTAGCCCACCATGTTCTGGGAAATTTTCCAAGGCTAGTGTCCTCTTAGGTGAAATTAGGGAGGTATCAGTGTGCTTCTAGTAAGTTAGAATTAGAATTTGCTATGGTCTGAATGTTTGTATGCCCCCAAATTCATATATTGAAAATCCTGCCCGATGTGATGGTGTTCGGGTGGGGGGGTGGGGTTTGGGAGGTGCTTAGGTCATAAGGGTGGAGCCCTCCTGAATAGGATTAGGGCCCTTATAGAGGAGACACCACAGAGCCGCTCACGCCTTCTTCCATGTGAAGACACAGAGGAAAGGTGCTAGCTATGAATCTGAACGAGGCCCCCCACCCCGCCAGGCTGGCCCGTTGATCTTGGACATACAGCCTCCAGAGCTGTGAGACATAAATGTCTGTTGTTTATAAGATGCCCAGAACGGACTGAGACAGGATGTAAGGTGCTGTGGCTCCGTTTGCCATAGGTAACTTTAAGGACGGAATGAAACTTTGCCACCTGCCAGACATAGTTCTGCAACAGCTGTTACCAACCCACCTTCAGTCCTGAAAGTGAAGGCTTCCTTGTCTGGGTTTTCCCAAGCTGTATAATAACATGCAACATCCCACTAACCCAGAGGAAGGAAGGAAATCTGTTCAATTAAAGACAAGTGTAATTTTGTACACTTAATCATAGTCTTCTTAAGTGAAATAAAATAATTTGTTTTTAGTAAGAAGAAACCAGTCATTATTTGGTGAGGGAGGAAAAACCACCCGTTAGCACATTGTGTTTACTTTGAGTGTGCGGAGACACACTGCAGCTTTTGCTGTTAGTCTTGGGCATGAAATACTGTGTGTTAAATCTTGTCATTTCTGGATCTGACAGTCTGCTTGGATGACAGATTAAACATGCCGTTTGGCATTTCAAGACATAAATCTCAAATAATCAGCCTGAGAGGACGGCACCAAACCCTCCCTGGAGGTTCCTAACATGAGGCAGTGACCTCCTTAACAAAGTCAGTGTAGTGATGTGACTTGTCTCTGGTTCAGCTGGGAGGAGCAGAAGGTGACCACTCAGAAGCTGTGTCCTGTGAATCTGGAAAACCAGCCTCTGGGAGTTGTCCCCTGGAAATAGGACACGCCATGTGTCAGCCGTGCCCCACGGGCACCTTATATTACTTCAGGGGGCTGCTGGGCATCACACGGTTTGCTGTCTGACGGAAACAAGCCGAGTTCCGAGTTCGTGTTTCCCTGGCTCTGAGAGACCTTCAGGTTCTTCATGGGATGTCATGGTCACCTCTGTTAAAACATCCATTTCACAGCAAGTCACACACACTTCTACATTTTTGTTCCACCTCTAGCCTCTACTTTACTCTTTGTCTTTCCAGTTAGACAGTAAAAGCCTTGGGAGGAAACTTCTCTTCTTAAGGTGGTACATATATACAATGGAATCCTACTCAGCCATATAGGACAATGAAATATTGCCATTTGCAGCAATAAGGGTGGACCTAGAGATTATCAAAGTGAAGTAGGTCAGACAGAGAAAGACATTTAATATCACTTATATGTGGAATGTAAAAAAATCATACAAATGAACTTATTTACAAAACAGAAAGAGACTCAACAGACATAGAAAACAAACATACGGTTACCAAAGGGGAAGGACAGAGGAGAGATAAATTAGGAATTGGGGATTAACCCATACACACTACTATATATAAAATAGGTAACCCACAGGTCTTACTGTATGGCACAGGGAACTATATTCAATATCTTGTAGTAACCTATAATGGAATATAATCTGAAAACAGTATCTAACTGAATCATTGTGCTTATACCTGAAACTAACACAACATTGTCAATCAAATATACTTAAATAGAAAAAAAAAATTCCCTTCGTATACGTTGTTTCTCCCACGACACCTGGTACAGTTCCTTACACATAGGATACCTCTTTACTGATTGTTATGTTAACTCGCTTAATACCATGGTTACTAAGCGTGTTCTCAGAGTCACCATGACGCTTAACAACCGTCAGGTGACTATGCAATTAAATTGTTCTTAGTCAGGAATACAAAAGAATTTGCAACATAACCGAACAGAGAATAAAAGATCCGGATTTTATGTGACGATGAGGTGTTTTATATAGGGAAATAATATATACATTAAAACAATATATAGAACTTTAATTTGTTGTATCTGCTGATATGTAGTAAAGGTCCTTCAAAGCAGAAAGCACCTGAGATGTTGAGCTTATGGGGCAACGAAGGGAATTTTGTTTTATTAAAAAGAAATCAATTGACTTTATTTTTTAGCAGGGTTTTAAAGACCTGAGAAGATAGTTCAGAAAGTTCCATATACCTCTGCCCTTCACAGTCTGCTCTATTATTAACATCATGCATTAGTGTGCTGCATTTGTCACAATTAATGAACCAATTCTGATATATTATTAATTTACATTAGATTCATTCTTTGTGTTGTACAGTTTTATGGGTTTTGACAAATGCGTGTCATGTATCCATCATTACACTATCATACAGAATAGTTTCACTGCCCTAAAAAACCTACACTTCAACTATTCATCCTGCCTGCCTAACAAAGGGAACTTTTTAATATCCCTGCTTGTCTGTGAGCTGGAGGAGCCTGGCTCCTGGCATCCAGTGAGGTCCTCATCACGCTTCATCCCTCGTTGGCGGTGTGTCGGTGAGTAAGCGACTCTAACCTCCATGGCCTCTTGTGCGTAATGTGGGATCAGGGTATCTTCCCCTCAAGGATGTTACGAGCACAAAATTAAAGACATTCCCATATAAAGCACCTAGCACCCTGCCTGGCAGTGTCAGAGTGCTCGGGTTACAAGCAACCCACACCAGCACTGCCAAGCTGAAGGGAGAAAAGTGTTAGAATAATACTGGGTCCCCCGCATGATCGAGGAGGAGGTTAACAGCCAAGTGTCAGGACCGGGAGCTCTGGGCGTCCTGGCAGCAGGGGGTCCTGACTGTTTCCTGGGCGCAGCTGTTCCCCTGGGTGAGTGGATTCATCTCCGCCTCTCCTGGCTCTTCTCAGGAGTGAAATTCACGGGAGGCACACGCGTATTTTTGCGGATTAGGTCACCTGACTTTACAAGGCTGGAGGGTTGGCACATCACTGGCAGCCTGGCCAGGACCGTAAGGAGAGTGGGAATGCCATTCTCTGTAGGAAATAGGAGGTGCTGTTGCCAGAAGGAAAAGGGAAGGTGGGCTGAGCAGGCAGACATAGCGCCCCAGTGCACCAGACATAGAGGGTGCTAGGAAGTGGTGATCTCCTTTTGGTCTGCCATTTTGACGATGTGTGATTTATACCTTAGTGTGAAACTTGCAGTGTGTGTGTGTAACATGATAGTTTCTAACCAATTGCACTTGCTGAGCTAAGCACCTTCCCCCTCCCCTTGGCTCTCTGCTGTCTCATCCTTGCTGCTCTCCACCCTCCAGCGGGGACTGTGGCATCTGGCTCGCAGCCCCCCTCCTCTGTGACCCTGTTGCTGGTTTGGCTGACCCCCCACGTCCACGTGGTCACCCCACCTCACCAGCACTAGTGCTGCCCCGAAAACCAAGGTCTTGGCTTCGTGCTCAGAAAATAGACTTTTCTCAATTAAAAAATTTTCCTCCAATTATTATTTTTGCACTCTGGTTTGGGTCCTCACAAATGCCTAGGTGATTCCCCCAAATTAACAAAGAAGTACCAATCAAATGTCAATAGAAAACTTGAACATAGCTGGTCACACGTAGTTTTGGAGTTAGCCTTCCCTCCTTGATGTGGACCTGTGTTTGTGATACATTATTTAAAATATTAGATATGCATAATAGGCAGTATGTGTTTTCTGCTACTAAGGTTATTCTTAGATTATGTAATGAAATTAATATATTGCTATTTTGTGGTGCTTCCCACAGAAATCCCATGTTTTTGAGGTGCTGTTTATACCACTACTGTAAGGCTGGTTTGTGTTGACATTTCTCCTTTACAGACAAGACGAGGATGAGCTGACCCTTCGGGGAGCTCACAGCCAGTGCTCATGGTGTTAAGCACATGTCATTGCTGTTTGATTCACCACTTTATCCATAGCTTCAAAACAG
Organism: Aethalodelphis obliquidens; assembly: GCF_003676395.1. NCBI lineage: Eukaryota > Metazoa > Chordata > Mammalia > Artiodactyla > Delphinidae > Aethalodelphis > Aethalodelphis obliquidens. Next base: position 1,171,486 of record NW_020838047.1, read on the forward strand.
CTCCAAGAACTCTATATAGGGAGGATGTGCTACATGTTAATAGAAAGATACACTTCACCGTGTATTTCAGTGTCATTCTGAGGACCAGAACTTTAGAAACATATGTGAGATTCATCCTTTACAAATAAAGAAATGTGTCTGAGTTGAGTCCTCAGGAAACAAATACTCTTATCCATTGATTTGAAAGGAATGAAAGGGGTAGAAGTTAGAAACCAGGAAGGTGGTCGATACATTTTGTCTGAGATACAAGAAGGAATTGATAGATATTGAAAGAAAAAAAAAAAACAACTGAGGGAAAGAATGCTTTTTAAATGGAGAAACTAGAAGAACGGGCTAAGGCGAGACCACAAATAGTGATTACAGAGCCGTGGTTCGCAGTGCATGTGCTGGAATTCCCACTGGAAGAAGGTCCTACTAATTATTGATAATGACTCATCTTCTGCTTGTGAATCACCTCTCATGAATGTTATTTTCCCCATTTCTCTGAAGACACTTTTACCTGGAGAGTTTAATAACTTACGCAAGATAACACAGTTTCTGGTACAGCTAGGACAGTCTAATTCTAGTTAAATGTGATGCTGTGTTGCCAATCTCATATTTATGTATCGAGTCTTGTCTGAAATAGCAGACCAAGTCTTCACTTTGACTGAAAGTATTCATATTTCAGTTGGTCACCTTCTACGCAAATTCTTTTCCACTGATTTATTCTCTCTCTATTCAGCAAAAGGGGGAAAGGATGTTTTCCAGGGTGTTGGTAGAGGATCAGCCACTTTGCATTTGTTTATTTTAAATGACTATGGTCTAGGGGTTAGCCTAATAACATAGCCAAATAAATGAATGTCACTTTTTAAAATTAGAAGGTGATTTCTGACACATTGTTTTTCCTGCTTATCGGTTGTGTAGGAACCCATAAATATTTGCTCCTTAAATTCCTAACTTAAGCAAATCCTGAGCGCTACTTCCCAGAGGGGACAGATTCTTGTTCCATGGAAGAGTTGGCAGCTGTCTCACTTTTTACAAAATTCATGTCTCTCTCCTCAGATGTCATCACCTCCTATTCCGTTTCCCTGCATGTTGTATGTTACGTGCTACGCCAGGCCCATTACTAGTTACCTGGAACAAAACATTCATAGATTTCACGGGGCATTGAGCTCAGCTACTTTGCGAAGAGAACAGCACAGTAGTCTGTCCAGGAGACTAGACGACGTCCGTTTGGCATTGATCACAGAGCTTTTGCTTGGCACTCCCCAGGGAGGGTGGGAGTTTGTCTGAGCTGCTGGGGGTGCCTTCCCAGCCCAGCCCGCCCCCTCACACAGGCCCCGGGCCCAGCCCTGCTGGGTGCATGTGGCAGTGATGGCCCCTGAACCCATCACTGGGCTCACATGTGCACGTGGTCCATGTTCGGGCTCCTGGGGAGAAACCCCAGTTCTGCCACTCGCCACTGTGCAGTGGACTTGGCATGTGGTATTTAAGTATCCAGTGAGCATTAGCTGTTTTTTTTAGTAACGGCTTTTACACACATACACACTCACAAACATATACACATATATGTACACATATACATATATATAATGGTGTACACATGCCTATAATATAATAATAATACCTATAATAAAATGTTATCTATTTTATGTGTGGTATGTGTGTGCATTTGTACATATAATAGATGTACACACACATATACCCATGTGTACACATATTCATACATGTGATGTACACATGCCTATAATAATACATGCCTATAATAATATCTATTTTATGTGTATGTAATAGATATACAAACACTCACATATACACAATACATAAATGATAATGTACACATGCCTACGTATAATAAAATGTTATCTATTTTATGTGTGGGTATGTGTGTGCATTTGTACATATAATAGATGTACACACACTCACATACACATGTGTACACATATTCATACATATGTACACATGCCTAAAATACATGTCTATAATAACATCTATTTTACGTGTATATGTATGTATACACATACACATGTATACACAATGCATAAATACGATAATGTACATGTGTCTATAATATAATAGTACCTGTAATAATATGTTTTTTGTGTGTATGTGTGCATACATATAGAAGCACACGCACATGCACATGCACATGCACGCACACCTTCACTCCCTGGCCCAAGTCGGAAGCCCTGTGCTCCCACAGCACCTGGTCCACAGTTATATTAGTGCCTTCGTCATGTGACATCATCACCTACTGTGTACCATCTCTCATCACCTGGGGTTCCCACGGTCGAGGTGGCTGCTTCGCCGTCCTCTCATCCCAGAGCTTTGTGCTGCTGCCGAGAGTAACCGTGAGCTCACAACAGCGTTATGTTGTTGGAAAGGTGGATGCCAGATATTACTTCACGGTTAGATTGTCATTCCTTTAGCTTAACACTGGGCTCTCGGTTAAATTCTCATGTCTCTAAGCAACTTCATGCCCCGTGCTATTACATTATTTATGACAGTTAGAGGGAAGGGATTTCAAAGTCATCCCTGAAAGGGAGCTTTGGCCAGCAGACGGGAGAGGTCTTAGGGGTCTGGATGTCTGCGAGTGACGGCGAGTGACGAGAGTGAGGTCCATGGTCTTTATGCTTTTGATCTCATGGTGACACTTCTCTTCCCAACTCAACTCGCGTGTTCAGCGGGCTGCGTGGTATTATCCAGCAAAGATGTCGCTTTGTGGCTCGGTTGTAGGAAGAAGAAAGTGATAGTCCTATTGTGTTAGTCTACGGGGGGCAGCCGGAACAAAATCTAGCAGTTCTGGAGCCTAGGGATCCAAGACCCGGGTGCCGTCAGGTTGGTTTCTGGTGAGAGCTAGTCCTGGCTTGTGGATGGCGGCCTTCGTTCTGTCCTCACATGACCTTTCCCCTGTGTGCACGCAGAGGGACAGAGGAAAAGAGAGAGAGAGAGAGATCACTGATGTCTCTTCCTCTTTTTACAACGACACCAGTCCTGTAGGATTAGGGCCCCACCCTTGCTATACACTGGGTGTTTGTCTCCCCCCAGGTTCATATGTTGAAATCCTAACCCCCAGTATGATGGTATGACGGCGGGGGGCGGGGGGGGGGCGGCTTTGGAGGTGATCAGGTCTAGAGGGTAGAGCCCTGGGGAATGGGGTTGTTACCGAGTCCAAGCTCACTCTACTCACCTCACAACAGGCCAATAAATCGGAGACGAGGTGTTGAGGCATGAATATGACTTTATTGGGAAAGCCGGCAGACCTTGAAGATGGCAGACTAAAGTCTCAAAATAACCTTCTCGGGGTTTGGATGCCAATTTCTTTTATAGCACAGAGAGGGGGAGATGGGGAAGTAAAGTAAAAAGGCCATACATTTTGCAAATATCACCTGGAATGGCCAGCCTCGGGGAGGGTATGTGTTAATTTCTTCTTTCTTGCAGCCATCCGCAGGTGGGCAGGGTCCGGATGTTTCCCTGAACAAAGGCACTTTGGTTTAACATTCAGGCAGAGGGGCAGGGTTCCCTGAGGCAGGCCATTATGTATAGACAGTATCGTTTTAGTGAACAAAAGCAGCGGAAAGCAAAGGTTAAAGTAGAAGAAACAGATCCAACACGTAGTCAGATTTCGCTCTTCCCTGTTACAATTCCCCACTGTCAATGTCCTTTCCACAGTCTTGTGGAAAAAGGGGTGACGGCCCTTCTAATTGCTTCGTCAGATGGATCTCTCTGGGAGTGTCCGCCATCGGTGCCAGTGTTCTGTTCCTCTCTGGAAAGTATCTCCTTTACACCTGTAGCCTTAAAAAAAACAAAAAAAACTCACAACCTACAAGTTGAGAGTTATGATCTATTCAGTGAGGATTTTGAGGGCTTCAAGCCTGGAAGGCAGCATCTCAAGTTAACGAATTCAGCATTTTTCTCTGTATGGGAAAACGCAGGAGTCTGGGCTCACTGAAATCACTCTCTTGATATTCACCTCAGCTATCTGGGGCCTGTATCCTGTATTCTCATATCCTGAGTTTCCTCAGGGCTCACAGGCCCACGTTGGAGGGCTGAAATCGCTAATGACTGATGTGGCAGGAAATATTCCATTTCTCATATCCTCTCCTCTTGGTCAGGGTTTTGACCAATATTTGGGAGACATTTCAGGATCAAATTTTGTCCCACAGCGCTGGGAGGCTCATCCCAGGTCAGGCGAAAATTCTTGATATGTCACTCCAGGTGCTACACTTTGGATTAGGCCCTACTGATAATTAAACATTCTCTGGATCCTCTATCTAATTATGATCCAGGAGACATTTTCCCTTGTTGCTTCTTCCCATAGCTAGAATCACACTATTACAATTATCTTATGTTATAAATGTGATCTACTTCCTCAAGGTGTTTAGCCATAGAAGTTTTGTTGGAAGCCTGGTTACACACTGGGTACTGTAAGAGGCAACAATCTTATAACATAGACAGGGTAGAAGTAATGCAGCTAGTAACATTGACAAAGACATAGTGCAGCAGGGAGATAACAAAGTACAAACAATCTGGCTTACAAAGGTATAATTTACCAAATTATTGTAAGCCATAATTAGCTTAAGGGGAAGGTTTTCCTTACACCTAGAAAACACAGATTTACCCAGTCATTTTTCAGATAGAAACCATAAAAATTATAACCATATTCACCACTTTACTCAGTTCTATGTAACTAATCGTTCTTGTTAACAGCTTTATGAAGCCATCAGGTTTCCTATTAGAATTCTTCAGTTTCTTACCCAGTTCAGCATTATGGTCTGAAAGCCAGAAACTTGTATTTATCTAGAGGTCCTTTCTGTAAATCTTCTTGGAGAGGAAGCATTTTTGCCAAGGCATCAGAGTGAAACCATAACTGTCTATAATGACAAAAGACTTAAGAAGGCACATTTAAATCTGATTACCATGCAATTGACAAAGTAATTTGGTTACTGTTGTGACATGTAACACTTTCAGATAATAACTAGAATTATGACTGATACATTTTACCAGGACATACCAAATTTTAGGAACTCCATATAATCTCTAGAATACCTGTATCATTTGCCATAAAATATAACCTAAGAAGATTTATTACTTATTTGACAACACTTCCCATGTAATTTAACATACCAAGTGAACCTAATTAGTTAATATCTCTCTTTAGGGTGTTTCAGGGGCCCTTTGAAGCATCCCAGAGTTAGCCAGAGGTCAAAGGAACTTTATTATAATTTGATTTGGGAAGTTTTGTCAAAAAAATATCAAAAAGGTCTAAAACAGTCAGATAGGGTCGCTGTGAAACAATAGTTATTCACTTAGCCGAAGTAACAATAAAAGATTTCAAAGGCAAATACAGAACCAGATCACTTAAAAGGTAGAGAAACTTAAAATTTGTTATCAAAGGCAGTTCACCATCTTAAGAAACCTTGTCATCTTAACAGAGAGAAAAGCCAAATTCAAGTTTTGCACCAACTTGCTTTTAAAATTTATTTACTCAGTTAAACTTATTTTAAACGTAGTGAATCCTGACCATGTACAAAACTCTTTTCTTGGGGTTCACTTTCCATAAACCTTCCATCACTTAACTTATTTTAGCACTATTCTAACTTTCAAGTTGTTGAATATCTGGAGAGATTAATTTTAGATAGACATTCCTAAAAGATAATTATTTTTAAAAGTTCACCTAAAGCTCTTATTTCATTTGCATTTTCTTTCCTTAAAAGTTTCTTCACATCAAGTTACTTTCCTTGCTGACAAATTTGCAAGAGACATAACAAGATTTTATTTAGCTTATATAAAACCTAGGCACAATAAAAGTATTATACTTAATGCTGATGACTCTGATGACATGTCTATATTAATTGGATTAACAAACAGTAATACTGAATATTTCTCAGTTCATGTGAACCTGAAACTCATTTAGCTTAATTTTTCTTATATTTAGAATTGTTTAGTTTGTGAGTGCTTACTTTTCTTTAAGCCAGTGAAATAGAGTTAATCCACAAATCAACCTCAGCAATGTTATACAAATACAAAGACTCGTACAAGGAGACAAACAGAGACATCACAGTTTCCATTTCGAAATTTCAGCCCTGAGTCAGGTACAGCAGTGTAAAGCCCATCAGTTTACAAAAAGAGGTTGAATTAAGATTAGGTTTCTGGCAGATGGAACAAATCAAGCTCACTTGTCTAGATGGCTGAAGTTTTACAGAAAAGACACTTAGGTTTTCTATTTATCCTTGACAAGTCAATTTCTAAATTACCTTACCCTCTTTTTAAAGATTGCATTTTAAAAAGATGGAAGAGATGAGGGTTCCTGAGAAGACCAGGTAGGACATTTGCATCTCAAAGATACAGGCAAGTTTTTCCTAGCATGACTTTGTTTCCCCTTTGTTTAATATGTACAAGCCTCTTAAGATAAATAGGGAAGGTAATCAGTCAACTTGTTCCCCACTGTCAAAGTTACCTGGGGCTCCTGTGGGGAAATTAGAATCAGATGCCTCAAGTCCAAGGGAGCCCCCTGACCTCTTATAGGATGTTGGCACAAGGGAAATTGCCCTGCTGCAGAAGTGGCTCTTGGTCCAAATTGTGTGTCCTGTCGGGTCTTAGATGGTGATACTAAATCAGGCTCCTGTGCTCTGGAGGTTAACATAGAAACTTCTATTTGATCCCCATGGGTAGGGGAAACAGGAGGCAGTGAATATGATGGCAGCATGGGGTGGGGGGGCAGTTGGAACAACTGCCAGTGCAGCCTGCTCTTTTGCAAAACACTTCAGTGAGATCATGTAATAATTGAGTGAGCCATTCAGGGGCCATTGCTCTTATGATCTTAAATATTGGGCCCACACCCTATTACAATAGTACATCATGTCTTTCTTAGTCATAGGCTCATGGCTATGTTTCACCCATTTATCTAATATACGTCCCAAAGGGCTCTCCTTCAGGATAGATGGAGTATTTCCCATTTTTATAAGTTTGATAACAGCAAAACACAAAAGGCGCAAACAAATTCCAACACAAAAGGTCCAAACAAACTCTGGCATTGATGCACACAAAACCATGATGAAAACCAACAAGCCGATTCCCGAATTGGGTAGACTTACCCTCCAAAACCAACGAACTAGATCCCAACGAACTGTCTCCAAATCGGATAGAGTCCAACAACGATTCCCCCCTGGAGGAATTGTACCTGGTACCTGTTGGAACAGTGTACCCCAATCAAACAAACTGGCTTATCCCGTAAAGAAAAAGCCCAAATTGAGAGGGGAATATGTTCCCAGTATGCACGCCAGAGTGACTTACCCTACAAAGTCGAGTCTGTCAACTCGCAACACAAAAGGATACACAAAACCAAAACAAGACCAAGACCAAAACAAACGAACCGGTTACCAAATTGGGTAGACTTACCCTACAAAATCGAGTCGGAGGACTTGCAAAAGTTGGTCGGTTCCTTGCTTCAACTGCCAAGCGCTGGGGTAGCCAGTGCTGCTTCAGGGAATTTTGAAGGGAAGATCCTCAGGACAAATGGTCCTGGCAGCTGCTAGGGCCTTGCCCCAGTGTTCCCTCACTGGGGCCAGCTATCCACGAGCAGCAAGGTTCCTGGCTGGCTCGCCAAATTTGTTACCAAGTCCATGCTGCTCTGCTCACCTCACAACAAATAAATCGGAGACAAGGTGTTGAGGCAATGAATACGACTTTTTTCGGAAAGGCGGCAGACTGAGCAGATGGCAGACTAAAGTCTCAAAATAACCATCTTCTCAGGGTTTGGATGCCAGTTTCTTTTATAGCACAGAGAGGGGGAGATGAGGAAGTAAAGTAAAAGACCATAAGTTTTGCAAATATCACCTGGAGTGGCCAGCCTCGGGGAGGTGATGTGTTAATTTCTTCTTTCTTGCAGCCATCCGCAGGTGGGCAGGGTCCGGATGTTTCCCTGAACAAAGGCAGTTTGGGTTAGCATTCAGGCAGAAGGACAGGGTTCCCTGAGGCAGGTCATTATGTATAGACAGTATCCTTTTAGTGAACAAAAACAGCGGAAAGCAAAGGTTAAAGTAAAAGAAACAGATCTAACATGTAGTCTAATTTGGTTCTTCCCTGTTACAGGGTCAGTGCCCTTACAACAGAGACTGCAGAGAGGTCCCTGCCTCACTGCCAGTGAGGACATGGTGACAGACGGCTGGCCGTGAACCAGAAGATGGTTCTCAGCAGACACTGAAAATGCCTGCGCCTTGATCTCTGACTTCCAGTGTCCAGAACTGTGAGAAATAAATGTCTGTTGTTCATAAGCCACCCAGACAGACTAAGGCAGCCCTTAATTACCTCCTGAAAGGCCCTATTCCAAATACAGTCCCATTGTGGGTGAGGGCATCAACAGATGAACCTTGTGGGGGGGGTACAGTTCAGGCCCCAGCACTGAGGCCTATTTTAGTTAGAAGTTTTGTGTGTGTCTGAGAAGCCCCAGTTTTCTGCTCGGCATAACTCAGGGGATGGGTCTCTGCAGCTGTGGATGAGGAACAGCAGGCTGTGATCATTCCAGCAAGACCTGCAGCCACACGGCAGGACCTGGAGATGCAGGAGCCATGGGTTCAGGCCCACCTCAGATGCTGACACACAGTGTGGAGTCTGGCTTCCCCAGGAGAACCTGGAGGGGTGGGACCATGCAGAGTCCCAGTGAGTCAGGGCACCGAGGAGGGGCCTGAGCCGGCCAGGGCCTCTGACACAGACCTGTCGGATGGGAGGCTGGGATGGGGAAGCTCCCGTGAGTCTGAGAGATGCAGCAGGTGAGCTGACCCTCCAGCCAGAGGGCAGAGGTAGAAATGGGATGCTGGGGGCAGTGGGGCAGGGGGTGGTCAGAGGACTGAGGCCAGACTCAGAACCGCTTCTGGGACACTGAGCCTGGCAGACATGCTGCCCTAGGGGCTTGATCTTAAGTATCCAGAGCTGGCCTTACACTATTAGAAAATTGGGGGCAGATTTTTTTTAAAAAGGAGTTTCATAAAATTTCAGGGTTACACTCTTCCATGGTACTTCCTGGTGAAATGTCCACGCTAAGTGATCTCATCAAGAGGAACATTTGCCTTCACTAGCAAATCTCCTTCATCAATCAAAGGGATCTCTTAAGTCAAGATTTGTATTCTTTATGTATAAATAATGCTGTCTCCTAGCTAACCCTGTAACATACTGATAGATAGTAACTGTAGTTATCGCTCTTGGTAATATTCCTTAGTTATTATTCTTTTACTTTATGAGCATTAAGACCTCAGAGGAGCCTTCTCTGACCTCAGACCCCCACTAGCAGACTGGATCAAAGCCCTCTGCTAGCACCCTGTCCTTCTGCCTTACAGGCCTTCCCACTATTGCAGTGAAATAGCAATTGCATGATTAATTGTTTCATGCCTGTCTCCCTTGCCAGATTATTTTCCCAATGAAAGCAGCAACCAGGTCTATTTTAATCATAGCTACAGGCAACACTGGTTCTTACCCATGGTAATAAATTCTTTTTAAATGAGTTATTTCATTCCCTCATTTATTCAACCATTAGCTAATGCATTTAGTGTTCACAAGCCCTAGGAACTAAGGAACAAAACGTAATGTGATCGTGTCTGCATTCAAAGAGCTCACAATTTAGTGCAGAGAGTTCTTAACCCGTGAAGGTAAAGTTCCCCTTGAGAACCTGGTGAAAGAAGTGGTCCCTCTTCCCGGAAGCTACTTATTTGAAATGGATGCAAGATTTTATATGTGACTTGCGGTGTTCACAGATCCCCAGAAGTCTATTCAGTGTTTTCCTAAAATTTCCTGAATTCAGAGGTTAGGATCCTTCCACGAAACACAGACTTAAAGACACACACACAAGTTAAGGAGAGGGAGGAAGGAGGGCGTCAGCGTGTCCTGCTGGATCGGGAAAGGCTTCCCTGGAAGAGATGCTTGGGCTGTGTCTTGAGTGATAAATCTGATGTCACCAGGAGAAGAAGGGAGAGCCCTGGAGGTGGGGCAGACAGCATTTGAAACCACACAACCCAGAGTGGGACGTGAACCCCCTGTCTTTTAATTGAGATCACACACCTGGTCTCAGGACTTAATGAAGCTCAGGTCCTTTATGTCTCATTGCAGAAAGAATTCAGTGAGAGAGAAAGCGATAGGTAAGAGGTGGGTATTTTTAGAGAGGTACACATTCCATAGACAGAGTGTGGACCGTTTCAGAAGGCGAGAGGCCCCAAATATGGGGTGGTTAGTTTTTTAGGCTGGGTAATTTCATAGGCTAATGAGCGGGAGGATTATTCTAACTATTTGGGGGAAAGGGTGGGGATTTCCAGGAATTGGGCCACTGCCCACTTTTTGGCCTTTTATGGTCGGCCTCGGAACTGTCACGGCACTGGTGGGTGTGTCACTTAGCTGATGTGTTACAATGAGCGTATGTCTACGGAGGCTCAAGGTCCACTGGAAGTGGAACCTTCCTCCATCTTGAGCCTAGTCGGTTTTAACCAGTTTATGTCCTATCCTCAAGGGCTATGTCCTTCTTTGAGAGGTTGTGCCCTTCCCTCCTGCCTCACGTTTGGAACAGCACGGAGGTGGGAAGGGACATGTCGCTCGGGGAATTGCAAAGCCCTGTCCCGTAGGAACAGTGATGGGAAAAGCGGTGATGGGCAGAGTGCGGTGGGCGAGGACGAGCAGGCGGGAGCGGGGACCAGATCGGGAGGGCGCAACCTTGTCGTGCACAGGGTGGGGAGCTGCTACAGAGCCTTCGTGGCGGGGACAGAGGAGCGGACGTGACTTCAGGGGGAGCCCTCTGTGGAGGGGAGGGCAGATGGGAGGGCGCAATCCTGGGGGACCGGCGCCCAGCTGTTCCAGTCATTCAGGCCCAGGGCCCGGACGCGGGCCCGGCTCTGCTTTTGGAGAGGGTGCAGGCTGGAGCAGCAGCGGGACTCTGCTTGGAGGTGGCCTGGGTGCCGGAGGGTAGGGATAAACTCCAGGTTTTCGCCTTAAGCAGTTGAGCGTTCGGCGGGGTAGGTTCAGAAGGCGTCCTTGGGTACAGATGCCCTTCTCTGTGGCATGGATGCCAGCTCAGCAGAATAAGAGTGCTCAAGGACACATTTTCCCCATTCAAGATGAAATAATCTTCTGTAAATCGTGAAAAGGACGTTCCTTACAACTTAGATGACCTGGCAGACTGGCTAGAAGAATGTCAAGAGAAAACCGATGCTGCTTTTTCATCACGAAAGTTGTATCTAAGGCAGCTTTCTAATCTCCCTCTTGGGAATAAGAGCACGGGCTGTACTGAGGAGCTGGGCTGTCCACGCGCCGTCTGGGCGCTACGGGTCCCCACGGCCTAGACGGCTGGGAGGAGTCGTGGGCCTGCTAAATTGGAGATGCTTAGTACAGCGTGTTATGTAGAGATTTTCCCCAAAATATCAAACCGTAATTATGAATTTCTTATTAATTTCTGTAGATTAGGAATCTCAGGTGTTGTAAATCTTGGCTTATAAGAATACCCATGAAAGAAACCCACTTACAGTTAGCTGCCGTTTTAAACTTCATGTACAAGGACAGTGGGCTTTCAATTAATTTTTTTAATAACAGTTTTATTGAGATATAATTCACATACCATATAATTCATCCATTTAAAGTGTACAACACTTTCAATTAGTTTTTGTTTACCTTAAAAATATAGTTTTTTCTAAAATTCTTCTTGCACTTAAATGGTATTCTGTTTGTGATAAGAAAAAAGAATACAAAGTATGTACATTTAAAACTGTGTACAATAGTCTTTATACATACGGAATTTTCTTGTGTTACTCCAGTTATTGGAGTCAAGAGAAAAAATATTCTTAGGTTGGTTTAGATTAAAGTGTAAAATACAGTCAACATGTTATCACAAAAGTGACATGTGGCGTGAGAAGGAAAGACCAGAGGTGGCCCATCCTCATGGCTTTCTTCACTGTCCTGCTGGGGAAGGAGACCCAGATTAATTTACAGACCCTCATTCTGCTCTCAAGGGATCCGGGAGACCCTCCCCTGCTGCAGCCCTCCTGCCTGATGGCTGATTTGTTGTGATGAGTGTCCTAAGCTGGGATGCACTAAGGGGGGGAAATTGCCTTGGGGTTTAAACCGAAGTGAGTGGCAAAAGAGCAGCTCCTCCTAACAATTTGTGTGTGTACACAGAGAGGAACATCGGAAAGCTCTGAGAATGTGAATGTCACCTCATCTCCTCAGTCATAATCTTCGTGGTAGATGCAATACATCTAAAAACCAGGGTTTTTGCTAAAACAACACGCAGAAAAAAGTATAACCTATTTCCTATTGAAATTAACCTTCCTATTGAAATATAACCTTTTCCTATTGAAATTGACAGAACTTGTCACAAGGATTGAACCTCTCTGCTTTGCCGCATGATGCTGGATGCCAGGAATGTCCTGATAATTGGCATTCAGACTGACCCATATACCGGTAATTTGTCTAAGACAGGTTTTCCAAGGTTGCATATAAGTGTGTAGTCGCACAGAGGCTTAGACAAATTTGGTCTAACCCACCCTGATATACACCATGTTCATTTTATCTTGTGACTTCTGGGGTTAAAGCGCCTCCCGGTTTAATGCCTGCATCTGGTTTTAAAGCCTCTGTAACCCAGCACTATCCCAACTTTCCTGTGATCAGGCTTATCTCCTCAATGTTTCAAGTACCCAAAGACCCATTCTTGTGTCTGGATGTTTACTTATATTGTTTACATTCCTATTGCGCTCACTTTTAATAAAGTCTGTTCTGGTGTTCTGTCCTCTAATAAAAATAGATGCTATAAAATGACCTTACAGTATAGTTTTTTCATGACAAGCAAGGCCCACTGTAATGCTTAGGGTGCCTTTTATGAGACCCACGAGCAGGAACCATCACTCAGACCTCTTTGCTGTGCAACCAGTATATTCACTTCTTATAGAAATTACAACTTGTAATGAATCGTGTGTCCTTATTTTCTTTGACCACTAGGAATCTCGGCATCACATATGCATCTCTTCTTTAGTACTGCAGAGATTCTTACAGCACGGCTTGATTTTTATAACCTTTCCCCTGATCCCATGTTATTTTCCTTGCCTTGAGGGGTGAAGGTGGTCTCCTTTGCCTTTTAAAATTTACCCATGTATTTTTTTTTAAAGGGAACACACATTTGTTAATCTGACAGCTCCTGTGGGTCAGCAGTCCTGGTGCCACGCCTCACATACTTGGGGTCCAGGTATGGCTGGTGCCGGATTCTCACCCGAGGCTTGGGTCCTCTTCCTATCTCACTGTTGGTTGGCAGAACACACCTCCTTGTCCCTGTGGAACTGGAGTCCTTATTTTCTTGATGGTTTTTAGCTGGGGCTTGCTCTCAGCCTCCAATGAGCAGTTCCCAGCATAGCTGTTTGCTTCCTTCCTGGAGGCCGGCAGGAACATGTCTCAGGCCCTGAATCCCCCTCAGGCTTCAGTGTCTTTGTCTTTTTTTTTTACAAAAAAAATTTTTTTTTATCGCAGTCTAGTTGATTTACAATGTTGTGCCTATCTCTGCTGTATAGCAAAGTGACTCAGTTATACACATTACATTATAGACATTCTTTTTTTATATTCTTTTCCATATGGTTTATCACAGGATATTGAATATAGTTCCCTGAGCTGTACAGTAGGACCTTGTTGTTTATCCATTCTAAATGTAATAGTTTGCATCTACTAACCCCACAGTCCCAGTCCATCCCTCCCCCTGTCTCTGCCTCCCTCTCCCTCTTGGCAACCACAAGTCTGTTCTCTCTGTCTATGAGTCTGTTTTGTAGATAGGTCTTTGCAGTGGCTTAATGTTTGAAATTACTTTGTGGCTTTTTTTGGTAAATATTGAAATGTAGCAATAATGTCTTTTGAATATTACCAAGCCCGTGAGTCCTTGAAAATATTTTTTATATATACAGTAACTTTATGTGTAAATATGTAAGCAGTGCAAGTGTATTAGAATCCATATTTTAGATTCCACATATAAGTGATGTCATATGGTATTTTTCTTTCTCTGTCTGACTTACTTAACATGATAATCTCTATTTGCATCCACGTTGCTACAAATGGCATTATTTCATTCTTCTTTATGGCTGAGTAGTATTCTATTGTATATATGTACCACATCTTCTTTATCCATTCATCTGTTAATGGATATTTAGGCTGTTTCCATCTTTTGACTATTGTGAATAGTGCTGCTATGAACATAGGGGTGCATGTATCTTTTTGAGTTATAGTTTTGTCTGGGTATATTCCCAGGAGTGGGATTGCTGGATCATATGGTAATTCTATTTTTAGTTTTCTGAGGAACCTCCATACTGTTCTCCATAGTGGCTGCACCAACTTACATTCCCACCAACAGTGTAGGAGGGTTCCCTTTCCTCCACACCCTTTCCAGCATTGGCTATTTGTAGACTTTTTAATGATGGCCATTCTGACCGGTGTGAGGTGATACCTCACTGTAGTTTTGATTTGCATCTCTCTAATTAGTGATGTTGAGCATCTTTTCATGTGCCTACTGGCCATCTGTACCTCTTCTCTGGAGAAGTGCCTGTTAAGGTCTTCTGCCCATTTTTCGATTGGATTGCTTGGTTTTTGTTGTTGAGCAGGCTTCAGTGTCTTTGACTTCTCCTCTGCCACCAGCCAGAGAAAATGGTCTGCTTTAAGAGCATCAGCTGATTAGACTAGGCTCACCCAGATCATCTACATATTGTAAGGTTATTGAATTGGGATTTAATTACGTCTTCAAATTCTCTTCCCAGTGGTTCCTAGGCTAGTGTTGGATTGGATAGCTGGGGTGGGAAGGGAAGGGTCATCTTTAGGATTCTGCCAGTCACAATCCCTATATGGAGGACTGTGCAAGTGTGAAAAGAAACATGGCATGATCTCCAAGATGTATTATTATCCTGAAAAGAGCAAGGTGTGGAACAATTGTTGTAGTGTCTGACCTTTGTATAAGAAAGAGGGTAAGACAGGAAAGAGACATGCATTTTCTAATATTTTCAAAAAGAAAGAATGGAAGGATAAGTAAAAATTTAACATTTTATACGGGTAGGAAGAGAACAGGAAACAGAGGCAAAGATGAAAGCTGTGCTTCTCTGAATGTACCTGCTTTGTGCTTTACACTTAAGAACCATGCAAATGTTTTATACAATTAAAAGACAAAATTTAAAAATCATAAAATAATTTCTAAAAATTGAAAACAACCCAGTATCAAGTTTGTGCTATAACTCCTCAGAGAAGAAATATTTAAAGTGCTCTTAAATCACAGTATTTTGACAGGATTGCTATATGCTTTAGGGACAAAAGACAACCCCATTAAGAAACTTTAAACTGCATTCAGTGTTCTTGTTGTCAATGTTAATATTTGTA
>NW_020838047.1:1186933-1201355 GCF_003676395.1 Aethalodelphis obliquidens
TAGTTAAGAGTCCGCCTGCCGATGCAGGGGACACGGGTTCGTGCCCCGGTCTGGGAGGATCCCACATGCCGCGGAGCGGCTGGGCCCGTGAGCCATGGCCGCTGAGCCTGCGCGTCCGGAGCCTGTGCTCCGCAACGGGAGAGGCCACAACAGTGAGAGGCCCGCGTACCGCAAAAAAAAAAAAAAAAAAAAATTTGTATGGCTGTGGTTGTTTTCTTCCCCAATTTTAAAAATTGTGGTAAAATACACATAGAATTTACTTTCTTAACCATTTTTAAGCGTACAGCTCAATAGTATTAAGTAACACCCATATGGTAACCTCCATCACCACCATGCATCTCCTGAACTCTTTTCATCTTGCAAAAACATTACACCTGTTAAACACCAACTCTCCTTTCCTTCTCCTCCCCAGCCTCTGGCAATTTCTATCCTACTTTCGGTCTGTATCATTCTGACTGCTCTGAGTGCCTCGTATAGGTGGAATCATACAGCATTTGTTGTTTTGTGACTGCCTTATTTCATTTAGTGTAATGTCCTCAAGGTTCATCCATGTTGTAGCATATTGCAGAATTTCTTTCTAAGGGTGACTAATGTTCCAGTGTGTGTGCATGTGTGTACTACATTTTGCTTGTCCACCATCCATCAATGGTCACTTAGGTTGCTTCTACGTTTTAGCTATTATGAATAATGCTGTTATGAACATGGGTTTACAAATATTGCTTCAAGACCCTGCTTTCAATTCTTTTGAGAAGTGGAATTACCCAGAAGTGGGATTGCTGGATTATATGGTAAGACTGTATTTTTTCTGAGGAACCACGATACCATTTTCCAGAGCAACTGTACCAGTTTACATTCCCATCAACCGTGCACAAGAGTTTCAATTTCTCTACATCCTCGCCAATGCATATTAGTCATTTTTTTTAATAGTAGCCATCCTAATGGACGTGAGGTTTTACTGTATATTTTTGCAAGCCACTTCAAATCCCTCCAGGAGCTAGGTAGGACAAAAATGATGCTCAGTTTGCTTAGGAATTTTGTTTTGTTTGGGCTCTTCCCCTGCCTCCATTCAGTCTGCACCCAGCCCTCAAATCCAGCTTCCCCATGCATTTCTTCGTCCTTCACTGACCTCCCTCTCCTCTGAGCTGTCCTGTTAAGATAACTTTGCACTTCATGATTGTGTGCTGCTCCTTTGTGTTTCATGTGTAGTTGTCCTGTTGCCCCCAGACGGTCTACTTTTTAGTAGTAGGGACCACGGTTTACTTTTCTGAAACATTTAATATAAAGATTGTATCAAGTAAAATTGTATCACATGCTCAACTTTCAGCTTATTAACCCAGAGAGCACTGAGCACATCCTCTTCAGAACTGCAGTAAGTATTTTTGTTTGTTTGCAGCAGCCGAGGATGCTGAGGCAAGACCGTTCGGTTAGCCTTTCTTGAGCTCCTCCTGTATGTTCTTGACTGGGCACCTGCCTCAACAACAGCTCCCTTTGAGAACAGTGTGTCCGGGTGGGGCAGGGGGAGGGAGGGCGGGGTCTGGGCTGAGTCTGACCCTCGTGTCCCAGTCCTTCAGGCGGGTGAAACCGAGTCCCTCTAAAACTGCGTTTATGATTAACCCCTCTGTCCAAAATGTTATTCCTTTTCTTGTCTAACACCTGTTCCCCTGAAGATACAGGAGAATCAAAGAAGGGGGGGGGGGATTGAAACTGAGCAGGACCGTGTGGGACCCTCCCGGGTATAAAAGCTTTTCCATGTCACCTATTTCTTGTTCGTAGGAAAAAGGCTTTCCGCTTCCTAGACCTTTCCTGAGTTCCAAAGGGCGGATTCAAACAGTTACTTATTAGCGGAGGGGTGCAGAAAGAAACAATAGCGCAAGATGGGGCAGAGTCCTGGTTTCTCCTCAGGGGACCTGCATAACAGCCTCATACATGTCTCTGAGCTCTTCTGCAGGAACTAAGGTCCCACCCGGTGGAGGATGGTGACTTCAGGCTCCCCACAAGCACGGGGACCCAGACTGTTTGGAACCAGAGGCTGATGATTGAGATTGCTGGAACACCACCCTGTTACCTCACCACCAACCAATCAGAAGAGGGGTACACACTCCGCAGACCTCCTAGCAAATTGTGCCCATAAAACCTCCTTCCCTGAAACTGTTACCGAACCAAGTTCATGTGCCAGACACACAGTGAGGTCAACAATACTGACACGTCAGACTCTGGAGCAGAGAAGGGTTTATTGCAGGGCCATGCAAGGAGATGGGTGTCTTGTGCCCCCAAAACAGCCAAAGCATTTTTAAAGGCCAAGTGAGGGAGGGGGTGTGGCTGGTTGTTGCACATTTTGTGTAGGAATCCCTTGTTCTTGCAGTTTCTCCACAAAGGTCAGGTCACGATGTTCCTGTAAACCTCCAACTAGAACAACGTTATTCTTTGTTCTGCAACTTTTTATCTGTGTATGAATGGAAAAGTGGTGTCCCCTTAAAGGTCAGAGCCTTGAGCACTGGCTCTCCTGTATATTTCAGGCTGCAGGCAACATTCTTAAATCAAAGTAACAGCAACAGAATACAAAGGTTAAAGTGGAAGAAACAGACCCACTATGGAGTCAGGCTTGTTCTTCCCTCTTACAGCCGTATACGAAACATTTCTCTGCTCCAGACGCGTCCACGGTTTGGTTTGTTAGGCCTCACCCTGCGTGGGGCACATGAGCCAAGCTGGACAACAGGAAGACCAAGGTCTGCTGTGACGTTGACTCCGGTGTCCACTCCTTCACGGGAGGACCTCAGGTCTCAGCCAAACAACCTGGAGAGGCCATCCCGGGTCCTAACGCTGTGATCCCCGTGTCCCAACCCGGCACGGTCCTGATCTTACGACGGAACATCCAGCGTCCAGGGTGTTGGCAAAGCCGGAGCCCAGGGCCAACCGACTGCAGGGCAAGCCCCACCCCACCCACCGCACCGCCACCGCTACCGCGCCCTTTCGCCGGCACCGAGACTACAAGTCCCAGTATGCAGCGCGGCCCCTTCCAGCTGGCTCTCGCTCTCCGTCTCTCTCGCCCCAGGTCTCTCCCGCCCACGCTCGCGTCCGCGGAGGGCGTGGCGCCCGTAGCCTCTGCGCACTGACGTCGGCGCGCCGACGTGACGTGCTGACGCGGCGCTCTGGGCGCTTCCGCCCTCCCGGGCTCCAGTCCGGCGGCGGGAGGCCTGGGGCGGCGCTTCGGTTTGTGGGAGCCGCCGTGGTGTGAAGGCGCGAGGCCGGTGGGAAGGGCCGGGCCTTGTAGTCTCCTCCTCCGGGTCTGCGGCTCCCCGTCCCAGATGGACAGGGTGTGCGCCGTGTTCGGAGGCTCCCGGGGCATCGGCAAGGCGGTGGCCCGCTTGATGGCCCAGAGAGGCTACCGACTGGCCATCGTCGCCCGGAATCTGCAGGGGGCCAGAGCCGCGGCCGGGGACCTGGGCGGTGGGTACCGACCGGGGGCGCCCCGCCTCCGCGCGGCGAATGTGAACCGCGGCCGGTGCGGGTCCGAGAAGCCGTCGTGGGCGCCCTCCTCCCCGGGCCGGTCAGGCTCACCGTGTGGGGCGCGGGGCAGTGCGTGCCGCAGGTGCGGCGCCGTCTGGCGAGGCTTGCCGCCGCGCCTGCGTGTTCTTGCGCGTTGGTACGTGTGCGCATGCGCAGGCAGTGCCGGCCCAGGACGTTTGCGGCCCTTCCAGTCCTGGTTGTACCCGGTCTGCTTTCCTGTGCCCAAGGCACTGACGTTACTACGGTGCTTTGGTGACCATCACCAAGGGACAATGAGATTTGTTCCGCCAGATTCCTTGTCATTGCACTTAAACTCCATTTACCCCCGTTTGTTAGGAATGGATTGTCAGTTTCTCTGCGAATTTCAGTTTCTGGAGGCTAGGGAGACCGGGTGCTGTGACGGTCCGAGCTCGCAGCTGTTGTTGAGGTAGTAGGCGGGCCGGGAGCAGCGGCACCGGGTTCACCGTCGGGGGCGGGGTGGGCATCTTTGCAGGAACGTCACCGACGGCTTCACCGAAGTGATTACGTGGGCCGCTGGTACGTTATGGACCAGAGAACATCTCAGCCATGCTTCTTGCTCAGATTCAAAGGGGCGAGAACGTGGGGGTCCTTCTGGGTCACCCCACACCATCAGTGTTGGCTGGACAGGATGGAATCTGCTGGTTGGGTTTCAGGGGTTGTGGGTCCAGCCTGTCTTCAGGTAAGAGCCGAGAGAGAGGCAGATGCTCTGGGGCCTTGCATTTCCTTGAATTACGTCGTCCATGAGTGACTGACTGGTTTTCACCCAGAGAGTATCACTTCCCGGATGACCTACTGTCTTCGAATGTTTAAGGAGATAATTTTAATGTTAATGTATTAGACAAGGTTAGCCAGAAGATAAACAATTGTTTAGTTTTTTTAAAAAATCTACAGTTTAGAATGTTAAAAAGGTGTATTATTAAATAAAGAATGCTTGCTTTGAAGTGTAATTTTTTTGGTATTTAAACACTTCAAAAAAAGTGGATATGTTTAAAAAGCAGGCAAGAGTTGTTTTTAGTAAAAAAGTTTTAGCATTTTTTTTTTAACAGCTTCCTGCTTTGTCATCTCTCCTCATGGTCAGGCTTGAACAATAGTCATTATAATATATGTGACATAGTTAAACAAACAGAAAAATCCTAGAGTTTATTTCAGGGCCAGGAAACCAATTCTTCAAAAACCTCACCGAATTAGACGTTAAGTTTCAAAAAAAGGAATATAAAACAGAGAAAACTGTTGAATTGCATAGCATGGGGTCAGTGTCAAAGCTATAAATATTGTTAGATGATCATACAAAGTACTTTATTTCTTGTTACCCACCTGCACCCATCCAGTTTATTAGACTGATCTCCACAAAATCAGGAATCGGGGACATAATCATGTTTTATCTCGTGTTCTGGATAGAACAGATCTAGCTCATAGTAGATGCTTGACAAATGTGTATTGAATCATTTTTTTTTTAAATTCAAGTTATACTTTATTAGTAATTCTGATCTAATTTTGTTGTATAGGAGATCATTTGGCGTTGAGCTGTGATGTTGCCAAAGAACATGATGTTCAAAATACATTTGAAGAGATAGAGAAGAACTTAGGTCGAGTTAATTTCTTGGTAAATGCAGCTGGAATTAACAGGTTGGTCACAAAGTTAAGTACATTTCTATATGTCTTTTTTTCCTTCTATGTCTTTGAATAATATGAATTAACATATTAATTAACTTGTTTTACTTCTCATTGGAAGAAAAACTATGTATTTTGAAACTTGATCTGTCAGTCCACACACTTTTCATTCTTTTATATTGAGATTATAGTAAGGGTACACTTCGGTTTTAACATTGTAATCACCACCCATACTGAGCTGCAGAACTTTTCCAGAACCCCAGCAGGCTCTCTCAGTTTCTTCCCAATTATTACTTCCTTATAGGTAACCATGGTCCTGACCTCTGCCACCATATATGTTTTCTCAGTTAATATTAATGGAATCAGAGTGGGTATTCTTTTTTTTTTAAAATGAATTTAGGACAGAATATTTAGAATAATATAAAAATTTACTTTCTAAGCAAGGCATAGTGTGGCAGTTACTTCATTCAAGCTATTTTGGCCACATGGCCCTACTTTGAGCAGTTAGGGGTATGTGCCCCTCTACCTGAGTGGGGCCAGGGCCTGTCCTCCAAGGGGTCCTTTCTGGCTTATCAGTTGTTATTTTAGTGCCTCAAACCAAGTTTAAAATGTGCTCTCTAGGTGTTCTAGCTCAAATATAAAGCACTTCTTGTATTCTGCATTCAGGGAAAATGTTACATATTTCTTGACTTTTTAATTTGTTTTGTTTTATCCCAATTTTAAATTACATGGTTTTTGTTTTTTTGGTAGGGATAACCTCTTAGTGAGGACAAATGCCGAAGATATGCTATCTCAGCTTCATACTAACCTCTTGGGCTCCATGCTGACCTGTAGAGCTGCCGTGAAGACAATGATTAAACAGCAGACAGGGTCCATTGTGAATGTGGGTGAGTCTGACCTCTGTGGATTTATTATTATCTCATGTACCATAAGAAAGTTATCAAGTAATTTGGAACATATTTACTTGTGAAACTTGGACGGAATGTATCTTTATTATCTGTAGAGAAAGGGTTAGATTAACTGATGAATCGGTAAAACAGGAATCACCCATTTACATCCTTCTAGTGGTCAAGCAGGTGTTATGAGTGACACCACCAGGTATTGGGAAAGTGACTGCACGAGCCAGGTGATACATGACAAAAGGTGCCCAGTGGGGAATGGCTCAGATCCAGCAGGTGGTTGCTGTGCACAAACATGGTGCAGTTTGGCCAGCTATTGGGATTTTTTTAAGAGAAATTGGACATCCTGTTTTTTTTTTTTAATTTTTAAAAATATTTATTTATTTATTTATATTTGGCTGTGTTGGGTCTTTGTTGCTGCGCGCAGGCTTTCGTTGTGGTAAGTGGGGGCTACTCTTCGTTGTGGCACACGGGCTTCTCACTGTGGTGGCTTCTCTTGTTGTGGCTCACGGGCTCTAGGCGCGTGGGCTTCAGTAGTTGTGGTACACGGGCTCAGTAGTTGTGGGTCACGGGCTCTAGAGCACAGGCTCAGTAGTTGTGGCTCACGGGCTCTAGGCACACGGGCTTCGGTAGTTGTGGCGCACGAGCTTAGTTGCTCTGCGGCATGTGGGATCTTCCCGGACCAGGGCTTGAGCCCATGTCCCCTGCATTGGCAGGCGGATTCTTAACCACTGTGCCTCCAGGGAAGTCCGAACATCCTGATTTTTATGTGAAACCGAATTTTCAAACTGGGCAAGAAATTAAAAACTTTTTGATAGTGGGGGCTAAAAAGTGATTTCTTTTTTTTTTTTTTTTTTTAACATCTTTATTGGGGTATAATTGCTTTACAATGGTGTGTTAGTTTCTGCTTTATAACAAAGTGAATCAGTCATACATAAACATATGTTCCCATATGTCTTCCCTGTTGCGTCTCCCTCCCTCTAAAAAGTGATTTCTACAGTGCTTGCATGGGTCACTAATAAATCTAGTTCAGAGGTCTAAGAGGAGGTTTACTTAAGAGAACAACCTTTTCAGTTTTTTAGGGTGATGTAAGTAACTCCTAGACTTCAGTTCACCTACCCACAGGGCAGACAGACTGTAGAATGTGCATATAGACCTTAAAATGCAAAGTGGCTTGAAGTTGTATTTCAGTCTGACAGTTTGAAAATAGCAGCATGCCATCTGCCTTTTAAGTGGTGATACCGTAGGAGGCCACAGAAAGGGGATGCTGCTCTGTTACGGTCAGTGACCCTGTTCTTTCTAATGCAGGAGATGTCTTTCCAAGCCAGAATATAGGGTTGATATATAGGGTTTAAACCAGAATATAAGGGTTTTTAAAGCCAGAATATAGGGTTTTTCTTTTTTGAAAATGAGGAAAGGAAAGAATACTGTGCTAATAAGAAGTAGAACATTTTTGACATTTACCCTTAAAATGTGAGAGGTCAGTTTTCTTATAAAAGCTTAGTAAATGAGTTGACCTTTGCCTTCTAACACAGCCAGATATGATTTGGGTTCTTGTAAGCTGGTACACTGGCCTGTATGTTTCACCTGATAAAGTGGGGTATATTTGTTTAACTCTAAAATATCCCCCTTTTAGATATATATAAAAAGCCCGTATCAGTCCTTTGTTTACATGTAAACTTTTAGACTCATGCTGAAAGTAAATAAAAATAGAGTATTGAAAATAAACTAGGGGACTCTTATCACAGAGGGGACTACTTTAAACTGCGAGAAAGTCCATTGTATTTCAGAAGTTATCGCTCTGACAGGTGAACTGTAGTGTATGGCGTGAAATACAGCTGCTCCAGCCTCATGCTCGGCCTCTCCTCTTAAGCCTGCGTTGTTCTTTCTTTTTTGTGTCTCTCCTTGTTTTTCTTTCTCCCCAAACCCCTTTCTCTCTCCACGTGCGTTTCCTGTGTCTGATGTGTCTATTCTCTCTTTCTGTGCTTCATATTTCTCTTCCTTTGTCATTAACTGGCATGGAACATCTGACGTGGTTAAATATTTTAATATTGGACTTGTTGATTATAATTTGAGAAGTATTTGGAATGTTCTCTTTATCTAAAATTAAATTACTTTCTCAAAAATTTTCTGAGGCTCTTGATTAATTTTTATATCATAAGTACAGGTCACTGGTAGAGAAGATTATTTCCCCAATTTCTCTTCTGCAAGAATTTATTTCCATACAGTTGATACTTGAATTATAAATTATTCTTTCATATTCATATAAATGAAGCCACCCAAGAATCTTTATAGTAGGCAGTACAGGTTAATACATCACTGAAGGTAACTAAATTGCAATTTTACAGATAGTGTGCAATTGAAACTTTGCTAATTTAGATTGATAGTAGTTGAAATTTAGTAAGATTTATCGTCAGATGAACTATTGTTTTTAGGTGGAAATAAATACTTATGTTTGTGGTAGAATCATAAAAACAGCTTTTATCTGACTTTTTCTTTTTTTCCTGCTTTTAACCTTTTCCTATTGGAAGCCTTTGTAACTACTGTAGAATTTTCGTCATGTTTGTCCTCCTCAGAGATGAGAATGGGTTCCTATCACTTAATGGATCCGTTCTCAACCCCTGCCTGGCACTCAGGATTTCCCGTGAGCTTCTTTTGGATCCTGTTTTCTCTATGTATCTGAGCAGACTCAGACCCTAAGTCTTACTACTCAAATGACAATGGTTAGGATTCCTAATTTTAGCAAAGGACAGGGTAGAATAGTTTGTACCTTGTTTGTTTACTGTAGAGCATCTGAACATTCAGAATAGTAACCCCATTAACTGGTTTGAATTTGCTCTCATTTCTTTTTCCAGGAAGCGTTGTAGGTGTAAAGGGCAGTTCTGGCCAGTCCGTGTACAGCGCCAGTAAAGGCGGGCTAGTTGCGTTCTCACGCGCTCTTGCTAAAGAAGTAGCAAGAAAGAAAATTAGAGTGAATGTAGTTGCGCCAGGTAAGTGGGAACTTCTTTTTTCTCTTAATGTATATGCATCTATGGCTTTTTACGACAACAGTAAAGACTGTTTTTGTGTCTGTAAGTACGTCATCATCATCAGGCACTTCTCAGAGGTGCTGGGACAGGAGCAGGGGACCTGCATTGTTACTCAGTCCTGGAGCAGCGCTGCCCGGGAGGGCATGACCTTGGTCTGATGGGACTCAGGGGGCCGGGATGCTGCATCTAAACCACAAGAGAAACTTCTCATTTAAAGTCAGTTGTATTTAAGTTAAGAACTCTCAAGAGCTGAATGTAAGAATTTCAAGTAAGTGGTCTGGGGAGTGCTGGTAGCATACACCCTGCAGGTGAACGGGTCCAAGCTGTGTCCCTTTGGAGAATGTTTCCATTTTAATTGTCTTTCTCCTCTTCTTGGGATGTTTCATTGATTTGCTGCTCACTGGGATACAGTATTTGTTAATTTAGACTTTGTCAGTTTGTCAAAGCAGAGCTTTCCAAGTAATGCACCTATTACCTAATGTATTCCATACGTCTAGATTAAAGAAATAACACATCTTTATATCTAAAATATCTGAACAGCTCTATAATACAATGTGCTTTTAATAACAGTGTGAACCAGAGGAGATAATCCAGCAAGGCTATGTAGTTGATGTCATTTGCACATTTCATGCAGTAATCCCCTACAGTAACTGATGTACTGATGACCTCAGAGACACTGCTGGTTCGGTTCCAGGCACTGCAGTAGAGTGCATGTCACAATAAAGCGAGTCAACAAACCTTTTGGTTTCCCAGTGCACATATAAGCTATGTTTACACTATGCTGTAGTCTATTAAGTGTGCAGCAACACTGTATCTGTAAAAACAGTGTTCATACCTTAATTGAAAAATATTGCTAAAAAATGCTAACCATCATCTGAGCCTTCAAGTCAAGTTGTAGTGCGGACATCAAAGACCACTGATTACAGACACCACAGCAAATACAGTAATAATGAAAAAGTTTGAAATATTTTGAGAATTACCAAAATGTGACACAGAGACATGAAGTGAGCAAATGCTATTGGAAAAATGGCGCCAATAGACTTGCTTGATCCAGGGTTGCCCAAAACCTTCAACTTGTAAAAAATGCAGAGTCTGCAAAGCACAATAAAACAAGGTCTGCCTGTACGGCAGAAAGCCAGTGTTTGTACAGAGAAAGAATGATCAGAGGTCACATATGTTTGTTTCCAAAATGGAGAAGACACCTTTCACTGGGTGTCACTGTGCCCCAGAGAGCTACCCCGTATTCACGTTAGAATTTCAACACAAAGAAAAATTTGAAGGAGAAAATATATTTTATGGAGACTCAGGAGGAAGAAACATCTTTTGAAAAGTCACTCTGGGAAGTAGTAGGTTGTAACAGTGATTTTAGCTGTGGTTGCCTCTTTAGTGAGCGAAGGGCGCACTCTGAGGCCTGCTGTGTGATGGTGCGGGGAGCAGTGGTGGCACGTGGTAACAGAAGTGAGGGTATGTACGCCGGCCACCGCAGGTTCTAGCCCGTGTGCGGGAGGTATTCCTCAGAGGAACTCAGGCTGCTAAAATCCGACCTGTTTGGGAGTGGCCGACAATGAACGTGGTTAGAGAGGTGGGAATTTAAGGAATCTTCAGGAGTGGAAGTCATGGGGCGGGAGGTGGGGGTGGGGGTGGGGGTGCGCGGGGGTGGGCTCGCAGTAGAGCTGGCCGCCTGTGGAGAATCCATCGGGAACACTGGTGTTCTTGTGAAGCCTGTAGGAAGACCAAGCCAGCAGGGCACAGGTCACCTGGAAGACAAAGCGAAGGTGATGTGGGCTCAGTACCGCAGCAGTCAGAGCCTCCTGAAGAAGGCGAGGGGGGCATTTTATAAAGTGCACCTGTTCCTTTACTGTGCTGACTTGAGGCACTCCACACGAGTTGAAAATATTGATGGATTAAATAGGACGCAAAGCCAGTTTAGCTTGGTTGGTCTGTTACAGGTAATTGGAAAATATTGAAACAGAATGATGGGAATTACAGTTTAAGTTGCTAAAGGCTAAAGAAATTCTCCAACTTGTGCTAAGACTTTTTAAATAAATTCGAATGTGCAACTTAGAGCTGGTTGCTTTTCAAATTAGTTGCCCCAGTTTGTAACCAAGTTTATTCCATTTGGTAGCCATCTGCACCCATGAACACAAAGCATTCTACAAATGACTGAAGTCCCATTTTAAACTTGGATTTCCACTGTGTGCCGAGTGACCTTCAGGGCAGAAGGGAGAGGGGGTGGAGTGACTGTGGACGCATTCCTTCAAGGCAGAGCTGCAGAACCAGCCTCTGCCTGGACCAGAACAGGCACAGGATTAGGGGGAAAAACTTCTGCTGAAGCGCAATTCAAAAAGGTTTAAATGCCCCAAAGCTCCAGTTTTAAACACACGTCTCCCTTTCTGATGTCCACATGTTTTGAGGCTCCCGGGAGTAACTGAAACAGCCAGCGAGCACGCAGGCGCCAGAACACAGCACTGTGGGTGCGCGGAGTCCACAGGATGGTGGGGGCAGGTGCGAGCGCTTCAGAGTATGTACGTGAAAACGTATCAGGTGCTCCCAAACCTGAAAGGCAGAGTCTCCGGGACTGTCCTGTCACTCCTGTCGGAATAGGCCAGAACCATTGAGAGTGTGAGTGCTAAGTACGGTGCTTCTAAGATGAGTCAGAAACGTACCAGGTAGCGTCCCAAGGTGTATAAACCAGTTAAGCACATATAAAGTTAGTACTGGTCCAGTTAGAAATACAAAATGAAAATTATGGAAGCTGCCTCAAATATCTGGGGTTCCACAAATTTACAAGCAGACCTGTGTAACAAAGTAGACTCTGGTTTTAAGAAAACATTGCAGTTCAGTGTTCCAAACACAGTCTCCGGTCCCAGCGGTAACCTCAGAAATCACGTCTCTGGAGAGTAGAACCATTTATATGTTTGTACAAATTTGCAGATAACAAAATAAACAAAAGAGTAGAGAAGACCTGTCGAAGGCTGACGTTTAGTCTGTTTTTTTTTTCCTAAAGAGTTGACAAGTCCACGAATTGAGCAGGTTGATATCGGGCTGTTGGTTCTCGTGTGAGTGTGTGGCAGTGGAGCCGGTCCCAAGCTGCTCCCTGGAGGTGTAGGCAGAGCTGGGGTGGCTCACAGAGCACGGGGGAGACGAGAGCGTGGCAGCGTGAGAAAGTGTGCACTTCGCCCAGCCCAGATGCATGCCAGAGCGCATGTGCGTGCGCATACACGATTACATATTTGTCAGACAGACACACGTTTGTGTTTATCTAAAACTTATTAAAATAACTATTGATTATGGCTTTTGCTTTATGGAGAAGGAAGCCGTTAATTAGCCTGTGAATTGATACTCATAGATAAGAGTAGTTTAGAACCTGGATACTTCTAAAATGATTAGAAAAAGTTCTAAAATGAGTAGTTCTAAAATGATTGCGAAAAAAATCAAGTAATGAACTGGTGCCTAGAAAAAAATTTCTTGTACCTTATATTTTATATAAGATCTTTATTTTAAAATTTTGCACTGATTATGGGATAATGTTAGATGGATAGGATCTTAGTGATGATTTATTCTAGTCATCTTAACTGTTTAGAAGACTGGGCCCCAAGAGGCAGAGTGAGTTGCCCAAGGTTCCACAGCTAGTTTTTGGTGGAACTGTTACAAAAGCTTTATCTTTTGATTGTCAGCTAATAAGTCTTGAAAATTATGGCCCCTTAAATTTGTTTTATATCATTACAAGATTTAGGTCTTTTTGTTCTTTTGCTATTATGTTCTGTCTAAAATATCTGGAATCTTCCAATTTTATAACTTTTACCTTTACGTTATTTGCCTTTTGACAAATTACTAGTTGATAAAAATCGCCTGGATTAGTTAAGAGACTAATAAAAAGGCGCTAAAACTCACATCTGCATCATCATCATTAGCTGGTGTGATGGAAGGTTTGGTTAGTGGATTGTTGAGGACAGTGAGTGTTCTCCTGTGTCTCTGCCAGTCGCCGTGGGACCTTTGACCCAGCTTGCTGTGGGCACTGGGGCTGGCCCGCTGGGGGCTCGTAAGGCCACCCTGGCCGCTCTGCTCCGTGGGCCCTAGAGCTGGTGTTGCGCTTGGCACCGGTGCTGAACCAGCAGGGACCAGGGAATTGTTGGAATGTCCTGGCAGGCCTCTTGGTCTACAGCGTCCCTCACCCCAACTCATTGTTTAGTCAGAGGCCAGCTGAGCTCAAGCACTCCAAATCCATGAACGTTTGGTAAACGACTTGATTCAGATACATTCAGTTTGGGGGGAAAAAAAGGAAAAAGAGAAAATCTCAAAGCTGCATTGTGGTCTTGGCACTGCTTCCTGTGTGTGTGTGCTTTGTGCAGCCCGATTGATTTTCGTGTTAGCTGAGTTTAACCATGTGTAGAGTAGATGGTTTGGGGCAGCATGTATGTGCTGCTCTCTTTTTTAGGGATTGCAGTAGTGTGGGTGATGAAGAGTTAACTCTAGGTCACGATGATCTCGAAGCTGGATGGTTTCAGGGTAGTGCAAGTGTTCCTAATCCTGATTCTAATCACTCATTCAGCAGACTTCCTGAGTGTCTCCTGTATGTGAGCGCTGGCGACGCTCCAAAATTACAGACACGAATAAGCTATTTCTGCCACAAGGCAAGAAGTACAGTGGGAAAGACAGCTGTATAGACAAATAATTACAGTGCCATGTGATGAATGCCGAGCAGGTACCCCTGTGATGCTCTGGAAACGCTGGAGAAGGAACGCTTAATTTTGTCAGGGTTAATTAGTTGTCAAGGCAACAGTTAAATAGTTCAAATCCAGTTTGTAAATAAAGAGAACTTTTATGAGTGTTAGGGATGTGTGTTTGTATAGCCTTTCCTAAAGATCTTACTTTCTAGTGCAGTTTACACTGAAGGAAAGAAAAATCCTGTTGCTAAAAAATGTGGACACTGAGTAGGGTGACCTTTATTATCTTGGCTGTAGTGTAATATATTATATTGGCTGCACTATAAGCATGGTATGAACATGCTTCACTAATTAGAAGCAAAGTACAAGTTGAAATGGTAGCATTAAATTGAGTCTATGGATTATTAACTTTATTTTAGATAGTAATTTCTACTAGATTCTTCAGATCCTTTAATGGAGTTGATAAACATCAGAATTGATATGTTTATTTTTAATGTTAGTTTTCCTCGTCACCTGCAAACGGAGTTTCCAATTAAGTTAAAAACAGTTAAAAAGCAAATCATAATAGGAAAAACAAGGGACAAGCACAATAATAAATTAGGCTATCATTTGCTGCCTAATATTTTTAACTTTTTAAAGATGAATTAGTTGCTAAGTTTTGGTATTACATTAACTATAAATTTCTCAT
>NW_020838047.1:1201455-1211529 GCF_003676395.1 Aethalodelphis obliquidens
CATTTTGCAAAGGATAGTCTCAGCAGTGCTTTTTTTTTTTTTTTTTTGCGGTACGCGGGCCTCTCACTGTTGTGGCCTCTCCCGTTGCGGAGCACAGGCTCTGGACGCGCAGGCTCAGCGGCCATGGCTCACGGGCCCAGCCACTCCGCGGCATGTGGGATCCTCCTGGACCGGGGCACGAACCCGTGTCCCCTGCACCGGCAGGCGGGCTCTCAACCACTGCGCCACCAGGGAAGCCCAATACATTGCTTTTAAAAATGTGTTTTCAATAGATAACACAAACATGTACAAAATTCAAAAGTACAAAAAGGCATAGAGTGAAAAGTGAGTCTTCTCTAGCCATTCAGTTCCTTCCTCAGAGGCAACCAACCACAGTCAGCTAGTTCTCTCTGTATTTCATATATAAGTATATATATATATACTGTCGACTGAAAAAAAAGCACAACCTAAAAATTGAGAATTAGGTTTTATTTGGCAGACTTTCTGATGGCTTAAGCCTGGGAGGCAGCCTCTCAGACAGCTCCGAGGGGTTGCTCCCAAGAGGTAAGGGGGAGCCAGGATGTAGAGGAGTTGTTGCAACAAAGGCCAGGTAATCGGAACATCAAAAGATGACTGTTAATTAAAGAAAACCAGACATCTCAAGTTAAGGAATTTAGCGCTTTTCTATATATGGGAAGATGCAAGAGTCTGGGCTCACTGAAATCATTCCTTTGATCTGCACCTCAGCTCTCTGGGGCCAGTGTCGTGTGCTTTCCTATCTGTCCCATCCTGAGTCCCCTCAGGGCTCACCGTTGGGGGCAGCTGTAGTGGCTTGATGGCTGCAACAGCCTTTGTTTACTTTTTTTTTTGGCGCCGAGGCTTGTGGGATCTCAGTCCCCAGACCAGGGATTGAACCCATGCCCCCTGCAGTGGAAGCACAGAGTCCTAACCACTGGACCACCACTTTGTTTACTGATATGGCAGGCAGCGTTTTTCATTCACAATACATATTTTTAAGAAAACACAAATTGATCATACTATTCACAATGTTCTGTACCTTGCTTTACTCATAGAACAATCTATTCTGGAGTTGATTCCATATAGAGAACTGCTTCACTTTTTAAAATAACAGCTCTATGGAAATATAACTCACGTACCTCATCATTCACCCATGTAAAATGTCCAATTCAGTGGGTTTAGTGTAGTCACAGAATTGTTCCATCATCACCCTGATACATTTGAGAACATCGTATTTTCATCATCCCAAAAGAAACCCTGTAGCCGTGAGCATTCACTCCCCATTTCCCTCCAGTCTCCCCAGCGTTTAGCACCCACTCATCTACTTTCTGTCCCTGTCATACGAAGTGTGGTCTTTCGTGACTGCTTCGCTATTTTTAATGGCTGAGTTAAAAGACAATAATGTCTGTTTTATGGGTGCACTGTAATTCATTTAACCTGTGCCTCTCATTGGGCACTTCGGTTGTTTCTGATCTTTTGCTGGTCCGACTAGTAATGCAGTGACAGTACTTGTAAGTGATTTATTTTGCAAATGTGTGAGTATATATATGAGTGTCGTCTTGGGACTGAACCTGCCAGGGCTCAAAGGGTACGTGCCCTTAACATCTGGACAGATGGTACAGCAGTCATGTGTTTCTACAGGGCACCCTGAGTGTTTTGCGCCCTCTCCTCCCTTCTTTTAGTTGCAAAGCTTTTATGTTTACTCCTGGGACAAAGTCTTGCTGGCAGATGCTGGCAGAGGCTTGCAGGTGCTGTTGTGTGCTGTTCAGTGTGGTGTTGATTTTTTACACAGCTTCCCTGTACACTTTCACAAGCGTAATATTAGAACATACACATTTGTTCTGGTTAAAATCTTGGTCTGGATTTTGGCAACAGCCTTGTTTTATCTCCCTAAAAAAGGGTCTTGGATTATTTTAATTCCTTCTAGGTCCTAGGAACTTATATCAGAGAATGGACATCTAAGCAGAGAGCCATATTAGACAGTGCACATCCCACAATTGGTAGTACTGGTGTCTAAAACTGGCTAAAGTCCTGGCGTCTTATTTAAATATGAGCTCTCTACTGTATATCAAAATATTCAAAACTAAAATAGTGATCAAGTCATATGGAAGTGAGATGCTGTTTATTTATACTCTATAGGTAGCCAAAAATGGGTCAAGGAAGTGCATTTCCTTGGGAGCTGACCAAATATAAGCTCTCACTGGACGAGAACCACACACTTGCTTTTCTGAGAAAGGGTATCCTGTTCCTAAAGAGCTCCTACCTCTCAGAAGTGTACTGAGCGTGCCATCACCGATGTGGGACTGCAGCAGCCGTGTCCTGTTCTGTTGGCCGAGCGCCTGGTGCTCAGTTACCTCTCCGGCTTAAGGAGTGACAGCTTTGCAGCCCGCCGAAGCCTCTGACTCCCATAGGTGATCCACAGTGACGCCATCTGTGGGCAGTGGCACCAACTGGGAGTTTGTAATTTTTATAACCCAGCTTGAAAGGTGTTGTAAATATATATGTAGTAAAGTGAAATTTCCAGAGCTTTATAAATAAAGTGGGAGAATGCTATGGGAGAGCATCCTCTGGGGCCGAGAAGAGATCATAAATTGGGAAACAACACAAGCACAGAAACGGGTGTGTGCAGTGTTTACAAACGACTAATATCTCTGCTCAGGTCCCACGAGATTTGGTAGAGAGTCTAGGAGACTTTATATGCAGTGCCCTGGTTGTGGATATATTTATAATTCAGGATCATGTAATTCATGAGCTGTAGCATAAAATGATAGTGAAATTTGGTAGAGCCTGGACTACTTTATCACTAGAGACAAGCTTCATGTTTTTCTTGGATTTCTGATAAATTAGGGGACGATATATATGAATTTGAAGAAGCTGCAGATAGAGTTTTAGTTTTAGTAAAACCGCTCTGCGTGAGACTAGTGGTGGATACATGATGAGATGCATTCGTCGGAACATAGACCTGTCCAACCCAAAGGGCTTCCCCTGGGGTAAACCATGACTTCACTTAATAGCGTATGAGTGTTGGTTCACCAGATGCAGTGTGCTAAGGCAGGGTGTTAATAATTGGGGGGTGCAGGGGGAAGGCAGTGTTTTATGAGGTATGTGGGGACTCCCTCCACTTTCTGATCAGTTTTTTTGTAAACCTAAGGCTGCTCTAAAAAATAAAGTCTATTAATTTAAGAGGAAAAAAAAAGCTGCTGACAGTGACAGGACGGTGCTTGCGTTTGGGACAGGTTCCTGCTCTCTGTATCCGACATCATGGTCCGGGAGGAGAAGCCAGCGTTGGGGACGGCTTCTCTCCCTCTCAGCCTGGCCTCCGCCCGCCACTGCACTTTTAGGCTTTCAACTCAGAGTCCAGCGCTGGCCGGCAGCTGTGCTGTGAGGCCTGTCCGTCCAGCTGTCCGTTCCCAGTGGGAGAGGCCCTGGAACTCCCCCTGTGAAATGACGCCCTGATCCTCCACTCGGTGGGAGCAGTCGAGGGAGAGCCGGCCCGCGGGGTGGGGGCCTGAGCAGCCTGACGCTGTGCTGGACCCGCGGGCTCCGCTCTCTCCTCGACAGATCTGAGCCCTCACGGACATGAGTCCAGGCCGTGGTGTCGGACGAGGCCTGTCTCCTGTCAGAAGCACGCGTGTGTCAGTCTGTCTGCCACGGTGGCTGGCTCCCGTGGCTGGCTCTGGAGGACCGGGTCTGTCCCACGGCCGCATCTCTGTGGCAGAGGCCTGCCTTATCGCCGTTTCACTGCCTGAATCTCCCTTCCTGTCTGCAGTCTGCCTTCCCGCATCTCGCGCCCTGTTCCAGATCTGCCTTTTTCCCAGGGTGAAAACACTTCTGGTGTCCTCTCACAGACCGTTGTGGCCTTACATTCCCCCAGAAGCTGGGCACCTCAGTTCCCTTCAGCACAGCCTGAGTAACAACCCGGATGAGCATCCACCGGTGCTTGCTGAACAGGAGCTCTTCCAGCCACGCGGCTGCAGTGTAAGAACTGGGGGCCTTTGAGGGGAAATACGATGACCCGTGAAGAGGCATACCTTCATCCTGGAGTCGTAGCTATGTAGAGCTGAAGTCTGCCATTCTCAGTCTACTGCCCCTGTTTTACGAGACAGGAGCAGCCTGCAGTTTAGATGGTGCGTGCTGCCCAGCTGTTAGCTTGCAGAGTACAGCAGAGCGAGGGACGGAAGCTAGTGGGGGGTGTCCTCACCCAATGCCCTGCTTGCCACGAAATGCCACCTCTGAGAAGACGTCAGCAGAGCCACCTAGAAGTTGAGCTAACCGGTAGTCATGAGGTCTTTCCTGCAGCGCGTTTTTACCGTAGTTTATTAAGGTCTGTTTTGTTTTTTAAGATTAAAATGCATCATTGATTTTCTGCCGAGGGTTGAGAGTTAGTGGGGAAATATTTTATGCCAATTTTGCTAGAATTCAAAACAACCTTAGAGTAAATAATTGTATCATGAACTCTTTGAGAAGATGACCTGGATATTTAAATGTTAGAGTCGTGATTTATTCAGTCGACGTTGTAGGCATGTGAAGTGCGTTCTCTTCCTGATTCACTTTCTGAGGCACCTTTGACCCTGAAGTGTGTCCAGAGGCTTCGGATCCGGGAGCCCTGCGACCCTGCTTGTTGGGTAGCCGCAGCCCGTGCAGTACTGGGATCTTCCTGTAGGTGGAGCTCCGCTCACAGCGCACTCATGACGCGGTTTCATCACAGCTGTACTTTGCCTTCTTTTTTTAAGTCTAAATGATGAGTAGCGTACAGAATACTGATTATAGAAGTTAGTGGTAATATGTATTCATATGTATCAGACTAATCTCACAAGATTTCCTTAATATGCAGTTCTTCTGTGCTATGAACCATTTAGAACTGGTACTCCATATATCATGTCACTTTAACTACAGCTCTTGCTACTTGAGAACATGTTCTCTGCAAACCTTATTGCACACAGCACTGCCGTGTTAACTTTAAAATTTTTCTGTGTATACTTGCATCAGGATTGGATAATTCCATTAGGTTTTTTTTCTTATAGGAACATTGGAAATACTGGTCTTTCTAATCATCAGCTATCTTAGATATAGCACATGAAACTA
Source organism: Aethalodelphis obliquidens (assembly GCF_003676395.1). Classification (NCBI taxonomy): domain Eukaryota; kingdom Metazoa; phylum Chordata; class Mammalia; order Artiodactyla; family Delphinidae; genus Aethalodelphis; species Aethalodelphis obliquidens. The sequence goes on from NW_020838047.1 coordinate 1,206,538, forward strand.
ATTTTTGTCAGAACTGCCAAATCAGGTCATGTGACCATGTTTGTGATGCTTTCCTTCCCTCTACTCCCCCACTCCACCCCTAATCAAGTGAAAATTAATCACTTGTGTGGTTCTTTGTGTTCACCTCTATCAGGATATTCACCCACGTTCCTTTTATTATAATTAGGGGTGCAAGTGAGTGTTTCCTCCCTAGGTTACAGGTTCCTTAAGGAATGGAATTTTTATTCATGTTTATATCTATCCAATCATATTGTGCTACGAGTTGGGTCAAATATTTTAGTGTTCAGTAAATGTTCATTGGGTTAAATTGAATAAAAATTGAGTACTTGGGTACTGATTGCTAGCAAAACTCTGTATTTCCTAAACAAGGTTTATTAATCATCTCAAATTTTCAGCAGCGAATTTATTTTTTTTGAAATTGAGCAAGTGTCTTAGTGTCTGCCCTTTTCAACTAAATGAGCAAACATTTCTCTTTCAGGATTTGTTCATACAGATATGACGAAAGACTTGAAAGAAGAACATTTAAAGAAAAACATCCCTCTTGGGAGGTTTGGAGACCCCATTGATGTGGCCCATGCAGTCGTGTTTCTTTTAGAGTCTCCGTACATTACAGGGCACGTCCTGGTGGTGGACGGAGGCTTGCAGCTCACCATGTAGCCGACTGATACAGATATTATTAGAGTCAAGGGCACACACTGTTACACCTGCATTCGCTAATCAAAGCTACTGATGCTACAAATGTTGATTTCCATCTTTATGTGAATGTGTCTGTAGAGGACAGTATGTGACCAGCCGTGCTTTCTAAATGACACGTACCTTCGAGGCTGCAGCAGTGTTACTGTGTAGTCGCCCCTCAGTACCCACAGGGATCTGCCCTAGGAGCCCCAGAGTCTTCAGATGCTCCGGTCCCTTACATACCGCAGCCTGCATAGTATTTGTATATAACCTATGTATACTTTAAATCATCTTTAGATTATGCATAATACCTAACACAGTGTCAATGCTGTGTAAATAATTGAAGTACAGTGGAAATGCAGTGTATTTTTGGAATTTGTGGAATTTTTTTTTTTAATATTTTCTATCCGTGATTGGTTGAATATGGATGTGGAAGTCATGGATGCAGAGGGCTGACTGTATAGGCATTTTGCAAGTGATATAAACAGATGTTATCTTAATTTATACATTTTGTGGCAAAAGTGGGAAAAATTATGTGGTCTAATTGTCATTAGTTGTTTCGTGGTATCAGGCTGAATACTCCAGAAGTTAACCCTGGAGGCCATTGCCAAAGTAAGAGTATTTACAGGGCATGGGTAGCTGTCAATACCTTAGCAGCCCTGCTGGAGTTAAACATTGTATCCCTTTTTCCCCTCGGACAGTCATTTGATTTACAGGTTGAAAATGAATGTGGAGTTTGGTTTCTTTGAGCTCCTCCTTGAGCCACCGGGCACAATAAACTGCAAGTGCAGGTGTGGACGGTTGACCCATCCTGTGGAAATTCTCAAAGATAGTGAGAGTTAACCCTTACTGTTTTAATACCTGGTACAGTTGTGAGCTGAATAGATCTCATCAACTTAGGAAGTGGAAGTGTTTTGTTTTTTGTTTTGTTTTTTTAAATCCACAAAAACAGTTTAGCAGGCTACTTAAAAACAGCAATAATAATATTCTTGCCTGACATTTTAGAAAACTAATAATTATGAACAACCATAAATAAGTAAATGTGCAGTAACAGTGAGTTAAATGTCTTTACAAGGAACAGGTTAAGCATTAGTCTTAAAAGAAGATGTTTGCCTGAGATTAGAGATGAATACACAAACTGAGTGAAAACATCAGATGACGTCTATTTTGCGTTGAACTGTTTTGTGGGGAATACTGTGATCATTTTAAATGTCACTGGATTCATGTTGATTTTTATAATTTGTCATTTTAAAATGTTTTAAATATTTATTGCACCTTAAACAGCAATCTTTTTACAGTTTTATTGGAGCCGAAATGATTTTATGTAAACAGATTTAATTTTGTATTGAAAGTCAGTGCAAACGTATTAATAGGATATATTAAATAAATGCAGAGTAATAAAAGTAAAATACCAAAGTTAAATCTGTGTTCCAAATCAAGATTCCTGATTCCTTAAAATTCTTTTGCACTGATCTTCAAAATAGCCTTCTTTACTTCGAGAAGTCTGTTTAGGACGTGAGCAAGCCAGTTAAGTGTAAGTTACTATTGTAACCGGACGGTCTGCTCACCGCAGACACGGCGGTGCACAGACCGCGCTCAGGCGTGCACAGTGCCCGGCACTCGCAGGGAAGCAGCGGTCGGGGCGGTGTCCGGCGTCCTGCGCACGGAGCACGCGCTTCTCCAGCGCCGCCTGCCCGCAGGCCTTGCTGGGCGGCCACGGGCCAGCGCCCTTCTCAGACTCCCGTGCTCCAGACCCCATGGGGCCTCCTCGGCTGGTGGTCGGCAAGGAAGCAGGTGTCACTGGAACGAATGGCGCTGAGGTGTGGCTTACGGATGGATTTAACCTTCAATTGTGTATATTCACACGTCAAGACATGACCCCTTTTGAAGCATCCACCCTCTCCCGCCCACATCGAACTTCTGTAAGGTGGAGCGAGGCCTTAAACAGGTGCAGCCAGCCGCCCCCGCCCCGCAGGTGACGTCTCCATCAGCTCCCACCGCCTGGGTGGGACGTGTTTCGTGCTCTCATCCTGGCGCTGAAATGGGTTGCCAGCTGTTGCTCATATTCAGAGATTCAAGAACTTCAGCGAATTCTTAACAAGATAACTCAGCTGCAGCTCTTATATGGCTCTTAGGAGCCTGCAATCCAGTCTTTTGAGTACTTGTTAGGAAGTGGTTTATGGTTAAAGCCAGTGTTAACATGTTTGCATGGGACGTTTTTAAATTTGTGCTTTTCATATTTTTTTCATATTCAGTTTTTTAAAAAATAAATATTTATTTTTGGCTGCATTGAGTCTTTGTTGTTATTCGTGGGCTTTCTCTAGTTGCAGCAAGCGGGGCTACTCTTCGTTGTGGTGCGCGGGCTTCTCATTGCAGTGGCTTCTCGTTGCAGAGCACGGGCTCTAGGCGCCTGGGCTTCAGTAGTTGTGGCACGAGGGCTCAGTAGTTGTGGCTCGCGGGCTCTAGAGCACAGGCTCAGTAGTTGCGGTGCACGGGCTTAGTTCCTCCGTGGCATGTGGGATCTTCCTGGACCAGGGCTCGAACCCGTGTCCCCTGCATTGACAGGCGGATTCCCAACCACTGTGCCACCAGGGAAGCCCCCATGTTCAGTTTATAAGAGGGTTTTAAACTGCTTTCTAAGAGAGAATTATATGTTGTAAATTTCGGGGCAATAATTTATGTGAAGAAGATGATTTAATGTGTATGTTTCTGTTATCTGGAATAAAGGGAGAAGATTACTCTGGACATTCAAGAGTTATGCCTTACATTGCTGAAGCGTTTTCCCAGGCTTTTTAGATGGAAGTATGTGTAAGTGGAAAGTCCTACCCCTGCCCTAACTTGACAAACATACTACAAAGTATTTAATAATTTTTAAAGTTTCTTTTATATTAATTTTATCTTTCAATTACATTGCCAGCTCCTGAGGGTAGAAACCATACGGTGTTTTCATTCTTTTCATTTTAGTTAAATAACTCCGTAAATGTTGGTTGAATACCTACTAAGTGTCTTGTACATCTTTTGATCCCTCCACCTTACCTACTCAGCTCTGAGAACATCTGGTACATTCCAGAACTACACTGATAAATCCTTTTATATGTTTTGATTCAAGGTCAACAGTCATTAATTACATTGTGCTATAGTGGAGGGAGGGGTGGGTCATTGAAATATTAATACGTCTGTTCCCTCAGTACACATCCTGGAATATTCTGTGACTCCTTTTTTTGGCCATTTATCTCTGATGCTTGCTTTCAATTTATATCTGAATTTGAAATGCTAAGCCAATCAACTATTTTCTCTTAGGCAACATGACTGACTTGGAGGAATTACCACCAGTTTAATTTGGAACCCTTGGACTAATAATCCAAATGGGGGTGCTATTGGTATCACCTGGAGAATATTTTTTCCCCCCAAATTTAAACACAAGTCAGGAGCCCTGTCCCTGGGAGTTTTGCTATGGGTAGGGCGGGGTGAGGAAAATGTGGAGGTGCTTTTAGGAAAAGTTTTCAGTGATGCACAATGTTCATTACTTCATTAAATATTTATTCATTCATTCCTACTGCACACCAGACACTGCTATTCATGGGAGGTATAGTGGAAACGAATCCTGGTTCCCTGGAGCCCACAGGCTAATTGGTTTGCGCCGTGGGCAAGCGGATCTTAAACCATCACCAAACGTCGGATTACAGCTGAGGTGAGCACGGGAAGAGCGGGGAGCTCTTGTTGCCACTGAACCCTCTTGCTCTTGCTGGGGGTTTGAGCTGCCCTGGAAGGTCAGGAGGGGCTTCTCTGGGGCAGGATAGTTGAACTAAAAGTGAAGCCTTCGTTCTGAGGGAGCAGCGCGTAGTGCTACTCTGGGGAGAGGGAAGATGCCGAGTTCGATTTTAACCAGGCTGAGTTGAGGTGTATTGCCGATACCTAAGAGGAGACCTCAAATACGCATGCGTGAGGACCTCCTGGGGTTGGGGGCCGTGGGGGCAAAGGGCGCACCGTGACTCGCCTCCGCGTGAACGGTAATTAAGGAGTGAAGAGCGTGCCCAGGTGAGATCGCGGAGTGAGGAGCTGACGCTGGCAATTATAGATCCGTGTAGCACCTGACAGGTGGCACGTACAGTCCTCAGGGAGGGCGGGAGAGAGGGAGGGGCGCCCGGGGGAGACAGGTGGGCCCGGGAAAGAGCCTGAGACGCGCTGGTCGGCGGTGGGTGGGAAGCAGGAGACGCCGGTCCTCATGCCGCCGCCGCCGCCGCCGCCGCAGTCGCTTGTGTCCGTTGATCGGTGGCGCGTCGTGTCGTCGTGGAGGGCGGGAGAGAGGGAGGGGCG
>NW_020838047.1:1211929-1288449 GCF_003676395.1 Aethalodelphis obliquidens
CTGGCGGCGGCGGCGGCGGCGGCGGCGGCGGCGGCGGCGGCGGCGGCGGCGGCGGCGGCAGGTTTTCTGGAAGGAAGGCGTCCTGAGTGTCGGCTCTGCTGGACTCGGTGAGTCGCAAGTAAAAAGGGTCTCTAGTGACGCGGGGATCTTTGGTTACGTGAACAAGAATGAATTTGCGGATTGGTGGGGACAGAAGGCAGAAGCTTGTGGGGGAAGAAATTAATTTGGGGCTTTACTTCACATTACAAAGATCAGTTCGGCAAGGAAAAAAGCTTTAAGTGTCAAAATGCTTAGCAGAAAATACAGCTGACCCCTGAACAACGCGGGTGTTAATCTGCGTATAACTGTATCCCCAGCTCCTCCGACCACGGGCCGTGTGGTATAACTTTAGCATTTACTACTGACAAGCATCTGCGTGCAAGTGGAGCCGCGAAGCTCAAACCTGTGCTGTTCAAGGGTCAAGTGTATACAAGTGGATATTTTTCAGACCCCGGTATGTGGCAAGCGTTCTTAAACATGGAAAGAAAAGATTGGTTAAACAGATTACGTTAAAAGTAAGACCTTGTGTTCATCAGAAAACACCTTAAAATTATCAAAAAGGCTGATTACAAACTGATGGAAGGTTTTATGCAACATAGATAAGTAATAAGCAGTTGAGTATCAAAAATATGTACTGAGGGGCTTCCGTGGTGGCGCAGTGGTTAAGAATCCGCCTGCCAATGCAGGGGACACGGGTTCGAGCCCTGGTCTGGGAAGATCCCACATGCCCCAGAGCAACTAAGCTCATGAGCCGCAGCTGCCGAGCCTGCACGCCTAGAGCCCGTGCTCCGCAACAAGAGAAGCCACCACAATAAGCCCGCGCACCACAACAAAGGGTAGCCCCCGCTAGCTGAAACTAGGGAAAAGCCCACGCATGGCAACAAAGACCCAGTGACGCCAAAAATAAAATAAATTTAAAAAATATGTAATGAACAAATCAATAATAACCCAATGGGAAAATGGGCAAAAGATACAAAACAGGAATGTTACAGAAAAGGAAACATAGCCAACAGGTGTTGAACATATGTTGAAACTAATTAGGGGAATGCAAATCAAGACCATAGTGAGATTTCATTTGACCTTCAAGTGGCGAAAATGAACAAGTTTGGTAATTCCAAGTGATACAGAGCAGGGCTTCTCAAACTTTAGCATGAATCCCTTAAAGATCTTTTAAAACTGCAACTTCTGATTTAGCAGATTTGTAGTGGGCCCTGAGATGCTGCTTTTCTAACAGATTTCTGAGTTGATGCTGATGGTCTCTGGACCACAATTTCGGTTGCAAGGTTGTGAAGGGTGCAGACCAACAGGGTCTGTTAAATGTGACATTGCTGTTGGGAGTATAAATTGGTAGACAGTTTGGAAAATGGGTAGGTAACTTGTAAAGTTGAGCACACACGTCTAACCCTACTATTAACCCAAGTCAGTTCTTGCACCCGTGTACCCGGAAACATAGCAGAAACTGTCAGGTCTCTAACCAGATCTCCTCGGAACCCTTGCCATTTTTTTGCTTATTGGTCTTGGTGTTGCTGTGCTTTCACTCCCAGTAGCCAATCACCTTTGTCTCTTTGTTGACCGGCTGCCCTAGGGCTGTGCCTGCCTGCACAGAAAACTAGATGTGCCTGGGAATTCTTGTCCCCCGGCAGGTGGGGAGGAAGCCAGTGACTGACTGGTGTTGGGGGGGGCATTAATACACCAGAACCCTTGTCCCCTGGTGGGGCAGCTCTGAGGTATGACTCTGTCTCCAAGGTTCCCACATCGGATTCAACCACAGTTACCTTCTGTAGGATTTTGCTTCATATCACAGCCTTACTTGGGCTTCCTTGTTCCCTGGTTCTACTTCCCCACTCTGTTACTGGTGTTCCCTGGATATACTTTTTCTTTTCTTTTCTTTCTTTTTTTTAACATGGTATACCTCTACTGAGGGGTTTTTTAAGCAAGTTTTTGTAGTTTCAGCATACACATCTTTCACATATTTGTTAATTCTATCCTAAGTATATTGTGGGTTTTTTGAGACAAAATTGATATGTAACATTATATTAGTTTCAGGTGTACAGCATAGTGATTTGATATTTGTATATATTGCAAAGATCACTACAATGAGTCTAGTTAACATTCTTCACCACAGTCAAAAAAAATTTTTTTTTCTTGTGATCATTGCCAAGACGAATATCAAGGAGTTTACCGCCTATATTTTCTTTTAGGAGTTTTACGATTTCAGTTCTTATTTTCAAGTCTTTAAAATCCATTTGGGATTAGTTGTTGTTAGTGGTATAAGATAATAGTCCAGTTTCTTTTTTTTTCCATGTGGCTGTCCAGTTTTCCCAGCACCGTTTGTTGAAGAGACTGTCCTTTCATCATAGTATATTCTTGACTCTTTTGTTGTAAATAAACTATATATGTGTGGTTTATTTAGGGACTCTCTATTTCTGTTCCATTGCACTACATGTGTGCTTTTTAAATGCTGATACCATACTGTTTTGATTACTATAGCTTTGCAATATAGCTTATAATAAGGGCATGTGATGCCTCTAGGTTGGTTCTTCTTTTTCAAGATTGCTTGGCTGTTAAGGGTCTTTTGTGGTTCCATACAAATTTTAGGATTGTTTTGTTTCTGTGAAAAATGCCATTAAAATTTTAATAGAGATTGCACTGAATCTGTAGATTGCTTTGGGTAGTAATTTTTAACTATATTAATTCTTGCAGTCCGTGAGCATGGGTTTCTTTTTTATTTTTTTGAAGTACGGTTGATCTACAATGTTGTGTTAATTTCTGCTATAAAGGAAAGTGATTCAGTTATACATATACATACATTCTTTTTTATATTCTATTCCATTATGGTTTATCACAGGTTATTGAATATAGCTCCCTATGCTATACAGTAGGACCTTGTTGTATATCCATTCTATATGTAATAGTTTGCATCTACTAACCCCAACTTCCCACTTCATCCCTCCCCCACCACCCCCCACCCTTGTCAACACAAATCTGTTCTTTAAAGACATCACTTTTTGATGGATGAGTGGCTTGCTTGTACAGGGAGGGGAGAAGTAAATGATGGTCATTTTGCAGACTATCACACTTAACAAAAGCCTTGAAAATGTGCATCTCGTTATAACACCAGTGATTCTATTTCTGGGGATTTTTCTAAGCACATGAGTAAAGACGTGTCAGAGATTTAGCTACATGAAAGTTTATTGTAGAATTGCCTGTAATGGTGAACAATAGGAAACAACCTAGATGTACAAAGATAAGAGATAAGTATATTTATTGTGGTCCTAATATATGCAAGACACTAAGTTGAGCCTAAGGAGATAGTGAACAACACAGAAAATCTCTGGCCTCAGAAATCTTAAAGGCTAAAGGGTCAAGGTTGACATTAAACAGATAATCATACATTTGACTAATTGAGTATAAGTGTGCTAATTACCACAAAGGAAAACTACCGGGTGCTATGGAATCACCAAGGGATCTAAACTACTAAGGGCTGGTTTAGGAGAAGGGGCAGGAAATAAAGGGAAAGGATGAGGGAAGAGAGTATGGGGCAGAGCGAACAGCAGAAGGATTCTAAATGTATATTTATTTACATGGAAATGTGATCATAATAAGCAGGTATGAGATACTCATTAGACCTCCAAGTGGCGATGTCAAATTTATTTTAAAAAATTTAAATTTTATTTAATTTTTTTATACAGCAGGTTCTTATTAGTCATCGATTTTATACACATCACTGTATACATGTCAATCCCAATCGCCCAATTCATCACACCCCCACCCCCAGCCCCCCATTGCTTTCTCCCCTTGGTGTCCACACGTTTATTCTCTACATCTGTGTCTCAATTTCTGCCCTGCAAACTGGTTCATCTGTACCATTTTTCTAGGTTCCACACATGTGCATTAATATACGATATTTGTTTTTCTCTTTCTGAATTACTTCACTCTGAATGACAGTCTCTAGATCCATCCACGTCTCAACAAATGACCCAATTTCGTTCCTTTTTATGGCTGAGTAATATTCCATTGTATATATGTACCACATCTTCTTTATCCATTCATCTGTCGGTGGGCATTTAGGTTGCTTCCATGACCTGGCTACTGTATATAGTGCTGCAATGAACATTGGGGTGCATGTGTCTTTTTGAATTATGGTTTTCTCTGGGTATATGCCCAGTATTGGGATTGCTGGATCATATGGTAATTTTATTTTTAGTTTTTTAAGGAACCTCCATACTGTTCTCCATAGTGGCTATATCAATTTACATTCCCACCAACAGTGCAAGAGGGTTCCCTTTTCTCCAGACCCTCTCCAGTATTTCTTGTTCGTAGATTTTCTGATGACGTCCATTCTAACTGGTGTGAGGTGGTACCTCATTGTAGTTTTGATTTGCATTTCTCTAATAATTAGTGATGTTGAGCAGCTTTTCATGTACTTCTTGGCCATCTGTATGTCTTCTTTGGAGAAATGTCTATTTAGGTCTACTGCCCATTTTTAGATTAGGTTGTTTGTTTTTTTAATATTGAGCTGCATGAGCTATTTATATATTTTGGAGATTAATCCTCTGTCCGTTGATTCGTTTGCAAATATTTTCTCCCATTCTGAGGGTTGTCTTTTCGTCTTGTTTATGGTTTCCTTTGCTGTGCAAAAGCTTTTAAGTTTCATTAGGTCCCATTTGTTTATTTTTCTTTTTATTTCCATTACTCAGGAGGTGGATCAAAAAAGATCTTGCTGTGATTTGTGTCAAAGAGTGTTCTGCCTATGTTTTCCTCTAAGAGTTTTATAGTGTCCAGTCTTACATTTAAGTCTCTAATCCATTTTGAGTTTATTTTTGTGTATGGTGTTAGGGAGTGTCCTAATTTCATTCTTTTACATGTAGCTGTCCAGTTTTCCCAGCACCACTTATTGAAGAGACTGTCTTTTCTCCATTGTATATCCTTGCCTCCTTTGTCATAGATTAGTTGACCATAGGTGTGTGGGTTTATCTCTGGGCTTTCTATCTTGTTCCATTGATCTTTGTTTCTGTTTTTGTGCCAGTACCATATTGTCTTGATTACTGTAGATTTGTAGTATAGTCTGAAGTCAGGGAGTCTGATTCCTCCAGCTCCGTTTGTTTCCCTCAAGATTGCTTTGGCTATTCGGGGTCTTTTGTGTCTCCATACAAATTTTAAGATTTTTTGTTCTAGTTCTGTAAAAAATGCCATTGGTAATAATGATAGGGATTGCATTGAATCTGTAGATTGCTTTGAGTAGTAGAATCATTTTCACAATATTGATTTTTCCAATCCAAGAACATGGTATATCTCTCCATCTGTTGGTATCATCTTTAATTTCTTTCATCAGTGTCTTATAGTTTTCTGCATACAGGTCTTTTGTCTCCCTAGGTAGGTTTATTGCTAGGTATTTTATTCTTTTTGTTGCAGTGGTACGTGGGAGGGTTTCCTTAATTTCTCTTTCAGATTTTTCATCATTAGTGGATAGGAATGCAAGAGATTTGTGTGCATTAATTTTGTATCCTGCAACTTTACCAGATTCATTGATTAGCTCTAGTAGTTTTCTGGTGGCATCTTTAGGATTCCCTATGTATAGTATTATGTCATCTGCAAACAGTGACAGCTTTACTTCTTTTCCAATTTGTATTCCTTTCATTTCTTTTTCTTCTCTGGTTCCCATGGCTAGGACTTCCAAAACTATGTTGAATAATAGTGGTGAGAGTGGATATCCTTGTCTTATTCCTGATCTTAGAGGAAATGCTTTCAGTTTTTCACCATAGAGAATGATGTTTACTGTGGGTTTGTCCTATACGGCCTTCATTATGTTGAGGTAGGTTCCTTCTTTGCCCACTTTCTGGAGAGTTTTTATCATAAATAGGTGTTGAATTTTGTCAAAAGCTTTCTCTGCATCTATTGAGATGATCATATGGTTTTTCTCCTTCAATTTGTTAATATGGTGTATCACATTGATTGATTTGCATATATTGAAGAACGCTTGCATCCCTGGGATGAATCCCACTTGATCATGGTGTATGATCCTTTTAATGTGTTGTTGGATTCTGTTTGCTAGTATCTTGATGATTTTTGCATATATATTCATGAGTGATATTGGTCTGTAATTTTCTTTTTTTTTGTAGTATCTTTGTCCAGTTTTGGTATCAGGGTGATGGCGGCCTCATAGAATGAGTTTGGGAGCGTTCCTTCCTCTGCAATTTTTTGGAAGAGTTTGAGAAGAATGGATGTTAGGTCTTCTCTAAATGTTTGATAGAATTCACCTGTGAAGCCATATGGTCCTGGACTTTTGTTTGTTGGAAGATTTTTTTTTTTTTTTTTTTTTTTTTGTGGTATGCAGGCTTCTCACTGTTGTGGCCTCTCCCTTTGCAGAGCACAGGCTCTGGGCGCGCAGGCTCAGCAGCCATGGCTCACGGGCCCAGCCGCTCTGCGGCATGTGGGATCTTCCCGGACTGGGGCACGAACCCGTGTCCTCTGCAACGGCAGGCCGACTCTCAACCACTGCGCCACCAGGGAAGCTGCTGTTGGAAGATTTTTAATCACAGTTTCAATTTCATTCCTTGTGATTGGTCTGTTCATATTTTCTGTTTCTTCCTGATTCAGTCTTGGAAGGTTATACTTTTCTAAGAATTTGTCCATTTCTTCCAGGTTGTTCATTTTATTGGCATAGAGTTGCTTGTAGTAGTCTCTTAGGATGCTTTGTATTTCTGCGTTGTGTGTTGTAACTTCTTTTTCATTTCTAATTTTATTGATTTGAGTCCTCTCCCTTTTTCTTCATGAGTCTGGCTAATAGTTTATCAATTTTGTTTATCTTCTCAAAGAACTAGCCTTTAGTTTTATTGATCTTTGCTATTGTTTTCTTTGTTTCTATTTCCCTTATTTCTGCTGTGATCTTTATGATTTCTTTCCTTCTGCTAACTTTGGGTTTTGTTTGTTCTTCTTTCTCTAGTTCCTTTAGGTGTAAGGTTAGATTGTTTATTTGACATGTTTGTTGTTTCTTGAGGTAGGCTTGTATAGCTATAAACTTCCCTCTTAGAACTGCCTTTGCTGCATCCTATAGGTTTTGGATCATCGTGTTTTCATTGTCATTTGTCTCTAGGTATTTTTTGATTTCCTCTTTGATTTCTTCAGTGATGTCTTGGTTATTTAGTAACATATTGTTTAGCCTCCACATGTTTGTGTTTTTTACTTTTTTTCCCGTGTATTTCATTTCTAATCCCATAGCATGTGGTCGGAAAAGATGCTTGATATGATTTCAGTTTTCTTAAATCTACTGAGGGTTGATTTGTGACTGAAGATGTGATCTATCCTGTAGAATGTTCTGTGCACACTTGAGAAGAAAGTGTAATCTGCTGTTTTTGGGTGAAATGTCCTATAAATATCAATTAAATCTGTCTGGTCTATTGTGTCATTTAAAGCTTGTGTTTCCTTATTAATTTTCTGTCTGGATGATCTGTCCATTGGTGTAAGTGAGGTGTTAAAGTCCCCCACTATTATTGTGTTACTGTCGATTTCCTCTTTTATAACTGTTAGCAGTTGCCTTATGTATTGAGGTGCTCCTATGTTGGGTGCATATATATTTATAATTGTTATGTCTTCTTTTTGGATTGATCCCTTCATCATTATGTAACATCCTTCCTTGTCTCTTGTAACATTCTTTCTTTTAAAGTCTATTTTATCTGATATGAGTATTGCTACTTCAGCTTTCTTTGATTTCCACTTGCATGGAATATCTTTTTCCATCCCCTCACTTTCAGTCTGTATGTGTCCCTTGGTATGAAGTGGGTCTCTTGTAGACAGCATATATATGGGTCTTGTTTTTGTAACCATTCAGCAAGCCTGTGTGTTTTTGTTGGAGCATTTAATCCATTCACATTTAAGGTAATTATCGATATGTATGTTCCTATGACCATTTTCTTAATTGTTTTGGGTTTGTTTTCTTAGGTCCTTTTCTTCTCTTGTGTTTCCCACTTAGAGAAGTTCCTTTAGCATTTGTTGTAGAGCTGGTTTGGTAGTGCTGAATTCTCTTAGCTTTTGCTTTTCTGTAAAGCTTTTGATTTCTCCAAAGAATCTGAATGAGATCCTTGCTTGGTAGAGTAATCTTGGTTGTAGGTTCTTCCCTTTTATCACTTTAAGTATATCATGCCACTCCCTTCTGTCTTGTAGAGTTTCGGCTGAGAAATCATCTTTTAACCTTATGGGAGTTCCCTTGTATGTTATTTTTCATTTTTCCCTTGCTGCTTTCAATAATTTTTCTTTGTCTTAAATTTTTGACGATTTGATTACTATGTGTCTCAGCGTGTTTCTCTTTTTGTTTATCCTGTATGGGACTCTCTGCGCTTCCTGGACTTGGGTGGCTATTTCTTTTCCCATGTTAGGGAAATTTTCGACTATAATCTCTTCAAATATTTTCTCTGGTCCTTTTTCTCTCTCTTCTCCTTCTGGGACCCCTATAATGTGAATGTTGTTGTGTTTAATATTGTCCCAGAGGTCTCTTAGACTGTCTTCATTTCTTTTCATTCTTTTTTCTTTATTCTGTTCTGCAGCAGTGAATTCCACCATTCTGTCTTCCAGATCACTTATCTGTTTTTCTGCCTCAGTTATTCTGCTATTGATTCATTCTAGTTTAGTTTTCATTTCAGTTATTGTATTGTTCATCTCTGTTTGTTTGTTCTTTAATTCTTCTAGGTCTTTGATAACATTTCTTGCATCTTCTCGACCTTTGCCTCCATTCTTTTTCCGAGGTCCTGGATCATCTTCACTGTCATTATTGTGAGTTCTTTTTCTGGAAGGTTGCCTATCTCCACTTCATTTTGTTGTTTTTTGGGGGGTTTATCTCGTTCCTTCATCTGGTGCATAGCCCTCTGCCTTTTCATCTTGTCTATCTTTCTGTGAATGTGGTTTTTGTTCCACATGCTTCAGTATTGTAGTTCTTGCTTCTGCTGTCTGCCGTCTGGTGTATGTTGCTATCTAAGAGGCTTGTGCAGGTTTCCTGATGGGAGGGACTGGTGGTGGGTAGAGCTGACTGTTGCTCTGGTGGGCAGAGCTCAGTAAAACTTTAATCCGCTTGACTGCTCATGGGTGGGGCTGGGTCCCTTCCTGTTGGTTGTTTGGCCCTAGGCAACCCAACACTGGAACCTACCTGGGCTGTTTGGTGGGGCTAATGGTGGGCTTTGGGAGGGCTCACGCCAAGGAGTACTTCCCAGAACTTCTGTTGCTAGTATCCTTGTCCCCACAGTGAGCCACAGCCACCCCCCACCTCTGCAGGAGACCCTCAAACACTAGCAGGTAGGTCTGTTTCAGTCTCTTATGGGGTCACTCCTCCTTCCCCTGGGTCCCTATGCACACACTACTTTGTGGGTGCCCTCCAAGATTGGAGTCTCTGTTTCCTCCAGTCCTGTCAAAGTCCTGGAATCAAATCCTACTATCCTTCCAAGTCTGATTCTTTAGGAATTCCTCCTCCTGTTGCCGGACCCCCAGGTTGGGAAGCCTGACGTGGGGCTCAGCACCTTCACTCCAGTGGGTGGACTTCTGTGGTATAAGTGTTCTCCAGTTTGTGAGTCACCCACGCACCAGTTATGGGATTTGATTTTACTGTGATTGTGCCCCTCCTACTGTCTCATTGTGGCTTCTCCTTTGTCTTTGGATGTGGGGTATCTTTGTCGGTGAGTTCCAGTGTCTTCCTGTCAATGATTGTCCAGCAGCTAGTTGTGATTCTGATGTTCTCACAAGAGGGAGTGAGAGCACGTCCTGCTACTCCGCCATCTTGGTTCATTCGAGCATGGATTTCTATTTCTTTCAGTAATGTCTTGTAGTTTTAAATATTCAGGTCTTTCACTTCCTTGGTTAAATTTATTCCTAGGTATTTTATTCTTTTGATGCAGTTGTAAATGGGATTGTTTTCTTAATTTCTGAACAACGTCTTTCTGATAGTTTATTATTAGTGTGCAGAAATGCAACATATTTTTGTACATTAATTTTCTATCCTGCAGCTTTACTAAATTTGTTTATTCTAACAGGTTTTTTTTTTTCGGTTGAGTATTTGGGGTTTTCTCTATATAATATCATGTCATCTTCAAATAGTGACAGTTTTACTTCTTCCTTTCTAATTTGAATGCCTTTTATTTCTTTTTCTTCCCTAATTACATTGGCTAGAATTTCCAATACGTTATTGAATAAAGTGCTGAGAGTGGATGTATTTCTTTTGTTACTGGTCTTCTAGGAAAGGCTTTCAGCTTTTTTGATATCACCATGATGTCAGCTGTGTTCTTGTATTTGGTCTTTATTATGTTGAGATACGTTCCCTCTGTATCGACTTTGTTGAGAGCTTTTATCACAAGTGGATGTTGAATGCTTTTTCTTCATCTATTGAAATGGTCATACGATTTTTATCCTTTGTTTTTTAATGTGGTGTGTCACATCCTTGCATCCGTGGATGAATCCCATTTCATCATGGTATATAATCCTTTTAATGGCCCTTGAACACAGGTTTGAACTGCATGGGTCCACTTATATACACATTTCTTTCACCAAATACATTGTACAGTATTGCACAATCTGAGGTTGGCTGAATCTGTGGATGCAGAGTCATGGATAGAAGGGCTGAATGTTAAGTTTTACGTGGGTTTTCAACTGCCCCTACTATCCCCTGTGTTGTTCAAGGATCAACTATATTGTTGAGTTTGGTTTGCTGATGTTTTTTTGAGGATTTTTGCATCAGTATTCATCAGGGACATCACAAATATTAGCCTAAAAATTTTCTTTTCTTGTGGCATCCTTGTCTGGTTTTAATATCAGGGTAATGCGGGCATTGTAAAATGAGTTTGGAAGTATTCCCTCCTCTTCTGTTTTTTGGAAGAGTTTGAGAAGGATTGGTAGCAATTCTTCTTTAAATGTTTGGCAAAATTGACCAGTGAAGTCATCTGGCCTGGACTTTCATTTTTTGGGGAGAGGTTTTGGATTACTGATTAAATCTCCTTATTGATTGGTCTGTTCAGATTTTCTGTTTCTCCATGATTCAGTCTTGATAGGTTGTATGTTTCTAGGAATTTATTCATTTCTTCTAGGTTGTCCAGTTTGTTGGTGTATAATTGTTCCTAGTAGTCTGTTATGATCCTGTGGTATCCGTTGTAACATCTCTTTTGTTTCTGATTTTATTTATATGAATCCTCTGAGTCCTTTATTTTCCCTTGACGAGTCTAGCTAAAGTTTGTCTATTTTGTTTATCTTCTCAAAAAATAAGCTCTTCGTTTCATTGACCCATAATTGGCAGAACCATCACATTGGTTCTTTGACCTGTGGAGTAAGAGTCATCATGATAGGAAAGGACAAGGGGAAACCACTGACATTTCTGCACAAGACAATGAATCAGAAGCAATGCTATATCCGTTTGGTCTTTGTTGCTGGGTGTGGGCTTTCTCTAGTTGTGGCGAGCGGGGGCTACTCTTTGTTGCGGTGCGTGGGCTTCTCATTGTGGTGTCTTTGTTGCAGAGCATGGGCTCTAGGTGTGTGGGCTTCAGTGGTTGTGGTGCGTGGGTTCAGTAGTTGTGGCTCTCAGGATCTAGAGCGCAGGCTCAGTAGTCGTGGCGCACGGGCTTAGTTGCTCCATGGCATGTGAGGTCTTCCTGGACCAGGGCTCAAACCCGTGTCCCCTGCATTGGCAGGCGGATTCTTAACCACTGTGCCACCAGGGAAGTTCCTCCTATCCCTTTTTAATTAGTGAGATTGCCCCTGCAAAGGACTGATGCACTATGGTTGGGGATGGTGAACTATTACACATTGAAACAAGTAACTTCCTTACCACAGCTGCTGTA
The DNA here is from genome assembly GCF_003676395.1 of Aethalodelphis obliquidens. Lineage (NCBI taxonomy): Eukaryota > Metazoa > Chordata > Mammalia > Artiodactyla > Delphinidae > Aethalodelphis > Aethalodelphis obliquidens. The sequence continues at coordinate 1,223,779 of NW_020838047.1, forward strand.
TCAGATATGATGTCTCAGTAGGATTAGATCAGCACAGCCTGTGACACCTTATATGCAGCTATTGACAATGGAGAGTGGCTTCTTTGTGTGTCTGTCATGAGGAGGATCAGAAGGAGTTCACATACACTTAGAATGGATGAAGGTGCACGTTTATGCTCTTGCCCTAGCGCTGAATCAACTCTTCTTCCCTCTGTCCCAATACAATGCAAAGGATTTCGATGCTCTGAACATTCAGCATGATGTCATGACCCCCTCTGTTGATGCTACTGTGCTAGTGGACAACGCACTCTACTCCCTTGTCCCTTTGTGTTTTCATCACATCAGTCTGGCAAAACCACAAATTTACATGCTCAACTCTTGGTTTTCTCTGTGCTTGTACCAAAAAAGCTAAAGGCTGTGTTAGTAAGTCATATAAAAGGGCAGATTAGTTCTACACTGAATATTAGTTCTACACTGATAGTCATTATCACCCTCAAATGGGGACTTTATTTTCTCTTTAGAGTTTGAGGAGTTACCTTCTGGGGGAGGGGCATTGGGGTCTGAGGAGAGTGAGGAGGTGTGGGTTTGTCATTATGGAGGTGAGAAGGTGAGGTGAGCAGAGGAAGGTAGTAACATTGCCAGATAGTATTGAGGACCATCTCTGAAGACCAGCTATGCGAACATTGAGGCACATAGTATCTATAATTATGTTTCCTCCAATTTTCATTTCTGGAGACTTTCTGGAGTTAATAGTTGCCTTGTTTTATACATTGTTTTAGTTTGAAATGTGTCCATCAAGACTCTACCCCCCAGTCTCTTCAACAGAACTCTAAAACTCCTCTCAATACTGTGGTCCATCAATTTTTGTTTGCTTGTGATACCTCTCCTAGTGCCCCTCCCCCAAATCCACCTGCTCCAATCTAGGCTGTATGCTTTTTAGTGTCCTGCACAACTTTCAAACTAGGACTTCCCTTTATCACTGTCCTAGAAAGTTCTTTCGATTTATTTGTGTCTTGGATGACCTCTTTCCTAGGTAGCAGAGATTGCTGGTTCTTCTCCAAACTCCATTTTCCCCTTCTTTGATAGTAATTTTTCATTTGACACGTGAACGTCTAAAATTAAAAACTACATTTCCCAAACTGCCTTGCAGCTGGGTGTGGCCATGTGACTGAATTCTGACCAATAAAATGTAAGCCTCAGTATCTTGTTCACTGTAACTCTAGTGCTTAACACAGTGATGGACTCAGATGCACAAGAAATATTTGTTGACTTTCTAAGTCAGTATGTTTCCTCAGCTGGGAGCCCTTCATCTCTTGACAGTTTTTGCAGCTTATTGAAATTTGACTCTTCAAGGCTGCTCTCCATTTCCTCTGAGAAGTTTTCCTTGTCTCCTCTCCTCCCCCATTAACGTTATTTCTTATACTAATGTTTATACCTAAATTGGGGAGCTGATATCCATTTTTTGGATAATAGTGGTCTCTGTGTGGTTGCTATAATGTCCCGGTTGCTTTGATATGAAAAGCACTGTGTACTGTTCTGTGACATTTTTAGCACTGCCCGCAACAAAAAGTTGATAAAAGAGAGAAAGTCCTCTGGCTTGCAGGGGGAAAAATACCTTGCGTTCGTTTAGTCTTTACTAGTCTCCATTGGATTTTGTGTTTAGATTGAGGGTCTTTATTTTTTACTTCTCATTGCCTTGTCCTGCGTCTGGACCATGACATAAGAAAATTGACTTTGACAAAACTGAGTTTGATGGGTGACAACTAGATTAGATGAGTATTGGGAATCTTTTCGATATTTGAGGTTACTGATATCCTGGAAGAAAAAGCAATCAAAGATTAACAAAATTCCAGAACTCTTACTATCAGTGAAGGTCTTTCTGGAGAGTGAAATAAGATGTCAAGTCACCTGCTTTAAAACTCATTAATGACAACAAATGGAAACCTTAGAAAAGGGCTACAGTCAAGTTGGGGTGAAGGGAACGTATGTGTACTCAGCCCTTGTTCCCACAGTATCCTGGGTTCTATTCACGGGACAGATGTGAGGGGAAGGGCTGTGTGGTGCCCACGGTCAGAGCGTGTGCTGTGTGGCTCAGAGGCCGTTTCCACAGAGGTGCGCGTGCTTGCAGGGCAGGCAGCTTGATCACGCAACACACCAGACACGGGGGAAATGTTTGCTACGTTCGGAGCAGAAGCCAAAGTGGTTGGACTTTGATATAAACTGGAATGTGTTTATAAGATAATGATTCCATTGCGGGGATGCCCTTCTTCCACCAAATACATGGCCTGAAAAAGAAAGGGAGGGTTCTGTTATGTCAGCAAACAAGAGGAAAATGGGGGGAAGTTCTACGTAAATGAGCATCACAATGCTCAACATTTTAGAAATAAATTTAACAGAAGTATAAGCTGTCTACACTGAAAACTACAGAATATTGATTGCTGAGAGAAACTAAAGATCTAAATGAATAGAGAAATTTACTATGTTCTTAGATTGTGAAAGCCTCAGTATTGTGAGGATGTTAGTCTTTAAAAAATTGATCTATATGTAGATTCAGTACAATTTCAATCAAAATTAGAGCAGCTTTTTCTTAAACATAGAAATTGATAAGCCGATTCTAAAATTTATAAGGAAATATGAACAACCTAGATTAGTCAAAGCAATTTCCTATAAGGTGAGCAAAATTAGAGAAATTACAACCTACTATCAAGACTAAATATAATGCTATTAGGCAGTGTGGTATATGGTATTGGTGAAGGATAGACATATAGATTAATGCAACCAAAGTGGGAACCCAGGAGGGGGTCCACTCAAGAACAGGTGATAGTTTTTTGTCAAAGGGGCCAAGGAAATTCAATGAAAAAAGGAAAGTATGTGTAGTCAGTCATCTAGAAAAACCAGCCGTGACCCTGACTTCACACCAAAGTTAAGTTGAAATGCATAAGACGTAAATATAAAAACAAAAATTATAAAACTTATAGAAGAGCAAAGAGGAAAAAGACTTTGTGACTTTGAGATAGAAATGACTTAGGTGGGACACAGGAGGCAAAAATCATAGACAAAAAAAAAACCCCTGGTAAACTGGGTTTTATCAAAATCAAGAATTTTTGCTCTTTGGAAGACACCATGAGGAAAATGAAAAGGCAAGTCATAGACTATGAGAAACTATTTGCAATACTATATGTGATAAAGCACTTGTATCCAGAAAATATAAGAAGTTGTTACAACCAAAATAATAAGACAACCAAATAAAAAAAAATGGCTGAAAGAATTGACTAGACACTTCAAAAAAGAATATGAATGACTGTAAGTACATGAAGAGATGCTCAGTAGCTTTAGTGATAGGGGAAATTAAATTAAAACCGCAGTGAGACACCACTGTATGCCCATTGGAATGACCCAAATGAGAAAGACTGATGAGTCCGATTGTTGCTGAGGATACGGAGTGGCCAGGACTCCCCTGTGCTGCCAGTGGGCACGTAAACCATTAAAACTCTTTGAAAAACTGTTTAGTAGTAGCTTAAAAAATTAAATGCACACCTACCAGACAACTCAGCCATTCTACTCCTAGGTATTTTCTCAATATAATTTAAAATGTACGTTCCGGGCTTCCCTGGTGGAGCAGTGGTTGAGAGTCCGCCTGCCAATGCAGGGGACACGGGTTCGTGCCCCGGTCCGGGAGGATCCCACATGCCGCAGAGCAGCTGGGCCCGTGAGCCATGGCCGCTGAGCCTGCGCGTCTGGAGCCTGTGCTCCGCAACGGGAGAGGCCACAGCGGTGAGAGGCCCGCATACCGCAAAATTAAAAAAAGAAAGAAAGAAAGAAAATGTACATCCCCACAAGCTTTGTAGATGGTTGTTCACAGCAGCTTTATTGATAATAGCCAAAACAGTGAGCACCCCTGTGATCATGAATAAGAGCATGGGTAAAGGATAGGATACCCTACGGTGGAATACTACTCAGCAGTGCGAAGAGCCAACCTCTGCCACGCACGGTGGATTGTGGAATAAGCGAGTGGAAGAAGCCGTTCAGAAGAGTCCATGCTGTGGAGTTCTAGTTACAGAAAACCTAGAAAGTGCAAACAGTCTAAACAGCAGGAGGCATTTGAGTCGTTGCCTGGCCTGTGGGCAGACGGAGGGTGGACCCCAGGGGGCCCTGGGAACCTTTTACGGTGGTGGGAAGGTTTTGTATCTTCGTCATGATGTATATTTCTTCAAAATTAATCCAATTACACACTTTAAATATATGAGTTATACCTCAGTAAAGTGGATCAAAGGGAAAGGGAGGTGGTAGTAGATTTGTGAAGGTGGTGAGGCTCCGTCCTGGGCCCACCATCTGGAGAACAGAATTCCTTCCCTGTGCCAAGGGGGCAGGACGTCTGTGTAACTCACGGTCCTGTAAGTGACATGTCGTATGTGTCATCTCTATAACATTTGCCAAAAGAACCAAAGTCATTACTTAGCCTTTTAATTAGAAGCCGCTAAGTTGTCTTCAACAGTAAATAGAATCACTTTTAGTTTAGACTAAATAGAAAGGTTTAGTTTTCGTTTCTTCCTCTGAAAGCTTTGGGGTGAACGGGGCTGATGTGGTTTCAGAATATATCCTGGAGGGGCCCTTGGTTCCTTCCTGAGAGTGACAGAAATCTATGGCTTATCTTTAAGTTACTTCAGCTGGCTAACAGATTCATCTAACTGTTTGTGGATATACTTGAACTTAATACCTTTTTCACTTGCCACGAGTGTGTAGGAACCTTGTTTGTGTGTATCTTACTGGAATTTGAGTGACCTCTTATGCTAACTTTTTGTCCACTGAAAGGTAATCATGTCGCTATTTTTAGTGCCTTTTCATAAATGCTCAAACCCTGGTCCCAGCAGAGGGTTTCACGTCTTTCACAGTAAAGCTTATTGGAAAGAAGACATGGCCTTTGGGGGCAGAAAGTCTGGGTTTCAAGCCCAACTTTGCAACTAACTGACTGTGACTTGGATGAGCTCCATCCCTCCTTTGAGCCTGTTTCCTCGTCCGTAAAAGAGAGTAGCAATTCCTAGAGTTGTTGTAAGGGTTAAGTTAAATAGCATCCAAGTACCAGTATAACGACTGGCGCGTAGTAGGTGTTTAGTAAATGCTACTTCCACTCCTTATAGGACTTCTGGGGCTCCTTGTGGGGTGTGGTATGTGGAGTCCTCCCAGGGCTGCAAGCTTTATATTTTGTGCTCCAGTGTTTTCACTTTTATTGAGGCACTTTCTGAGCCTTCCTTTTCAGGTCCTGTTTTCAGCTTTCTCTGTTCATGTAGATCTGAAACGTACGGGTTATGAGCAGCATGGTTTCTGGTTTACTCATGAGATATTAACCCTGATCTGCATCTCTGAGTGTGAGAGCTGGTTCTGAAATCAGTGCTGCTGCGTGGATGCCATTCTTTCCATCACTCTACTGCCCTTGCTTAAGGGGTCATTGAGAAGTAAATATTTGTCCCTTTAGGCCAGTAGGGGACGGGCAGGCCAGCCGGCAACTTCCCCACAGTTCCCCGGAGTCTGACTCGGTTTACTCGTCCCTTTCCCTGTGGCTCTGTTGTGCTGAGCCTAGGTTAATCCTGTGGCCGTTGCTGTTCCGCAGCTTTTGTGCCTTGGCTCTGGTTCACGGTGTGCCTCAAGCAGCCACACACACACACGCACGCACGCACGCACGCGCGCGCGCGCGCGATGTCAGTTCCCAGCCTGCTTCTGACCTTTGACCCATAGTGACGGTGGGGCTGGGGCACATCCCTGCGGGTCCTCCGAGCGCTGGCGTCCACAGCGGCCACGCTCTGCGTTCCAGTTTCCACACCTGGGAACACGGTGTATCCATCTCGTGAGTGAGAGACACAACCTGGGAGCAAGCAGAGAGAGACCCTAACACTGTAAATACATCCTGCTCTTGTGGAAAGAGCATCTACTGTCCAAAGCTTCAGAAATAGCACCTGTATAGTTCAGTATGTAAATCTAATTTTTATCTGTATCGCTTATACATCATTTGGAGTCATTTCCTGTCCCTCAGAGGGAAACACTTTAGTCTCTGATCCATGTGGCACTAGCCTCCTCATTTCTAGTGAGCATATCTATTGTATTTTCAGAACTAGGCATTCTGTATCGGCTCCCCACTGAGGAAGAAGAGGATTTACCCCCTTCCCGACCTACACCCCACACTGTGGCCTGTGAGCACACTCCCCATCCCCCCTAGAGTGAGGTCATGATCAGCAGCTCCATCATAATCATTATATAAACACGATTCTCAGCTGATCTCCGTACTATATGATGACTACTTCTCCTTTCCTGTGAAACATTTTGTTTTCCCTGGAATTGATAATATTATTTGTTCATTTTTTTAGTTTTCTGAGTCCTCAGCACTCACTAACCCCAAAGCCTTCCCAGTTGTGTAAATGTCCTCTTGGTGTCTGCAGAAACGTTGCGTAAATTCATCAACTTCATAACTCTCTCCAGATCTGATCTGTTTCAACCTTGACTGCTTGTTCTCTAGATCCGCCGCAGAGCTGTCATCCTGGGATCTGCCCTCAAGATCACCTTGTAGCTTCCCTTGGCCTCTCCTGTCCATTGGGTCCCCTGTTCCGTGGACCTCATGTCTCCCTTTTCTTGATTTGTGACCTCATCTGGTAGAGCACATCTTTTAGCAACTTCCTGAGAAAAAGTACGCGGGGGATAACATTTCTGAGACCTTCATTGTTTGAAAATGTCTTCCATTCCTCCTCTTTACTAAATTGGGTGCATACAGAACGCTAGGTTAGAAATTATTTTCCCTCAGAATTTTGAAGGAATTGCTCCACTCTCTTAAAGTCTTCCCGTGTTGCTATTTGGAAGTTTTAAATAAAACCTCTTTTTTTTCTTTTTTTGGTGTGCGTAGTTCCCTCTGGAAGTTCTCAGGCCCTTCTCTGTGCCCCTGGTGTTTCAACAGTTGATTCTGGCCTGCTTTCTGTGGTGTGAGTCTTTTTTCATCCATTGGTGGACACTTTCAATCTCTCTCTTTTTCTTTTCCTGACTACTTTCTGGGAGAGTTCCCCAGTTGTATCTTCAAACTACACTTGAGTTTTTAATTTTAGCTACTTATTTTTAATTTCCAAGGGTTCCTTTTCATCTTGTGAAGAGTCTTCATGCATCCTGTGCTTGTTTCCTGGAGACAGTGTTTTCAGCTATTTCTCTGACCTCATTGATAGTAGAAGCTCTTTTTCTGTGTACTCTGTTTCTCCAGGCTGCCGTATTTTCGGTCCTTATCATGTTAGATGCTGTCCTCACATCTTTCGTGACCCTTGTTCCCCCACTCAGTCTCCTGTGCCACCTGTCTGAGGGGGTCAGAGAATCCGATTCCTTCCAAAACATATTTTCAACCAGTCCTGCTCTTTTAAGCTCTGCCGTCAACCTCGACTTCCCAAAGTACCAAATACTCTAAATTCTAGGGTCGTTCTGGGGGCCTGTCATGGAAATTGGGTTGTATTTCAGTTTTCCCCATTCCGCCAAAATCCAGCTTTGTTAGCAACTTCCACTGCTGTGTAGTTGTCAAAGCGCTCTTACATGTGTCTCCTCTCCTTTCCCTCTACCTCGATGCCCTGCTGTCTGGGGACATAGCGGGGCTAAAAGCGTGTGTGTCGCAGGCCCCGTCTTCAGTTGGCAATCCACCCGTGCTGTTTCAGTGCGTGTTTCCTTACCACTTATTTCATTTTGTGATGGAACATTGTTTTCATGACCTGAATGCACGTTCTTGGAGAGGGCTGACACCGCTGATGACGTTGGGAGGGATTCTCGGGACAAGATCCAGCATCCTGGGGAGCCTGCACACATCCTGGGAGGTTGCCTCCGCTGAGTCAGCAAATGAAGACCCGGTTCCGGGGCCCCTGGAAGACGGCCTCACTGGCAGAGAACAGACTGTCTTGCAGTCCGCTGTTCTCATCAAGATGCTGCAAAGAACCTGTGCAATACCGCTGTCTCCAGGAAGATGGTTTCTTTACTAACTTTACAGAGACTCTGTGAGAACGCAGCAGACACATACAGCCCTTAGAACCAGCGCAGCAGGGAGGGAACTAGGACTCCTGATCCTCCAAAGACACGGATTCTCCAGGTTTCGTGTATCGGAATCATATGTACGGCTTGTCAAAGCCCAGAGCCTGATTCCTTGGCGGGTGTCGGGTGCAGGGATTCGCAACTCAAGTGTCTGACGGTCTGGGGGTCTCACTGGGAGAACTGATGCTCTAAGGGGTGAACAGGCCATTGAAAGGAGAAATTCAGTGGAAGGAGGAATTCAGTGGAAGCAGGGTTCGTGTCTAAGGAGGAGTTGTTTCTAGTGAAATAGGGAAACTCCCTAACTAGATACAGTTTTAACATAGAGGAGAGATCACTGAGTATGAATAAAGCAGAATATCACATGCCGTGGGTGAAACGGGATGTGTCAGACGCTCTGAACAGCATGGGTTAATAATGGGTTTTTCTGGTTTCGTGTTTGACAGGCTCCATGTATGAGTCATAAGCAGACCCCACACAGGAGTCCACAGGGATGCACATATGTCCGACGGCGCCCGAGAGGCCCGGGGGCATTAAACACTAACGTGTCTGGTTCTTTATTTTATAAACACCAAAAGAATCATCTCCACCTGACACTTTTTTCCTATTAAATTCTTCAGTGTCTTTTTCTTTTGAATAATTACAATTTATGAAAACATACATAGAGTCCAAATTCATCATTAAACTATCTCTTGTGGTTGAAGAAATTCCAATCTTTTGGGAAAAAAAGAAGGTTGAGAGACTAAGATTGAGAGTGAGCCTGTGAGTGTCCTATAACTATTTTTCTATTTCCTGAAAAATTAAAGAGTGGTTTTCAAGTGGGAACATGGAATGGCATGGAGCGTTCCGTTCCCCGAGACCTGTCTGGCTGTCAGTCCCCATCAGCACGTCTGGCTTCCCTCTGGTGCTAGGGCTTCTTGTTGCCTCCAAGCGTACCTTGATTCTTAGGATAAAAAGGTTATGAGGGACCTTTTGAAACCTGCTGCACTTAACCAGTGTCCAAGCTATGCTTCATCAGGTCCCTTCCAGAGAACAAGATTAAGTATAGTTTGCTTCTCTCTCTCTCTCTCTCTCTCTCTCATCCTGGGTGCAGGAGCCCAGCAGACGGAGCAGGGTCCTGACACCTGGCCAGCATCCACTTTCTACCTTCTTCCCTCCTGTGGTTCCGAGGTTTCACTCTGCCTCTCCTGGGACTTCCCTGGTGGTCCAGTGGTTAAGAATTCACCTTCCAATGCAGGGGATGCAGGTTCGATTCCTGGTCCGGGAACTAAGACCCCACATGTAGCAGGGAAACTTAACTCCCTGCGCCACAACTAGAGAAACCCGCACACCGCAGTGAAGACCCAGTGCAGCCAAAAAAACAAAAAAATCTGCCTCTCCCAACTTTCCTATTTTTCACAAAGTTGTGTGGCAGAATCTCTATTTCTACGCAGGCTGTCATTGGGCTGCTTGAATTGTCACCTTTAGCCTGTGATTCCAAAATGCTACCGCATTTACCTTCCAAAGACTATTCAAAAGGCACCTGTAAGGTCCGTGACGTGCAGTGATTTGCGTTTCCGGCAAAGTGCTAATTTGAATCCTCCAACGTTCAAGGCTGCTGTGGTGTCCGCTCACGCAACAGTGATGCCAGCAACCCGCCAGGTATCCACCTGGTGCCCACACAGCATCGCAGCTTTGTTATTCTTTACTTGTCACGTCCGCGATGACTTTCCTGCAGTGATAGAAACACTCTTTCTTGGCGAAGCGTCAGTGGACGGTACTTGCAGCGGAATGAAGAAGTCTAAGAAATGATCCCTCCTCGCCTGAGAATGAGAAGGGCTATGAGGAGAACTGTCCTGCATGGCGGCAGTTCCTCCAGTGTGCGGCCGGGATGCTACTTGTCTTACGGGAACTGAATCAAAAGAAGGCTTTTATGAGATACTTCTCGAAAAATACATCGTGTGGCAAAAACTTTGGTACACACTGGATTAAACAATGTCTTTACTGCAAGATTTATAATAATGTTTATGGATGTGTACATTTAATTTCCTTCTCGTATCTTTTTTATTGAGATATAATTGACATATATCATTATGTTAGTTTCAGATGTAAAATGTGATTTGATATGGGTACATGTTGTGTACCAAAATCAGTCTAGCTCACAGCCATCACCTCACATAGTTACAATTTTTTTTTTCTTTTGAAGAGAATTTCTAAGATCTACTCGCTTAGCAACTTTGAAATATGCAGTACAGTATTGGGAACTATAGTCACCATGCTGCACACTACATCCCAGGGCTTATTTATTTTGTCACCACAAGTTTGTGTTTTTTGCCCTGTCACCCGTTTTGCCCGCCCCACGCCCCTCACCTCTGCCAAGCACCAGCCTGTTCTCTGAGCGTGGTTCGCATGTTTATTTATTTATTTTAGAGTTAACATATAAGTGACATCATATGGTATTTGCATCTCTCTGTCTGACATATTTCAACTAGCATAATGCCCTCAAAGTCCATCCATGTTGTCACAAATGGCAGCATTTCCTCCTTTTTATGGCTGAATAATATTCCATTTTGTGTGTGTGTGTGTTTATACATATATATATATATATATATATATATATACATACACACACCACACTTTATCCATGCATTCATCAATGAACACTTATGTTGCTTCCATATCATGGAATATTGAAATAATGCCGCAATAGACATGGGGTGAGGAGATATATAGATATATATTTATTTATTGAAGTATACTTGATTTACAATATTGTGTTAATTTCTGCTGTCCAGCAAAGTGATTCAGTTATACACATATATACATTCTTTTTAATATTCTTCTCCATTTTGGGTTATCACAGGAGATTGGATATAGTTCTCTGTGCTATACAGTAGGACCTTGTTGTCCATCCTATATATACTACTTTGCATCTACTAATCCCAAACTCCCAGTCCATCCCTCCCTCAACCCCCCTGCCACTCGGCAACCACAAGTCTGTTCTCTATGGCTGTGAGTCTGTTTCTGTTTCATAGATAAGTTCATTTGTGCCATATTTTAGATTCCACATATAAGTGATATCTTATAGTACTTGTCTTTCTCTTTCTGACTTACTTCAATTAGTATGATAATCTCTAGTTACATCCATGTTGCTGCAAATGGCATTATTTCATTCTTTTTTATGGCTGGTAGTATTCCATTGTATATATGTACCACATCTTCTTTATCCATTCATCTGTTGATGGGCATTTAGGTTGGTTCCATGTCTTGGCTATTGTAAATAGTGCTGCTGTGAACATAGGGGTGCATGTATCTTTTTGAATTATAGTTTTGTCCAGATATATGCCCAGGAGTGGGATTGCTAGATCATATGGTAATTCTATTTTTAGTTTTCTGAGGAACTTCCATACTGTTTTCTGTGTGGCTGCACTAACTTATCCTCCCACCAACAGTGTAGGAGGGTTCCCTTTCCTCCACACCCTCTCCAGCATTTATTATTTGTAGACTTTTTGATGATGGGCATTCTGATCGGTGTGAGGTGGTACCTCATTGTAGTTTTGATCTGCATTTCTCTAATAATTAGTGATGTTGAGCATCTTTTCATGTACCTCTTGGTCATCTGTATGTCTTCTTTGGAGAAATGTCTGTTAAGGTCTTCTGCCCATTTTTCAAGTGGGTTGTTTATTATTTTTTTTATATTGACCTGCATGAGCTGTTTGTATATTTTGGAGATTAATCCCTGTCCCAGTTGCATCATTTGCAAATATTTTCTCCCAGTCCATAGGTTGTCTTTTCATTTTGTTTATGGTTTTCTTTGCTGTGCAAAAGCTTGTACGTTTGATGAGGTCCCATTTGTTTATTTTTGTTTTTATTTCTCTTGCCTTGGGAGACTGACCTAAGAAAACCTTGGTACAATTTATGTCAGAGAATGTTTTGCCTATTATCTCTTTTGGGAGTTTTATGGTGTCATGTTTTATATTTGTCTTTGAGTCATTTTGAGTTTATTTTTGTGCATGATGTGAGGGAGTGTTTTAACTTCATTGATTTACATGCAGTTGTCCAGCTTTCCCAACACCAGTTGCTGAAGAGACTGTCTTTTCCCTGTTGTATATTCTTGCTTCCTTTGTTGAAGATTAATAGACTGTAGACGTGTGGGTTTATTTCTGGGCTCTCTATTCTTTTCCATTGATCCATATGTCTGTTTTTGTGCCAACACCATGCTGTTTTGATTACTGTAGCGTTGCAGTATTGTCTGAAGTATGGGAGGGTTTTGCCTCCTGCTTTGTTTTTGTCTAACTATTACTTTGACAATTCTGGGTCTTTTATAGTTCCATATAAGTTTTTGGATTATTCTAGTTCTGTGAAAAATGTCATGGGTAATTTGATAGCGATCACATTAAGTCTGTAGATTGCTTTGGGCAGTATGGCCATTTTAACAATATTAATTCTTTCAGTCCAAGAGCATGGGATATCTTTGGGGTGAGGATATCTTTTTGAGTTAGTGTTTTCATTTTCTTTGAATAAATACCCAGAAGTGGAACTGTTGGATCATATGGTAGTTCTGTGTTTATTTTTTTGAGGAGTCTCCATACTGTTTTTCATGGTGGCTGCACCAATTTACATTCATACCAACAGGGCACAAGAGTTCCCTTTTCTCCACACTTTTGCCAACACTTATTTTTTCTAGTCTTCAAATAATAACCATTCTAAGAGGTGTGGGGTGATATATCATTGCAGTTGTGATTTGCATTTCCATGATGATTAATGACGTTGAGCACCTTTTCATGTACCTGGTGGCTCTCTGAATATCTTCTGTGGAAAAAGGTCTATTCAGATACTCTGCCTTGGTTTTTTTTTTGTTGTTGTTGTTGTTTTTTTTTTGCTATTGAGTTGTTTGAGTTCTTTATATATTTAGGATATTGATCTCTTATTAGATATAAATTTGCAAATATTTTCTCCCATTCAGTAGTTTTCCTTTTTGTTTTGTTGATGGTTTCATTTGCTGTGCAGAAGCATTTCCCACTTGTTTGTTTTTGCTTTTGTTACTTTTGCTTTTGGTGTCAAATCCAAATGCTCATTGCCAGGACCTATGTCAAGGATACTACTGTATATATTTTCTTCTAGGAGGTTTATGATTTCAGGTCTTACATTCAAGTGTTTAATCCATTTAGAGTTAGTTTTTGTATATAGTGTAAGACAGTAGGCCAGTTTCAATCTATTTTATGTGGCTTTCCAGTTTTCCCAACACCATTTATTTAAGAGATTGTCTTTACTCCACTGTATGTTCTTGGCTCCTTTCTGATAAATTAATTGACCATATATATGTGGGTTTCTTTCTGAGGTGTTGATTCTGTTCCATTGATCTATGTGACTGCATTTGTGCCAACACCATACTGTTTTGATTACTGTACGTTTGTAATGTAGTTTGAAACCATGGACCTTGATGCCTCCAGCTCTGTTCTTTCTCAAGATTACATTAGGTATTTGTGGTCCTTTGTGGTTCTATACAAATTATAGGATTATTTGTTCTCTAAAAATGCAATTGTTATTTTTATAGGTATTGCACTGAATACATAGGTTGCTTTGGGTAGTATGGAAATTTTAACAATATTAGTTCTTCTGATTCATGAACACATGATATCTTTGCATTTATTTGTGTTTTCAATTTCTTTCATCAATGTCATAGTTTTCAGTGTACAGATCTTTCACCTCCTTGGTTAAATTTATTTGTAGGTGTTATTCTTTTTGAAGCAGTCATAAATGGGACTGTTTTCTTAATTTCTCTTTCTGATAGTTTGTCATCAGTTACAGAGTCACAACTTATTTTTGTATATTGATTTTGTATCTTGAAACTTTACTGAATTTGTTTATTCTAGTTTAGTTTTGCGATGTAATAGTTTTGTGATGTAATTCATAGGGTTTTGTAGGTATAAAATCATGTTATATGCAAATACTAACAGTTTTCCTTCTTCCTTTCTGATTTGGATGCCTTTCATTTCTTTTTCTTGCCCAACTTCTCTGGCTAGAACTTCCAGTATTATGTTGAATAAAAGTGGTAAGAGTGGTATCTTTGTCTTATTCCTAATCTTAGAGGAAATGCTTTCAGCTTTTCACCATTGAATATGATGTTAGCTGTGGGCTTGTCCTATGTAACCTGTATTTTGTGGAGGTACATTTCCTGAATACCCACTTTGTATTTTTTTTTAACATAATCGCTTTACAATGGTGTGTTAGTTTCTGCTGTATAACAAAGTGAATCAGCTATACATTTACATATCCTCATATCTCCTCCCTCTTACGTCTCCGTCCCACCCTCCCTATCCCACCCCTCTAGGTCACAAAGCACTGAGCTGATCTCCCTGTGCTATGTGGCTGCTTCCCGCTAGCTATCTATTTTACATTTGGTAGGGTATATATGTCCATGCCACTCTCTCCCTTTGTCCCAGCTTACCCTTCTCCCTCCCTGTGTCCTCAAGTCCATTCTCTATGTCTGCGTCTCTATCCCTGTCCTGCCCCTAGGTTTCTCAGAACCATTTGTTTTAAATTCCATATATATGGGTTAGCAATATGGTATTTGTTTTTCTCTTTCTGACTTACTTCACTCTGTATGACAGACTATAGGTCCATCCACCTCACTACAAATAACTCAATTTCATTTCTTTTTATGGCTGGGTAATATTCCATTGTATATATGTGCCACATCTTCTTTATCCATTCATCTGTTGATGGAAACTTAGGTTGCTTCCACGTTCTGGCTATTGTAAATAGAGCTGCAATGAACATTGTCGTACATGACTCTTTGAATTATGGTTTTCTCAGGGTATATGCCCAGTAGTGGGATTGCTGGGTTGTATAGTAGTTCTATTTTTAGTTTTTTAAGGGATCTCCACACTGTTCTCCATAGTGGCTGTATCAGTTTACATTCCCACCAACAGTGCAAGAGGGTTCCCTTTTCTCCACACCCTCTCCGGCATTTATTGTTTGTAGATTTTTTGATAATGACCATTCTGACCCATGTGAGGTGATACCTCATTTTAGTTGTAATTTGCATTTCTCTAATGATTAGTGATGTTGAGCGTCCTTTCATGTGTTTGTTGGCAATCTGTATATCTTCTTCGCAGAAATGTTTATTTAGGTCTTCTGCCTATTTTTGGATTGGGTTGGTTTTTTTTGATATTGAGCTGCTTGTAAATTTTGGAGATTAATCCTTTGTCAGTTGCCTTATTTGCAAATATTTTCTCCCATTCTGAGGGTTGTCTTTTCGTCTAGTTTATGGTTTCCTTTGCTGTGCAAAAGCTTTTAAGTTTCATTAGGTCCCATTTGTTTATTTTTGTTATTATTTCCATTTCTCTAAGAGGCAGGTCAAAAAGGATCTTGCTGTGATTTTTGTCATAGAGTGTTCTGCCTATGAGTTCCTCTAAGAGCTTTATAGTGTCTGGCCTTACATTTAGGTCTTTAATCCGTTTTGAGTTTATTTTTGTGTATGGTGTAGGGAGTGTTCTAATTTCATTCTTTTACATGTAGCTGTCCAGTTTTCCCAGCACCACTTATTGAAGAGGCTGTCTCTTCTCCATTGTATACTCTTGCCTCCTTTATCAAAAATAAGGTGACCATATGTGCGTGGGTTTATCTCTGGGCTTTCTGTTCTGTTCCATTGATCTATATTTCTGTTTCTGTGCCAGCACCATACTATATTGATTACTGTAGCTTTGTAGTATAGTCTGAAGTCCAGGAGCCTGATTCCTCCAGCTCTGTTTTTCTTTCTCAAGATTGCTTTGGCTATGCAGGGTCTTTTGTGTTTCCATACAAATTGTGAAATTTTTTGTTCTCGTTCTGTGAAAAATGCCAGTGGTAGTTTGATAGGGATTGCATTGAATCTGTAGATTGCTTTGGGTAGTAGAGTCTTTTTCACAATGTTGATTCTTCCAATCCAAGAACAAGGTATATCTCTCCATCTGTTTGTATCATCTTTAATTTCTTTCATCAGTGTCTCATAGTTTTCTGCATACAGAAAACTTTTGTCTCCTTAGGTAGGCTTATTCCTAGGTATTTTATTCTTTTTGTTGCAGTGGTAAATGGGAATGTTTCCTTAATTTCTCTTTCAGATTTTTCATCATTAGTGTATAGTAATGCAAGAGATTTCTCTGCATTAATTTTGTATCCTGCTACTTTACCAGATTCATTGATTAACTCTTGTCGTTTTCTGGTAGCATCTTTAGGATTCTCTGTTTATAGTCTCATGTCATCTGCAAACAGTGCCAGCTTTAGTTTTTCTTTTCCGATTTGGATTCCTTTTGTTTCTTTTTCCTCTCTGATAGCTGTGTCTAAACTTCCAAAACTATGTTGAATAATGCTGGTGAGAGTGGACAACCGTGTCTTGTTCCTGATCTTAGAGGAAATGGTTTTCAGTTTTTCACCATTGAGAATGACGTTGGCTGTTGGTTTGTCATATATGGCCTTTATTATGTTGAGGTTCTCTCTGTGCCTACTTTCTGGAGGCTTTTTATCATAAATGGGTGTTGAATTTTGTCCAAAGCTTTTTCTGCATCTATTGAGATGATCATGTTTTTCCTCCTTCAATTTGTTAATAATGTTTATCACATCCATTGATTAGCGTATATTGAAGAATCCTTGCATCCCTGGGATGAATCTCACTTGATCATGGTGTATGATCCTTTTAATGTGCTGTTGGATTCTGTTTGCTAGTATTTTGTTGAGGATTTTTGCATCGATGTTCATCCGTGATATTGACCTTTAGTTTTCTTTCTTTGTGACATCATTGTTTGGTTTTGATATCAGGGTGATGGTGGCCTCACAGAATGAGTTTGGGAGTGTTCCTCCCTCTGCTATATTTTGGAAGAGTTTGAGAAGGATAGGTGTTAGCTTTTCTCTAAATGTTTGATAGAATTCGCCTGTGAAGCCATCTGGTCCTGGGCTTTTGTTTGTTGGAAGATTTTTAATCACAGTCTCAATTTCAGTGCTTGTGATTGGTCTGTTTATATTTTCTATTTCTTCCCGGTTCAGTCTCAGAAGGTTGTGCTTTTATAAGAATTTGTCCATTTCTTCCAGGTTATCCTTTTTATTGGCATATAGTTGCTTGTAGTAATCTTTCATGATCCTTTGTATTTCTGCAGTGTCAGTTGTTACTTCTCCTTTTTCATCTCTAATTCTACTGATTTGAGTCTTCTCCGTTTCTTTCTTGATGAGTCTGGCTAATGGTTTATCAGTTTTGTTTATCTTCTCAAAGAACCAGCTGTTAGCTTTATTGATCTTTGCTATCATTTCCTTCATTTCTTTTTCATTTATTTCTGATCTGATCTTTATGATTTCTTTCCTTCTGCTAACTTTTGGGGTTTTTGTTCTTCTTTCTCTAATTGCTTAGGTGTAAGATTAGGTTGTTTATTTGAGATGTTTCTTGTTTCTTGAGGTAGGATTGTATTGCTGTAAACTTCCCTCTTAGAACTGATTTTGCTGCATCCCATAGGTTTTGGGTCATCATGTTTTCATTGTCATTTGTTTCTAGGTATTTTCTGATTCCCTCTTTGATTTCTTTGGTGATCTCTTGGTTATTTAGTAGTGTACTGTTTAGCCTCCATGTGTTTGGTTTTTTTACAGATTTTTTCCTGTAATTGATATCTAGTCTCATAGCGTTGTGGTCGGAAAAGATACTTGATACGATTTCAGTTTTCTTAAAATTTACCAAGGCTTGATTTGTGACCCAAGATATGATCCATCCTGGAGAATGTTCCATGAACACTTGAGAAGAAAGTGTATTGTGTTGGTTTTGGATGGAATGTCCTATAAATATCAATTAAGTCCATCTTGTTTAATGTATCATTTAAAGCTTGTGTTTCCTTATTTATTTTCATTTTGGATGATCTGTCCATTGGTGAAAGTGGGGTGTTAAAGTCCCCTACTATGATTGTGTTACTGTCGATTTCCCCTTTTATGGCTGTTAGCATTTGCCTTATGTGTTGAGGTGCTCCTATGTTGGGTGAATAAATATTTACAGTTGTTATACCTTCTTCTCGGATCGATCCCTTGATCATTATGTAGTGTCCTTCCTTGTCTCTTGTAACATTCTTTATTTTAAAGTCTATTTTATCTGATGTGAGAATCGCTACTCCAGCTTTCTTTTGATTTCCATTTGCACGGAATATCTTTTTCCATCCCCTCACTTTCAGTCTGTATGTGTCCCTAGGTCTGAAGTGGGTGTCTTGTAGACAGCATATATATGGGTCTTGTTTTTGTATCCATTCAGCCAGTCTATGTCTTTGGTTGGAGCCCTTAATCCATTTACATTTAAGGTAGTTATCGATATGTATGTTCCTATTACCATTTTCTTAATTGTCTTAGGTTTGTTATTGTAGGTCTTTTCCTTCTCTTGTGTTTCCTGCCTAGAGAAGTTCCTTTAACATTTGTTGTAAAGCTGGTTTGGTGGTGCTGAATTCTTAGCTTTTGCTTGTCTGTAAAGGTTTTAATTTCTCCACTGAATCTGAAGGAGATCCTTGCCAGGTAATCTTGGTTGTAGGTTTTTCCCTTTCATCACTTTAAATATGTCCTGCCAGTCCCTTCTGGCTTGCAGAGTTTCTGCTGAAAGATCAGCTTTTAACCTTATAGGGATTCCCTTGTATGTTTTTTGTTGTTTTTCCCTTGCTGCTTTTAATACTTTTTCTTTGTGTTTAATTTTTGATAGTTTGATTAATATGGTCTTGGTGTGTTTCTCCTTGGATTTATCCTGTATGGGACTCTCTGTGCTTCCTGGACTTGACTATTTCCTTTCCAATATTAGACAAGTTTTCAACTATAATCTCTTCAAGTATTTTCTCAGTCCCTTTCTTTTTCTCTTCTTCTTCTGGGACCCCTATAATTCGAATGTTGGTGCATTTAATGTTGTCCTAGAGGCCTCTGAGACTGTCCTCAATTCTTTTCATTCTTTTTTCTTTATTCTGCTCTGCGGTAGTTATTTCCACTATTTTATCTTCCAGTTCACTCATCTGTTCTTCTGCCTCAGTTATTCTGCTATTGATTCCTTCTAGAGAATTTTAAATTTCATTTATTGTGTTGTTCATCATTGTTTGTTTGCTCTTTAGTTCTTTTAGGTCCTTGTTAATTATTTGTATTTCCTCCATTCTATTTCCGAGATTTTGGATCATCTTTACTATAATTACTCTGAATTCTTTTTCAGGTAGACTGCCTATGTCCTCTTCATTTGTTTGGTCTGGTGGGCTTTTACTTTGCTTCTTTATCTGCTGTGTGTTTCTCTGTCTTCTCATTTTGCTTAACTCGCTGTGTTTGGGGTCTGCTTTTCACAGGCTCCAGGTTCGTAGTTCCCGTTGTTTTTGGTGTCTGCCCCCTGTGGCTAACGTTGGTTCAGTGGGTTGTGTAGGCTTCCTGGTGGAGGGGACTGGTGCCTGTGTTGTGGTGGATGAGGCTGGATCTTGTCTCTCTAGTGGGCAGGACCACGTCCAGTGGTGTGTTTTGGGATGTCTGTGACCTTATTATGGTTTTAGGCAGCCTCTCTGCTAATGTGTGGGGTTGTGTTCCTGTCTTGCTAGTTGTTTGGCATAGGGTGTCCAGCACTGTAGCTTGCTGGTCATTGACTGGAGCTGGGTCTTTGCATTGAGATGGAGATCTCTGGGAGAGCTTTCGCCATTTGATATTACATGGAGCAGAGGTCTCTGGTGGACCTATGTCCTGAACTCAGCTCTCCCACCTCAGAGGCACAGACCTGACACCGGGCCAGAGCACCAAGACCCTGTCAGCCACATGGCTGAGAAGAAAAGGGAGAAAAAAAGAAAGAAAGAAAGAAGGAAAAAATAATAAAATAAAGTTACTTAAAAAATTATTAAAAATAAAAAAAATGAAAGAAAGAAAGAAGAGAGCAACGAAACCAAGAAACAAATCCACCAATGATAACCAGTGCTAAAAAGTATACTAAAACAAAAAAAACGGACAGACAGAACCCTAGGACAAATGGTAAAAGCAAAGCTCTAGAGACAAAATCACACAAAGAAGCATACACATACATACTCATAAAAAGAGAAAAAGGAAAAAAACAATATATATCTATATATTAAAAAAAATGAAGAGAGCAACCAAGTCAATAAACAAATCTACCAATGATAATAAACTCTAAATACTAAACTAAAATAAACATGAAACCAACAACAAATTAGATGCAAACCCCAAGTCTCCATTTGCTCACAGAGTTCACCTCCTCAATTTGGGATGGTTCATTGTCTATTCAGGTATTCCACAGATGCAGGGTACATCAAGTTGACTGTGGAGCTTTAATCCTGCTCCTGAGGCTGCTGGGAGAGATTGCCCTTTGTCTTCTTTGTTCTCACAGCTCCCAGGGGCTCACCTTTGGGTTTGGCCTCGCCTCTGTGTGTAGGTCTTCTGAGGGCGTCTGTTCTTCGCTCAGACAGGACGGGGTTACAGGAGCAGCTGATTAGGGGGCTCTGGCTCACTCCGGCCTGGGGGGAGGGAGGGGTATGCAATGCGGGGCAAGCCTGCAGCCGCAGAGGCCTGCGTGACATTGCACTAGCCTGAGGCACGCTGTGTGTTCTCCCAGGGAAGTTGTCCCTGGATCACGGGACCCTGGCACTGGCAGGCTGCACAGGCTCCTGGAAGGGGAGGTGTGGATAGTGACCTGTGCTCGCACACAGGCTTCTTGGTGGCTGCAGTAGCAGCCTTAGCATTTCATGCCTGTCTCTGGGGTCCGTGCTGATAGCCGCGGCTCACGTCCATCTCTGGAGCTGATTTAGGCGGTGCTCTGAATCCCCTCTCCTCACGCACCCTGAAACAATGGTCTGTTTCCTCTTAGGCAGGTCCAGACTTTTCCCCGGACTCCCTCCCGGCTAGCCGTGGTGCACTAGCCCCTTCAGGCTGTGTTCACGCAGCCAACCCGAGTCCTCTCCCTGGGATCTGACCTCCAAAGCCCGAGCCTCAGCTCCCAGCCCCCACCCGCCCCAGTGGGTGAGCAGACAAGCCTCGGGCTGCTGAGTGCTGGTTGACACCGATCCTCTGTGCGGGAATCTCTCCGCTTTGCCCTCCGCACCCCTGTTGCTGCGCTCTCCTCCGCGGCTCCGAAGCTCCCCTCTCCGCCTCCCGCAGTCTCCGCCCGCGAAGGAGCTTCCTCGTGTGTGGAAACCTTTCCTCCTTCACAGCTCCCTCCCACTGGTGCAGGTCCCGTCCCTATCCTTTTGTCTCTGTTTATTCTTTTTTCTTTTGCCCTACCCAGGTACGTGGGGAATTTCTTGCCTTTTGGGAAGTCTGAGGTCTGCCAGCGTTCAGTAGGTGTTCTGTAGGAGTTGTTCCACGTGTAGATGTACTTCTGATGTATTTGTGGGGAGGAAGGTGATCTCCACGTCTTACTCCTTTCCCATCTTGAAGGTCTCCTCCCACTTTGTATTTTTGAATCATGAATGGATGTTGAATGTTTTCAAATGCTTTTGCCACACCTACTGAGTTGATCATATGACTTTTACTTTTCAGTTTGTTACTGCGGTATGTCACGTTGATTGATTTATGCCTGTTGAACCATCCTTGTATCGCTGAAAAAAATCACTTGATCATGGTGTACTATGCTTTTAATGTATTGTTGAAATTGTTTGCTAATATTTTGTGGAGAATTTTTGCATCCATGTTCATCAGTGATATTGGCCTATAATTTTCTTGTGATGCCCTTGTCTGGTTTTGATAGTGGGTAATGCTGGCCTTGAAAATGAGATTGGAAATGTTCCCTCTCCTGGGGTTTTTTTGGTTGTTGTTTGGTTTTGTTTTTTTTTGGAAGAGATTGAGAAGGATTGGTAGTAATTATTCATTAAACGTTTCATAGAATTTACCAGTGAATCCACCTGGTCCTGGAATTTTGTTTGCTGGGAGGTTTTTGATTACTGACTCAATCTCCTTACTAGTAATTGGGCTCTTCAGGTTTTCTGTTTCTTCGTGATTCAGTCTTGATAGGTTGTATGTTTCTAGCAATTTATCCGTTTTCTCTAGGTTCTCCAATTTGTTAGTGTGTAATTGCTCCTAGTTATCTCTTATGATCCTTTGTGTTTCTGTGGTGTTAGTTGTAAGGTCTCCACTTTTGTTTTTGGTTTTATTTACGAGTCCTCTCTTTTCTCCTTAGTGAGTCTAGCTAAAGTTTTAAAAATCTTTGTTTACATTTTCAAAAAACAAGCTCTTTAGTTTCACTAATTTTTTTCCCTTTTTTTTTTCCTTTTTAGTCTCTATTTCTTTTGTTTCTGCTCTGATCTTTGTTATTTCTTTCCTTTTAGTAACTTTGGGCTACATTTGGTCTTTTTCTAGTCCCTTCAGGTATAGTTAGGTTGTTTATTTGAGGTGTTTCTTGTTTGCTTGTTTTTTTGTTTTTTTTTTTGTGGTACGCGGTCCTCTCACTGCTGTGGCCTCTCCCGTTGCGGAGCACAGGCTCCGGACGCGCAACTCAGCGGCCATGGCTCACGGGACCAGCTGCTCCGCGGCATGTGGGATCTTCCCGGACCGGGGCACGAACCCGTGTCCCCTGCATTGGCAGGTGGACTCTCAACCACTGTGCCACCAGGGAAGCCCTGAGGTGTTTCTTATTTATTACTGTAGGCAGTTATTGTTATGAGCTTCCCTCTTAGAACTGCTTTTGCTGAATTGCATACATTTTGATATGTTGTATTTCCATTTGTCTCATGGTATATTTTGAATTCAGCAGCATGTTGTTTAATTTCCACATATTTGTGAATTTTCTAGTTTTATTTTACTTGCTGTGTAGTTTCATACTATTGTAGTCAGAAAAGTTGCTTGAGGACTTCCCTGGTGGCGTAGTGGTTAAGAATCCGTCTGCCAATGCAGGGGACACGGGTTCAAGCCCTGGTCTGGGAAGATCCCACATGCTGTGGAGCAACTAAGCCCGTGTGCCACGTCTACTGAGCCTGTGCTCTAGAGCCTGTGTGCCCCAACTACTGAAGCCCACGGACCTAGAGCCCATGCTCCGCAACAAGAGAAGCCACCGCAGTGAGAAGTCCATGC
Source organism: Aethalodelphis obliquidens (assembly GCF_003676395.1). Lineage (NCBI taxonomy): Eukaryota > Metazoa > Chordata > Mammalia > Artiodactyla > Delphinidae > Aethalodelphis > Aethalodelphis obliquidens. Next base: position 1,246,801 of record NW_020838047.1, read on the forward strand.
ACCATAACAAAGAGTAGCCCCCACTCATCGCAACTAAAGAAAGACCACATGCAGCAATGAGGACGCAACACAGCCATAAATAAATAAATTAATTAATTTTAAAAAAAGGCCTGTGCTATTACTGTGTTGGTGTGTATTTCTCCCTTTATATCTGCTAATATTCATTTTATATATTTATATGTCCCTATGTTGGGTGCATAAATATTTACAAATGTTATATCCTCTTGTTGGATTGACCCCTTTATTATTATACAAGGACCTTCTTTGTCTCTTACTATGGTCTTTGTCTTAAAGTTTATTTTGTCTAAGTATAGCTATCCCAGCTTTCTTTTGGTTTTCATATTCATGAAACATCTTTTTCCATCCTTTCACTTTCAGTCTGTGTGTGTCCTTGTATCTGAAGTCTCTTATAGGCAGCATATAGATGGGTCTTGTATTTTTTAAAATTCATTCAGCTACACTTTGCCTTTTGATTGGAGAATTTAGAATATTTACATTTAATGTAATTATTGATAGGTATGTATTTATTGCCATTTTGTGTGTTCTGGTTGGTTTGAATTCCTTTGTTCCTTTCTTCTTCTCTTGCTCTCTTCTTCTATGATTTGATCATTTTCTGTAGTGTTGTGCTTAGATTCCTTTATCTTTTGTGTATCTACTATAGGTTTTTGCTTTGAGGTTACCAAGAGGCTTACATAAGATATGTTTCTCAGTCAATTTTAAGTTGATAGCACCTTAAATTTAAATGCATTTTAAAGATCTGTATTTTTTCTCTCTCCCACCCATTTTATGTTTTTAACGTCACAATTTACAGCATTTTATCTTCTGTATTCCTTAACAGTTATTGTAGTTATATTTATTCCTTTTGTCTTTTAACCTTCATACTAGCTTTATAAGTGGTTAACCCACACCTTTACTATATGTTTACCTTTACTGGTGAGATTTATACTTTCATGTGCTTTCTTGTTACTAATTAGCACCCTTTCTTTTCAACTAAAAGAAGTCCCTTTAACATTTCTTGTAAGGCTGGTTTAGTAGTGATGAACTCTGTTAGCTTTTGCTTATATAGAAAACTCTTTCTCCTTTAATTCTGAATGATAACGTTGCCAGGTAGAGTATTACTGGTTGGAATTTAAAATTTTTTTTTCTTTCAGCATGTTGAATATACAGTGCTACTCTGGCCTGCAAACTTTCTGATGGAAAATATATTGATAGTCTTATGTGGGTTCCCTTGCATGTAAAAAGTTATTTTTCTGTTGCTGCTTTTAAGATAATCTCCTTTCTTTTAATTTTTAACATTTTCTTTATAATGTGTCTTGATATGGGCTCTTTGGGTTCATCTTATTTGGAAATCTCTGGGCTTCTTCCATCTGATTTCTTATTTGGAAATCTCTGGGCTTCTTGCATCTGGAGACTGGTTCTTTCCCTAACCTGTCTCTTTCCATCCCAGGTTAGGGAAATTTTCAGCCATTATTGCTTCAAATAAAATTTCTGCCCATTTCTCTCTTCTTTCTGGGACCCTTGCGATGTGAATGTTGGTCCACTTGATGTTGTCCCATAAATTCCTTAAGCTATCATCACTCTTTTCATTCTTTCTTTTGTTGTTGTTTAGTGGGATATGTTCTCTACCCCGTCTTTGAGTTCACCAGTCTGCTTCTGCCTCATCTAGTCTGCTTTGAATGCATCAATCATAATTTTCAGTTCAGTTATTGTATTTTTTCAGCTCTGTGACTTCTCCTTGGTGCTTTCTTATACTTTCTGTCCCTTGCTGAAGTACTCACTTTGTTCATTCATTGTTGGCCAAGAGGGTAAGCATACTTAGGGTCTTTTTTTTTTTTTTTTGGCATTGCAGAGTACGTCTTTTTTCTTTTTTAATTGGAGTATAGTTGATTTACAATGTTGTATTAGTTTTAGGTGTACAGAAAAGTGAAGCAGGTATACATATACATATGTCCATTTTTCTTAGATTGCTTTCCCATATAGGTTATTACAGAATATTGAGTTCCCTGTGCTATATAGTAGGTACTTACACATTTTATATATAGTGTGGATATGTTAATGCCAATATCCTGATTTATCCCTTCCCCCCTTTCTTGTTTGTAACCATAAGTTTGGTTTCTACATCTGTGAGTCTATGTCTGTTTTGTAAATAAGTTCACTTGTACCATTTTGTTAGATTCCACATATAAGGGATATCATAGGGTATTTGTCTTTCTCTTTCTTGCTTCACTTAGTATGATAATCTCTAGGTCCATCCATGTTGCTGCAAATGGCATTAGTTTGATCTTTTTTATGGCTAATATTCCATTGAATATATGTACCACATCTTCCTTATCCATTCCTCTGTCCATTGATATTTAGGTTGCTTCCATGTCCTGGCTATTGTAAATAGTGCTGCAGTGAACATTGTGGTACATGACTCTTTGAATTATGGTTTTCTCAGGGTATATGCCCAGTAGTGGGATTGCTGGGTCATATGGCAGTTCTAGTTTTAGTTTTTAAGGAACCTCCATACTGTTCTCCATAGTGGCTGTATCCATTTACATTCCCACCAACAGTGCAAGAGGGTTCCCTTTTCTCCACACCCTCTCCAGCATTTGTTGTTCGTAGACTTTTTGATGATGGCCATTCTGACCGATGTGAGGTGATACCTCACTGTAGTTTTGATTTGCATTTCCCTAATGATTAGTGATGTTGAGCATCCTTTCGTGTGCTTTTTGGCAGTCTGTGTATCTTCTTTGGAGCAATGTGTGTTTAGGTCTTCTGCCCATTTTTTGGATTGGGTGTTTGTGATATTGAGCTGCATGAGCTGCTTGTATATTTTGGAGATTAATCCTTTAATCCTTTAATTAATCCTTTAGTCAGTTGCTTCATTTACAAATATTTTCTCCCATTCTGAGGGTTGTCCTTTTGTCTTGTTTATGGTTTCCTTTGCTGTGCAATAGTTTTTGAGTTTAATTAGGTCCCATTTTTTAATTTGTGTTTTTATTTTCTGTACTCTAGTAAGTGGATCATAAAAGATCTTGCTGTGTTTTATGTTAGAGTGTTCTGTCTATGTTTTTTTCTAAGAGTTTTATAGCGTCTGGCCTTACATTTAGGTCTTTAATCCATTGTGAGTTTATTTTTGTGTATGGTGTTAGGGAGTGTTGTAGTTTCATTCTTTACATGTGGCTGTCCCGTTTTCCCAGCACCACTTATTGAAGAGGCTGTCTTTTCGCCACTGTATAGTCTTGCCTTGTTCATCAAAGATTAGTTGGCCATATGTTCCTGGTTTATCTCCGGATTTCTGTCCTGTTCCAGTGGTGCATATGTCAGTTTTTGTGACAGTACCATACTGTACAGCAAAGTGAATGAGTTATACATATACATATATCCACTCTTTTAAAGATTCTTTTCCCATATAGGTCATTACAGTGTATGGAGTAGAGTTCCCTGTGCTATACAGTAGGTCCTTATTAGTTACCTATTTTATATATAGTAGTGTGTATATGTCAATGCCAATCTCCCAATTTATCCACACCACATTTCCCCCCCTTTTCTCCAAACAAATCCTAGGTTTGTTTTCTACATCTGTGACTGTTTCTGTTTTGTAAATCAGTTCATTTGTACCGTTTTTTTTCTCCTGCTGAAGCTGTGTTTGGTGCTGGGATCAACATTAACTTCCCAACTTTTGAAGTTGCAGGTTTCAGGGGCAGACTATGGGGTAAAACTAGGTTAGGTACATTAAAGGGGGTGGAGCTGATGTAAATCCTGGTCAGAGAGATACAGGGATCAGCTGATTGATTGAAAGCCCAATCACATGACTTAAAGGGTGGTTGAGTGGAGGGAGCCCTAAAATGTGTCTTTTCTTTCTCTGGCCAAGGACATCATATTATAACTTTGGAATTTTTATGACCTACAAAACTAGAGCTGTTTCTATTTGGAAACAAAAAGAAAAATACAGTATTTCAGTTTCGTTCTTGAAACAAACTTCTCATGGTTAACATGTACTGATTAAAAGATCTTCCTTCTGGAGAGATCCTGAAACTCTGTAGGTGACTTTATTGTGATTACAAAAAGAAGGGGAATGTAATCAGGCTGGAAGGTGCCCAAGGCCAGTGCAGCCAGCTGGGGAGTGGGGGGCAGGAGGAAGGGTTCAAAACTGCAGTTAGAGAGGACAGCCACTAGAGGGTGACAGAGCACCGGCGTCGTGCACATGCAGCTCCCAGTTTGGACCTCCAGAATGTGAGATGGGGTTGCTCTAACCTTAGGGAGGTGCCTGGACAGGAGGGGTTGGTTGCTGTGTGCCTGTGACTGGCCCAGTTGGCTCTCTTCTCGGAGGGACACAGGTTGGCTAACTATATCCTATCCGGAAGTTACAGACAGATCGAGGGGCACAGTGGCCAGACAACCTGGCAGGCTGTCTGTGCTCTGACTGCATTTTCTCTCACCAGAGGCAGGACTCTGGGCAGAGAAATATTTTGCTTGACTCTTGGTCTTCAAGCTGTAGGCCTCCGTGAATGCTGGCATCTGGAAAACAGAGCAGGTGGTTGTGAATGAACCTGGAGTGTGTAAAACCAGTGGTATTCTGGAGGACAGGCTGTGCTCCTCTCTGTGCCTTTCTGTCCAGGGTTCTCCCCAAACTTCTTTCTTCCCTGAGTCTCTTCTACCTGTCTGCACTCTGGTAACCTGAGCCATGAGTGATCACAGCCTGTATGCCCAAGAGACATCATACGGTGTTTGTCTTTCTCTGTCTGGCTGACTGCATGCACTATGACCATCTCTAGGTCCACCCATGTTGTCTCAAGTGGCATTATTTCATTCTTCTTTATGGCTGAGTAATATTCCATTGTATGTATGTGCCACATCTTCTTTATCCATTCATCTGTCGATGGACACTTAGGTTGCTTCCATGTCCTGGCTACTGTAAATAGTGCTGCAATGAACATTGGGTTCATGTGTCTTTCCGAATTATGGTTTTCTCCGGATATATGCCCAGGAGTGAGTTAGCTAGAGTGTATGATAGTTCTGTATGTAGTTTAAAAAAAATTTTATTGGAGTATAGTTGATTTACAGTGTTGTGTAAGTTTCAGGTGTAGAGCAAAGTGAATCAGTTATACATATATCCACTCTTAGTTCTTTTAGATTCTTTTCCCATATAGGTCATTACAGAGTATTGAGTAGAGGTCCCTGTGCTATACAGTAGGTCTTTACTAGTTATTTTATATACAGTCGTGTGTATATGTCAATCCCAATCTCCTAATTTATCCCTGTCCCCTCCCATCCCCTGGTAACCATAAGTTTGTTTTCTACATCCGTGACTCTATTTCTGTTTTGTAAATGAGTTCATTTGTAATTTTTTTAAGATTCCACATATAAACAATACCATATGATATTTGTCTTTCTGTGTCTGACTTCACACAGTTTAACAATCTCTAGGTCCACCCATGTTGCTGCAAATGGCATTGTTTTGTTCTTTTTTATGGCTAACATTCCGTTGTATGTGTGTGTGTATGTGTGTATATACACATACACACACATATAAACACCACATCTTCTTTATCCATTCATCTGTCAGTGGGCATTTAGGTTGCTTCCATGTCTTGACTATTGTAAACAGTGCTACAGTGAACATTGGGGTGCATGTATCATTCTGAATTATGGTTTTCTCCAGGTATATGCCCAGGAGTGGGATTGCTGGGTCATATGGTAGTTCTGTTTTTAGTTGTTTAAGGAACCTCCATACTGTTCTCCATAGTGGCTGCACCAGTTGACATTCCCAACCAACAGCATAGGAGGGCTCCCTTTTCTCCAGACCTGCTCCAGCATTTATTGTTTGTACATTTTTTGATGCTGGCCACTCTGACCAGTATGAGGGAATACCTCATTGTAGTTTTGATTTGCATTTCTCTAATAATTAGTGATTTTGAGCATCTTTTCATGTACCTCTTGGCCATCTGTATGTCTCTTTGGAGAAATGTCTATTCAGGTCTTCTGTCCATTTTTTGATTGGGTTGTTTGATTTTTTGATATTGAGCTGCATAAGTTTGTATATTTTGGAGATTAATCCCTTGTCGGTTGCATTGTTGGCAAATATTTTCTCCCAGTCCATAGGTTGTCTTTTCGTTTTGTTTATCGTTTCCTTTGCTATGCAATAGTTCTTAAGTTTAATTAGGTTCCATTTGTTTACTGTTGTTTTTATTTTCAGTACTCTAGGAAGTGGATCAAAAAAGATCTTGCTGGGGCTTCCCTGGTGGCACAGTGGTTGAGAGTCCGCCTGCCGATGCAGGGGACACGGGTTCGTGCCCTGGTCTGGGAGGATCCCACATGTCACGGAGCGGCTGGGCCCCTGAGCCATGGCCGCTGAGCCTGCGTGTCCGGAGCCTGTGCTCCGCAGCGGGAGAGGCCACAACAGTGAGAGGCCCGCGTACTGCAAAAAAAAAAAAAAAAAAAAGATCTTGCTGTGTTTTATGTTAAAGAGTGTTCTGCCTATGTTTTTTCCTAAGAGTTTTATAGTGTCTGGCCTTACATTTATATCTTTAATCCATTTTGAGTTTATTTTTGTGTATGGTGTTAGGGAGTGTTGTAATTTCATTCTTTCACATGTAGCTGTCCACTTTTCCCAGCACTGCTTATTGAAGAGACTGTGTTTTCCCAATTGTATACTCTTGCCTTGTTCATCATAGATTAATTGACCATATGTATGTGGGTGTATCACTGGACTTTCTATCCTGTTCCACTGATCTGTATTTCAGTCTTTGTGACAGTAGCATACTGTTCTGATTACTTGAGATTTGTAGTACAAAGTCAGGTAGTCTGATTCCTCCAGCTCTGTTTTTCTTTCTCAAGATTCCTTTGGCTATTTGAGGTCTTCTGTGTCTCCACAGAAATTATAAATTTTTTTGTTCTAATTCTTTAAGAAATATCATAGGGATTGCATTGAATCTGTAGATTGCTTTGGGTAGTATAGTCACTTTCACAATATTGATTCTTCCAATCCAAAAATGTGGTATATCTCTCCATTTGTTTGTGTTGTCTCTGATTTCTTTCATCAGTGTCTTATAGTTTTCTGAGTACAGGTCTTTTGCTTTCTTAGGTAGGTTTATTCTTAGGTATTTTATTCTTTTTGTTGCGATGGTCAGTGGGATTTTTCCCTTAATTTCTCCTTTTGATCTTTTGTTGTTAGTGTATAGGAATGCAAGAGATTTCTGTGTATTATTTTTGTATCCTGCAACTTTACCAGATTCACTGATGAGCTCCAGTAGTTTTCTGGTAATATATTTAGGATTTTCTATGTGTAGTATCATGTCACCTGCAAACAGTGACTTTTCCAATTTGTATTCCTTTTATTTCTTTTTCTTCTAATTGCCATGGCTAGGACTTCCAAAACTATGTTGAATAATAGTGGTGAGAGTGGACATCCTTGTCTTGTTCCTGATCTTAGAGGAAATGCTTTCAGTTTTTCACCAGTGAGAATGATGTTTGCTGTGGGATTGTCGTATATGACCTTTACTATATTGAGGTAGGTTCCCTCTATGCCCACTTTCTGGAGAGTTTTTATCATAAGTGGCTGTTGACTTTTGTCAAAAGCCTTTTCTGTGTCTATTGAGATGATGCTTTTTTTGGGGGGGGTACCAAATTACTTTATTTGAAGGAATGGTACTAAGGAAAGGACTTGTAGATATTCTGGTACAACTTACAGAAAAGGTAAGGTAACCCAAACATGCATGCACTGCCTTGGTGACCAGGGAAGTCACCCCTGTGGCTACGGGAAGCCAGCCTAAGGCTTAGCTCTCATCATCCCTGTTTCCCAGGGTGTGCTTGTCTAAAAGATACCGTGCCATGCCAGATTCGGGGGCCCCCATTGTGCGCAAGTTGGCTGCGTGGTCACCCAGTTCTTGAATGGATTTCACCTGCCCATTCAGATAATGAGTCTCAATGCAGTCACACCAATGGGGGTCATTTTTCTCCGTGGCCAGTTGGTGCAGTTCCAGTAGTGACTGAGTCACACTTTTTTCCAAGTGTAGCGCACATTCCATTGCATTCAGCCCACTCTCCCAGTCATCACGGTCTGGTTTCTTGATATCCTGAAGGAAGATTCGGCCACCCCGGTGGTTCTGCAGCTTCATCAGTTTCTCAGCATGTTCCCTCTCCTCACAAGATTGGTGAAGAAAGTATTTGGCCAAGTTCTTCAAAGCCACATCATCACGGTCAAAATAGTACGACATGGACAGGTAGACGTAGGAGGCGTAGCGCTCCAGGTTGATCTGGTGGTTGATGGCAGCCTCCTCCGAGTCCTGGTGGTAGTTCTGGTGCATCTGCAAGGGGCATGCGGTCGTCATGGTGGGCGGCTGAGGTGAAACGGTGGCGGTGGCTGCGCGGCGCTGTAACGGCAGCGGGGACCTTGGGGCAGTCGGAGGGCGCTGTGAGGTGGTGGCGAGGGCTGGCTCTGAGCGGCCGGCTGGGGCGGGGGACGAGCGCCGGGTTCCGTCCAAGCACTGTTGAAGCAAGAATCTGCGGCGACTCTCCGCGAGGACTGTCGAGATGCTGCTATTTATTATTTTTCGATTTGTTAATATGGTGTATCACATTGATTGATTTTGCATATATTGAAGAATCCTTGCATCCCCGGGATAAATCCCACGTGATCGTGGTGAAAGATCCTTTTAATGTTTTGTTGGATTCTGTTTGCTAGTATTTTGTTGAGGATTTTTGCCTCTATGTTCATCAGTGACATTGGCCTGTAATTTTCTTTCTTTGTGACATCCTTGTCTGGTTTTGGTATCAGGGTGATGGTGGTGGCCTTGTAGAATGAGCTTGGGAGTGTTCCTTTCTCTGCAATTTTCTGGAAGAGTTTGAGGATGGGTGTTAGCTCTTCTCTAAATGTTGGATTGAATTCACCTGTGAAGCCTTCTGGTCCTGGACTTTTGTTGGAAGGTTTAAAATCACAGTGGGTGGCAGCCACACCTGGCTGCTACTCCTGTGCCCACTCCTTTCTTCCAGACACAGGTGAACTGGGACAGGGCCCCCCTCTGGAGAGGGCTGCAGTCGGCCCCCAGGTGTGTGTTTAATTAGAAGCCTGCCCCTTATGCCATAGCTCTGAAGACAACTGCCCTGTGTCACAGAGAGACTGGGGTGCTTCAGCGTGCTGCCTGTGTGCTCTGCCCCGGGGGATAGCAGGGTAAGAACTGTTTCTCCGTTACAGACTTATGGGACTCGCAAATATAAGCCCCCCTGGCCGGCAGAGCTAGGCCATTCAGGTGTCCCCTGGGGCCCAGGCCAGTGCACGGACCCCTTTACGGGAGCTAGTGGCAATCTGGAGGCAGAGGGATGGCGTGAAGACAGTGCCTGCCCTTGGGGGTTTCTAGAGAGCACTCGGGTTGGCCTGACACGTGCCCAGCTAGATGTCTGTCCCTCAGGCTGAACGTAAGCAAAAAAGCCTCTTTCACAGAAGGTCTGGGCGCTTTTCAGTCGGCGGCCTCTGTGCTGGCCCAGTCCATGCAGCCCTGGAAGAAGCATCTCCCAGTGCCCCGCAGCCTTGTCTCATGGACAGAAGCCCCGTTGGCTTTCAAAGCTACACGTCTTGGGGGCTGGTCTCAGAGGCAGGCCTTAAAAGTTGGGGTCCTGGTGAGAGGTTCAAACCCTTCACTCCCCAGGGAAAGCTTGGGGTTGAGTTCCCTCCTCACTGTGGGTCACTGTGCCGGGCAGTGGGGGTCACAGTGAGGCTTTGCCTCAGCCCTCCTGTTGTGACGTGGGTCTGTTCTCATTCACCCGCGGTTTCTTTCGGAGGAAATGGGTCTGTACGTAGTAGCGGATCTGGTGTGTCTGGGGGAGGAACTCTTGAGCCAGAACCCCGTATACTTAATCCCTAAGAGAGCAGCTATGGTATGTGGTTGCAGGACGCTTTCCCAGGGGATCACAGGATCCACTGTTACTCACAGGCACATGTCCGGTAAACTGCTGAGGCAGGCAGGGTTCTGAGCCAGCTGCCAGCGTCCACCCCCCCCCCGGGGTGCACCCCCCTTCTCTCTCACCCATACACAGATCCCAGATCAGATGGTCCCTTAAAAGGCACAGGACTCTCCTTGACCACAGTCAAAGCGTGAGAGGGATTTGTCCCAAGGGGGATTCTCACTGCCGGTTTTGGTGAGGGGAGGGGGGTGACACGGCCTGTAGCAGCCCAGTGCTCCCCGCTGACAGACCACGTGGGACCCCGTCCTACAGCCGCAAGGAGCCCAATTCTGTCCCAGGTGCTTGCGCTCAGGTGAGAATGCACTGCAGCAGACACAGTAGTTCTAGTCTGTACCAGTTTATTACAGCAAGCAATAGAAAATGAAAACGACTGAATATTTGCTTCATAAAATTGCAACTATTATTTGTTAAATATTTATTGATGTTAAATCCACATTACACCAGCACAACAATCCAAAGTGGTAAGATCGTACTTATTTCTTTATAAATACATGAAAGGTGGCAAAATAATGCTACTTAATCCCAAACCCAGCAAATCAGCAAAAAGTCACATTCAGAAAAATTTGGCAAGGAAGAGATGATGTTAAGTCATAATTCTACAGTATAGAAAGGTCCAGGAGAGACTTTGCACGGTGTCTGAAACCCGACATCAGCAATGCACGTAGGTGTGGTCAGAGACATGTGCCACTCTGCACAGAACGTGGGCACCAGAGCTCCGGCCTGGCATTTAAAGCTCGCTTGGTTGGTGCTCTTACAAGGAAGTAGAAAGCTGTCCATGTGAAGCAGTGCAATGGGATATACACGGTGGCACACAGATACAAAAGTACTTAAAAAATACTACGTATTGAATGGAGTAACTGAGCTAAGAGTTCAACATTTGTATTATAAATAATGAAAGATAAATGTGTTTTGCATGAGGAATACAGTGTGTTCTCTTCATAGGAAAGTACCATTAAAGACTCAGGTTTTATAATATCAGCCCAAATTTTTTTTCTCCTTTTTAAAGTTTATTTGTTCTGACTTAAAACCGTCAAGTCAAGTCTGGTCAGAATCCATCCACGCCATCTAGCTGATGCAGAATCACAGGCATTCAGAAAGCAGTCTTTGCCGAGATGCCTTTACAAACTACTTGGAACCCAGCACCTTCTTAAGGCAAAAGGTCTCGTGGCAGCAGGGAAGTGAATAGTTTCCATCCACCGTATGGCGGTGCCACGGAGAAAATGCATGCCGGCACCCCCGTCTTTGTCTCCCCAAGTAGATTAGCGCCCACAGGCTGTCTCTGATCCATGACAATCTCGCAGCTCAGCCCATATTCAACTTGCAGTGCGCACCTCAATCTCCCGCTGCGGCACCAGCTCCGACACTGCAGTGTCCCGAGCACGAGCTTCCCTCCGGCTGACCCTCGAGTTCCTGACTTGGGAATGGCGGTGTTTTGTCGCTTCTATTTTAGGTTAAGTAAGTTTGAAGAAAACCAAAGAAAAGCCTGGCCTTTACCATCTCGTGCTCCGCTGCTTTCATCTAAGTGAGCACAGTCTGTCTGGTCGTGCTTCCTTTCCCTCTCCTCTCCGCCCCTTCCAGACCCGTCTCCTCCAGATACTACACACCTTGGTCACTTGGGTGGCTGGGATGCCCTTCGTGGAATGGACTGCAATATGCTTCTTCTTTATTCAGAGTACTTCGCATTCTTTTAATATGGTTTGTAAGTAAGCGCCCTACCAAGGTAACGAGAAAAGAAAATACTACACGTAAAGAAAAAAAGGTTAAGAACGAAGGTCTTGGCCTTGTTAGAAAACTCTTGATGTTCACAGAACTGAAGGCAGGTGGCTCCTTGCGCACGGTTTAGTGGCAAGCCGTTCGCGGACGGGCGTTTCCTTGGGCTTCCTGGTGGCGCCCTCCTTGTCCCATGCCCCACGTGGGTCCCTGGCTGCGTGAGCACACTGCCCCGCAGAGCCCAGGCGGTGTCCCCTGTGGTGCAGCCACCTCCGGGGAGCCCCCCGACCTCACGCCGGGTGGCAGCACCTACGCTAGGGAAGACACCCGGGACAACACAGGTCATGGTCACCTTTTTTCCGTTAGCACTTCGGCATTTCAGACCCCCTGATTTGCAGCACTTCCCAAAGTTTTAAATTGGCTGATGAATGTGAATTCTCCGTGCAAGGTGTGCATTCCTATCAATCAGCATCGCGTACGCAGCCTCTACGTCTGGTTTACCAGGAAGAAAAGTAGGATTTTGGTGTCCTTTTGTTTCTTAGAGCCAAAGGTATGTTTCTGCCTTTTACGTCCTGTGACAGAGGAGGGTGTGGGTCAAGGCAGCGGTGGTTTCAGCGTCTGGGCTCCGTGGAGAGCGCCAGCTCACAGGTCCTCGCTCTCCACCAGGCCGGGGCTCAGCATCAGGTGGGACGGGCTGGCCTCGGGCTGGAACGCGGCCCTGATGTCGAGTCCCTGGTCCGAGAGCGCGGCGTAGCGGCTGGCCGAGGGCCGCACCCGCTTCGGCTTGGCGCTTGGCGGTGGCTGCTGCCACTGGGCTGCAAGACACAACACGGAACTCAGAACCTGTAACCAGGCGGCATGGCTCTGTACCAGGCACGTGTTCTGTGCAAAAGACCTAAGAAGTCCTAACGTGTACGGGTGGTTCTGCAGTCTACTCACATGTTGCAGATTTACTGCCTACACAGGGTGGAGGCACTACAGCAGCTCGGGAACAGAGACAGCGTGTAGTTTATCTCGATAGTCAGTACTCACTGCAGCTCGGGGAGTCCTTTGAAATGGCTGCTACACTTCCTGATTCTCACTTTGAAAAAAAACTTCAAAGCTCAAAATGTATAAATGCCACAGTAATGACAGTCATCAGGTATTCTGGATGGGTGTTCTAACACAAATTGTTTGAAAGGAAGCAGGCGATAGGGAAGGTTGAGGTCAGTCATTTCTTATGTGTGAAATCAGTTCTGAATTTTTCCTAGTGGTTTTCTTGTCATTAGATCACATAACGCTACTGGGCTAGTTTGTAAACTTAGAACTTTTTTCTTTCAATCTGGGATGCATGTACACAAATACACGCACACACACACTCGCAAACCTACTGCTGAACTGCTTAGGATATGTTAACACAAAGCACTGAGCCACGAAAGTACACATTCCAGCTTCAATGGGCCACACGTTTAGCGTGAATTAAGATGCTGTGACAGGATCATAGTAGCTTAGGGAGAAATGTTAAAAGGCAGTCATTTGCACAAGGCAGTAACAAAATGTGAAAAGTCTGTGCTTATGCCTTTGCCTGGTGTTAACCCCTAAGGGTGCTGGGTAAGAAAGCCACAGCTGGGTAGCCGACGCCAGAGAAATCCACATGCACGTTTTGCTAAAAACGCAAAGTTCCTGAGTGATACTTGGGCACTGTTCTTCTGGCGAGGTTCACTATTAATGTTGAGAAACTATAAATAGAAAGAGAAAGAGCAGTGTGAAATTTCTGGCAGATAAAGCGCTAGAGTTGTTGATCAGATCAGAGTAACGTGACTCGGTGTGCTGACGCCCGCCTTGTCCTAACGGAAGGAACCAATAACGCATCGAGGCGAGGGGGAGGGGTACTCACTGTAGACGTCCAGCCGGGCCGTGCAGGACACGATCCCCGCCTCGTTCTTGGCCGACACCGTGTACCAGCCAGCATCGTCCTTGGTGGCTCCCTGGATGAGTAGACACACGTAGCCGTAGCTGTCCTGGTGCAGGCTGCAAAAGACAGACACGGCCATAGGGCTCGAAATGTTTCAGGACACGAAGCATCGCTTCTCATTAGCTCATGAGAAACAGAACTGTGCAAGCAGCGGATAACAGGGTCCTCCTAATTCTGCAGACGCCGCCAGTCCGTGACAGCTAATGAGAGAGCGGAGAGGCCGGGAGGCTGAAGGAAGCCGAGCACTTAATTCCCAGGGGGAGCATCTGCCCCGCCCCCCCCCCGGCACTGCCTGCGTTAGGCGGGGAGCCGCTGCACCACACAGCAGGGCAGCCGCCTCCGCAAAGCGCAGGCGTGCGGGGGGCAGGGGCTGGCCCGGGGGCAGCGCACACAGGCGCGTGCTGTGCACCTTCCTTTGGGACCATCAGGACCCCTGCGGGTGGGGGGCGGCCCCGTGGGCTCTCACCTCACGCGGTCCGTGCTGTGAGTGAGCGACTCGTTTTCCTTCTTCCAAAATATCTGCGGCGGCGGCACCCCGGACACGCGGCATTCCAGCCGAACCGGGTACCCGTCCGCCACCCCCGTGTTCTGCAGCTTCTCGAGGAACACGGGGGGCTTGTGCGCTTCCTTAGCTGCAAAGACACGAGACGGATTACCTACCCGTGACGGGCGCAAAAGGTACCACAAAAGAACGCAGGTGCTTTCAGAAATCCCGCTCAACTTTGCTGACGTCGTTTTCCCCTTCAGGCGGCAGGATGCTTGTCCTCTCTCCAAGTTATCCCTCCTCCACCAAGAGACGTTCCTACCCTTCATTCCACGCCTTTCTCTCCTCAGTTCAAGTCCGACAGGCCCGCACCTGCCTGCGTGCTCTCGGGGTGGGGTGGGGTGGGGACCTCCGTCAGGCTGGTGACTGATGAGGGTCCCTGCCTCAGCCCACCGCTGCCATCTAGCGGCGCTGATCCCCTAGATTCCCGCCCTGCTGGCCGAGACACTCTGAGATTTCTAGGTCTTGGCTTAAGAGAGACATACCACAGGCTACAAAGGGGGAAACGAGGAGAGGCAGCTTTAACTAGTTACCTCAACACTAGGAACGTACATTCTATACAAGTTCCAATTTGTATTTCTTTGAAGAAAGCTATGAAAACGACGACTATTACCCAGTCTGGACAAATCAGAACTGTTAGTAACACTCTCAGTGTTCCCTTGGATCTGCGGTGGGAACAGTCCCAGAGGAAGAGGAAGCCTTAGCTACCATCATCCTAGCTGCCAACAATGAGTCTGACGGTGCGGCCTTCTGCACTCCCTCCTCTGTGACAAATAATAGCAAAGCAAAGGTGAACGTTCTACCTGAAAGTTTTAAAAACCTAAGGCCCTCTATGACCTCGAATTATGTAGAGGGTTAATTTTTATTGGACCTTTTGTGGTTACTTGACCTGGGCTACTCTGGGAAGAGACCTCACTCGGTGCTCTTCCTGGGTCCCAGTTTTCAAAAGAGCATAAATGTGTAAGACGGGCCTTTAGGTCGCAGCGACCCTCCACAGTAGGCATCACAGCTACCTCTGGAGCTTGGCTAGGCAGGCCCATGGGGACGCAGAGCTTCACAGGATTTCGTCCTTGTGCCACGACTTAGTCCTTCAACTCTGAGCATCATGGCCCCCTTTTCCGTTTGGGGACACTCAGCTGCAGAGACGGACCTGCCAGAGGACACAGCCAGAAAACGAGAGCTGGGCTGGGAGCCGAGCCCCGACTTCCTCCGGAAGTGCCGACGGGGACACCTCGGGCGTGGGGACAGGTACGGTCGGCGGGGGGACCCCAACAGTTGAGTTTTGAGGAGGGCGGGCTGGAGGAAGGAGTGAAACTGAAGCGGGTCTGACACACAGGCTGCACGCTGCCCATGTTTTTGTGCGAACACGTCTGGGTGTTTGTTGTCACGAAAATCCCTAGCCCGGACTGTAGCCGGGCCGCCCGCTGCGTCCTCGCTGCTGCTGTCTCCCCCAGGAGCTCGAAGGCTCCTGGCACCAGAGGGGCACCGCAGCCTGGCCCCTAGGAAAGTCACTTCCTCTCTCCTAATTCCCACTGGCTGACTGCCTCATGGGGCTGCCGTGAGGAACCAAGTGAGCGCTTTGCATGCAGTGGTGAGAAATAAACGCTCCGTTCTGCTTTTTTCAGATGAGCACAGAGAACAGGCTCTCTATTCATGCTCAGCTCCTAGGACACTAGACCTTCCCATAAACTCATTTCCCATACCTAAGGGTAAAACTTTATTCTGGTAGGTAAATTTCGTAAAGATATATAGTCAATTAAAAAGCAAACCTGAGTTTAATCTGTCTGTGACATGGGGGGTAGATCACAGCATTTCAGTTTTGAATTCTGAAATCACTGCACATGACTTCAAAAGCTAGGTCTACGTGGAGAACTTGCTGCACGAGCACATTCTCCCACATCGTCTGGTTCCTGGAGGCCAGGCTGCCGCTGCCTTTCCCGTGTGACACTGGGGGCCCAGGAGAAGGGGAATGGCCCAGAAAAACTGCTCAAACCCTCTTCTCTGGCTGCCAGGCTGACGGGGGAAGGGAAGAAAAATAACCATGGCTACAGCGAAGAAAAAGTGATGTTTCTGACTTGCCAGGTCTTAACACGTTGATGATAATGGTCTATTTTTTTCAGCGATTTGATGTACTTTCCACATGGGTTAGTTTGTTTCTACATCTGACGCTCACCCTGGGAGAGGTTCCCGGGACTTACCTGCGACCACGAGTTCCAGGCTGAAGGAGT
The DNA here is from genome assembly GCF_003676395.1 of Aethalodelphis obliquidens. Lineage (NCBI taxonomy): Eukaryota > Metazoa > Chordata > Mammalia > Artiodactyla > Delphinidae > Aethalodelphis > Aethalodelphis obliquidens. The sequence continues at coordinate 1,263,185 of NW_020838047.1, forward strand.
TGTGTCCAGCCCGGTTGGTGGCCATGCACGTGTAGACACCGGCGTCCCGGGCCGTGACGGGCTCGATGATCAGAGAGTGCACCCCGTTCTCTCGCACCAGCATCTTGTGGGTGCTGTCCTGGCGGATGGGCTTGCCGTCCAGCAGCCAGCTGAGATCGGGGGTTGGCAGCCCACTGACCTAAACCGGGAAGAAATGCGAATGAATTCCTCTGCTACGGAAACAGCGAAGTCACGAACACCTAAGACACCGGCACAGACTCCTCCTTCAGGACAACATGAGGCTCTTAGCATCAGGTCACGTTTCTTACTCACTTATTTATTTATTTTTGCCTGCGTTGGGTCTTTGTTGCAGTGCGCGGGCTTCTCTTGTTGCGGAGCACGGGCTCTAGGCGCATGGGCTTCAGTAGTTGTGGCACGTGGGCTCAGTAGTTGTGGCTCGTGGGCTCTAGAGCACAGGCTCAGTAGTTGTGGTGCACGGGCTTAGTTGCTCCGTGGCATGTGGGATCTTCCCGGACCAGGGCTCGAACCCGTGTCCCCTGCATTGGTGGGCGGATTCCTAACCACTGCACCACCACCAGGGAAGCCCACATTTCTCTTTTGCTTAAAATCTTTGAATAGCGTCTCGGCACACACGGGCTCACTTCTGAACATTTCTTATAGAGCAACCCAGAGAAAAGTGAGATGGGGACTAAAAACGTTCGCCATCGTCTTTCCTCACCCAGGTTATAGATGCTGAGGGTGATGTCAGCCCAGGGCTCTGAGCCCTTCCAACCATGACAAGGACTCACACTCAGCTCGCACGGCTCACGACAAAGCCTCTCATCAAGGCTGCTGTAGCTGCGGAGACGTTAGTTAATGCAGCCATTAAGACACAGGGCTGTTATTATTTTATAATCCTTGAAAGTAATAGGAGACATACGAAATTACCCAGAAAGCATCTCAACAAATTAGCCTCACAACGGAAACGTTAAAAAAAACCACCACTCTCCAGACCACGACAGTCCTGCTGACCAGAGATCAGACAAAAGCACGTTTAACGGCTAACAGCATGGTGTGCAGTGAGGGGAGGGGTGGCCACCGTCTGTCAGCTCTTCACTCTAGGGCTCTGCATTCTGAACGGGAAGAAAAGCACCAGTAAGGAAGCCCTTTCACCCCTACCCCAAATGCACCAGTGGGAAATCACATACGGAAAGACGTCAGTGGGACCGTAAACCAATTCTTTTGAGAATCAGCTCTGCCAAAATCCGCCAGAGAACTCACAAACTGCACTCATGCTGTGTGACGCTCACGTATACTGCCCCCAGGATGCCTCACCCCGCAACAGACACACACAGCAAAGGCCCAGGGATTTACACAAAACAATTAAATCACTGGCTAAAAGCGGGCCAGGCTCTGCAGCCTCCCATCCGTCCACCTGCCGCCCCGGCGCTCCACGCCCGCTCTACCTGTCGGGCCAGCACAGGTGCACGGAGGAAGGGGGTGGGCTTTCCCGCCCGGGGCTGCACACCTGGCCCTCCTGGCTGGTCAGGTACCGGCGAGGCCGCAGCAGGTTTAGGAGGGAGACGCCGCACGCACTCTGGGCCCACCTGGGCCAGAGCTGCATGGCCGGGCAGAGGGGAAGGCCGAGTCCTCTCCCTCTGAGGCCAGCAAGGCGAGCCTGACCTCAGGAACTGGGTCACTGTAAGCGGGCCCCAGCCTGGACAGGTGGGCGGCTCTGGCTGCCGTGGGAACGGGGGGAAGCAGAGGCGTTTACTCCCGGAGGCTGAGAGCCGGCCGGGGCAGTCAGTGTCCGGGGAGTGAGTCGGGGGCCCAGCAGCCCAGTAGCGACTGGCCTGTTCCCATGATTCTTCTTTCCCTCTTAAAGGATAAATACACTGGAAAAGATTTTCCACATTAGTCCAGGTCTGATCATAACAGTAAAATCAACAGATTACCTTTTGTTTCCAATATTCTCTTAAAGGCAGGCATTTCAAGGACAGCTGTGTCACTCGCAGAAAAATAAAGTGTTATGATTTCTTTCTTAAATGTGATCAAAAGTAGAGCCGACAGTATTGTGAATCTCCATGTAGCCATCACCTAGATTCACTCTCTTCTGTAATTTTTCATATTTTAAAAATAGACCCCAAACTTTATACTTGATACTTTATGAAGTATCATTCTAAAAGAACAGATTTTTCTTACAGTCACAGTTCCCTTTTTATACATAAAATTAAAATTAATAGTAATCCCTTGGCATCATCTAATTTTCTAAAAGAAAATTTCCCCTGTGGACTCAAATGTCATTTTACGGGTGGTCTGTATGAATTCTCAGTTACAGACCCCAAATAAATACACACATGTAAATATATACACACTGTATATATATAAACTCAATCTGTATACTTATACTGTAAAAAGAATTATGTTGCAAACACTGCAGCTGACAAGGAATTAACCTCCAAAATGTACAAGGAGCTCACGTGGCTCAATAACAAAAAAAACAAAAAACAAACATCAAACAACAACCCAATTAAAAAATGGGCCAAAGCCCTAAACAGACATTTTTCCAAAGGAGACATACACAGGCACATGAAAAGATGCTCAACACTGCTGATTATTAGGGAAATGCACATCAAAACTACAGTGATGTATCACCTCACACCAGTCAGAATGGCCATCATCAAAAAGTTTACAAACAATAAATGGTGGAGAGGGTGTGGAGAAAAGGGAACCCTCCTGCTCTGTTGGTGGGAATGTAAACTGATACAGCCACTATGGAGAACAGTATGGAGGTTCCTTAAAAAACTAAAAATAGAACTACCATACGACCCAGCAATCCCACTACTGGGCATATACCCTGAGAAAACCATAACTCAAAAAGAGTCATGTACCACAATGTTCACTGCAGCTCTATTTACAATAGCCAGGACATGGAAACAACCTAAGTGTCCCTTAACAGATAAATAGATAAAGAAGATGTGGCACATATATACAATGGAATATTACTCAGCCATAAAAAAGAATGAAATAATGCCATTTGCAGCAACATGGATGGACCTGGAGATGATCATACTGAGTGACGTAAGTCAGAGAAAGACCATATGTGGAATCTAAAAACTGATACAAATGAACTAATTTACAAAACACACTCACAGACTTAGAGAACGAACTTATGGTTACCGGGGGGGAAGGGTGGAGGCGGAGGGATGAATTGGGAGACTGGGACTGACATGTACACACTACTATTTACGAAACAGATAACCAACAAGGACCTACTGTATTGAGCACAGGGAACTCTGCTCAACATTCTGTAATAACCTAAATGGGAAAAGAACTTGGAAAAAGAATAGATACATGCATATGCATAACTGAATCACTTTGCTGTGCACCTGAAACTAACACAACACTGTTAATCAACTATAGTTCAATATAAAATAAAAATTAAAAAAATTACGCTGGAGGGACTTCCCTGGTGGTGCGGTAGTTAAGAACCCACCTGCCCATGCAGGGGACACCGGTTTGATCCCTAGTCTGGGAAGATCTCACATGACACGAAGCAACTAAGCCCGTGCGCCACTACGAGCCTGCGCTCCAGAGCCCGCGAGCCACAACTACTGAGCCCACGTACCACAACTACTGAGCCCACACGCCTAGGGCCTGTGCTCCAAAATGAGAAGCCACCGCAATGAGAAGCCCATGCACAGCAACGAAAACCCAACGCAGCCAAAAAATAAATTTATATTGAAAAATTATGCTGGAAAGTATTTTATACATTTTAAATACATTTCTACAAGCTTTTTATACATTTCTACAAGCCCAGAGTTAACCCTCTAAGTGCCTTACATCTTGTGTTCTGCAATTCCAGAGACAACCAGCAGAGAGAGCCCAAATTACTTTTTTAAAAGCGTATTCGTATTTCAGAGCTAAAATTTAAATTTAAGATCAATAAATAATGGGGCAAAAATACAAAACAATCAAAAAATTTCAGACCAGTGATTCCTACACATTTTTGGCCTCGAGGTCCTCTGGGAAGCTGATGGCAGGTGTACCACATACAACCTCCTGTGTAATTTCAGGCCCACACACCTGATGAGACCTGCTCACCCCAGGACCTGGTTAAGAAGCCCTACTGTCGACGGAATGAAATGTGTATGAAAACAGAGTAAATATAAGTAAGATCAGGATAGAGAACAGATCCAACACAGTCATTACTTCAACAAAAAGGGCGACTCTGAGGGATAAAACCTCCCAGTTCACTTTCTGGAGTATGGTACACAGGGTTCTAGGTAAAGGACATATTCAACAAAAACTTAAAAATCAAGGAAAAGAATGATTTGAAATGTATATAAATATTAGTATGTTCCACTCATTTTCTCTCCTCTTCTGCTAGGAAACATTTTAAAGATGTATACTTTACATAATTTCCCCAAAAGGAACTAAAGGGAAGTGGTATTGCAGGGAGAAGGGAGGCACCCAAGCCCCTCACCTTACAGTCCATCCTGCAGAGCCTGCCCTCCTGGACCGTCAGGTCCCCGGGAGCCTGCAGGAAGTGCGGTCGGAAGAATCGTTCCTGAATCGGTTCACCTTCGTCGGCACTGTCCCTGGATCTCGAACGAGACCTTCGGACGAGAGAGAAAACCAACAGATGGAAAGAAAGATGGGGGAGGGGAGGGAGAACGCCACAAAGATAGACAATATAGATAGATGGAAAGAAAGATGGGGGCAGAGAGAGAGGGAGGGAGAATGCCACACAGATACACCCAGAGGGAAAGATGTGGGAGGGGAGGGAGAATGCCACAAATATAGTTAAATAGATGGAAAGAAAGATGGGGGCAGAGAAAGAGGGAGGGAGAATGACACACAGATAAATACAGACAGATGGAAAGAAAGGGGGGAGGAGGAGGAAGAACGACACATAAATGATAGGTAATATAAATAGACAGTAGGTATTGTCAGGTTCTTAGTTATCTCTTCTCTATAATACATGGGGCAATAATATAATTTCCTTACCTGCTTACCTAGCTCCTAATCCCAGGGTTCATACCATAAAGAAAGTCAGTAAAACAAAATCTTGTTTCGTTTGGAAGTTTATTATACATTTAATAATCTGCTAATTGCAGACTTCAAATCATCTGCTATCCTAACCCTTACAGCTAGCATAAATCGTGAAAGGGGAAAATGGGGAACTAACAGTAACCTATTTTTTCCTGAATAAATATTTTTAAAGCTGTATGAGAAGCAGCAGCAGCTGTTGCTCATTTATTACCAAATATTTTTCAACAGAAATCAGGACAGCTTCCACTGTGATTATAAACTTGCAGGAAATTAAAAGTTCTTATTATTTAAAAAGCATGAATATCATTCTAATAAAAATTTCTTTTCATATTAACCAGGAAAACAAATCACATTTTAGGCAGGTTTTCTTCTGTATCCATTAACCATATGCCTAAAGCAGTAATTCTTATTCCTTTTTTTTGCTTTAACATAAAATTGTGCACATCTCGAGATTCTGTGCACCTTTCTTGGTTTTGAGGATGCTGTCAGAGCCGCCTTTAAGAGCAGTATGATTTAAAGTGACTGCAGGGAAGACTTAGGAGTGAGCTGTTGAAACTAACCCTGACGGAGATCATTGGGAGGTAAGTTAAGAAACACTTCAGTAGCAAAAGTAGGAGCAAAGCAAATGAGAAATTAGTATAATACGCTAGTAATCACCAGCCTTCACCCACCAGGTCTCATTTACGAGCACAATGCCCTTTCAGGAGTCAGTGGCCCACAAACGGCTGAAATGCACGGAAGGCCCCGAGTGAAGCCGGAGAGAACGGACCTGCTGCAGCTGTGCTGTGCTCACAGGCGCGGGGGCCGGTGATGCTGTGCGCCAAGTCCCGCCCCAAGAAGCCTGCGTCAAACCTGCGAGTGCTGAGGCCGGAGCTGCCTCCCAAACGCCGGCACAAGCCCGCGTGGGGCGTGAGCCCGCCCGCTGCTCCTTGCCGTGTCCTGCTCCTCCGGTGGCCTCACTGGCACGTCCTCCCCTGTGCTAGGCCCAGGGGCCGGATGGCCCAGTCACCGGCCCCATCTCTAGCCACGTGTGTCACTGAGAACCACAGCCCCGCTGCCCATCCTCACGTGCACTCGCTCGGGGCCACGGGGCAAGTCTGACCTACGAGGCTAGGATCTGAGACAAGCTTGTGACCTAAGCGACCGGACAAGGAACCTTCGCACACGAGCCGATCTTAGGAAACCCAGGGGGCAGCCCACGTGATGCTGGTGACGAAAGCGTGGCTAGACCCTGGGTGCCACCGACCAGCGTGTCCATGGTGACGTGGCTGCCGCCCGCCCACACGCGGCACGTGTCGGAGGGCGCCAGGCCCAGCCGGGACGTCCTCCACCCCGCCCCCAGCTAGAAAGGAGGCACACGCCACCACGCTTCCTGCTGTGGCCCCATCCTGTCCCCCAAGTACGTTCTCTCCTGTGGTGTCCCCGAGATGCTGGCAGCGCTGGGTTATAGTGACAGTGAGCAGCAGCGCCCGGGAAGGGACGCGAGAGATACCTTCTGCCGTGAGGCTGGCCGGCGGGCGAGCGGGGGCTGCGGCCTCTCTGGTTCACGGCCTGCACCATCAGCCGTCCCGTGCAGCTGACGCGGCCCTGCGGGGACAGAGGGGACCGACGGTTAGCGGCCAGCGCCCCAGCACCGCCCCCGTCACCGCCACGGCTGCCCTGGTCTCCACAGGGCGCTCTTCCCCGCAGACCAGCGCGCCGCACCAGCGCGACCCCAGCCTGTCTCTGAAACACGCCCCCCGGGACGTCTTGTGATGATGCCACTTTCAAGGCTACATACCTACTGCGTGGAGCTAACTCTGAAATCAAACCAGATCATTTCAGTCTTTTTAGTTATTAAATGTTCGTGGTATCCCTTCCCAAAACCGCACATTGAAAGGGCGGCCGGCATGAAAAAATAAGCGTTATGTAACAAGCATGCCTGGGGCGACAAGGAGCATGACGACTATGGGACACCCTGTCCCCATAAAGTGACAATATTTGAGCTTTTAAAACCAGAAGCAGTTAATGCCTGAACCCATGAGGGTCACATGATAAGGTCCTATTCTAATAATGAAAAGCTGTACTTTATAATCTTTAAAAAAAAATTTTCATTTGAAGTATAAAGTCTACAGCCGCCCCACCCTGAACACACCTGATCTTGTCGGAAGTGTAGTTCACTTAACAATATTATATTAGTTTCAGGTGTAAAACACAGTCAATAGTTTTATAGATTTACCCCATATAAAGTTATGATAACATCTGGCTACACGCGCTGTCTTCTCCCTCAAATTTGTCAACTGGGAATCGGATAAGTGCTGTCTGGGGACACACAGCAACACTTAGGGGGGCCGGGCGACAGGAATCAATGCCCTGCCACTTCGTCTTCTGGTCTGGACTTATCTCTCCCTACGTCCAGCAGAGCAGCAAAGCAGATGGTCTCCTCCGCTCGCTCCTTGCAGGGCCCCGGAGGACGAGCAGGAGGACACCTAAACCCTGACGATGACCGAGAGGGAGTACGCAGGGCAGGAACATGAGACGCAGACTGATTTTTCACCCTCGTCCTTGGTGAGTTCTATAGCTCCAGGCTGAAGGGAGCGCTTAGAGTCAAAGTAAAGTTGACCCCTGACCCCCACTGTCACTGCAGGTGGCCAAACAGGTGACCAAAGCAGAGGGGTTCTGTGGGTCCTGAACCGCCTTCTGAGTCCCCCCTTGAGAGGACGCTGGCGGGGACACGGAGGGGGACCCCACGGCAGGCTGGAGGGAGGGGCCCTCGGGGTCTCCCCAAAGCCTGGACCTCTTCAGGCCATAGTGACCAGGAAAGGCAAAGACACAGTACTGGTGCGGACGGAAGGGTTAGGAAGGACCCAGGAGCTGTTGTAAACACACAAACTCAAGCGGTCTTGTACCACGGGACACGCACCTTCCTCCATTGAGGCCACAAGCGCTGCCTTTCCCGAAAATGTCCAAGTATAATGAAGTATATAACTTTATGAGGGGAGTTATCTCCAACTTAGATCAACTGTATCTGAAGTTCAGGCCACACGATATGAATTCTCTCACGCTGATCTTACAAACACTTGGGATTCCCTAAAGTAGCTTGAAATCTGTACACCAATTCCATCGAACCCCTCCCAGTCTGTACTTGCTACAGAAAATCTAGATATAACTTGCTTAGAAGAGCCCGTTATAAATTACACAACTGATGTGTCATCACGGCTGGGACACAGAAGACCCATGATTCCTTTTGGAGCTTGAGGACAAGGGATTGTATGTTTTGTTTTCACACAAATAGCTTCCATTGAACTGATGTTATGGTTTCCTTACTATCTGCTTCGCTGCTTCGACAAATAATTTTAATTTGGAGAGATTAAAAGAGTTACGTGATTTGGGTGGATTCTTCCTTGTGGTATAAAGCCCAGAGGATCCACCAAGGAAGTGAGTATTAACTAATGATGTATGTAGTTAAAGATAAAAGTTAAATTCAACCTTTAACCTTGAATTTGGGGAAGCAGATAATGGTGCTAAAAAAAAAAAATTCCTCTAACCTGGATTTGAGTTGACTTTTTTCCTAAAGCTTTGGGCAAATCCTAAATTTGTTCAAGCCTACATTTCTTCTTTTGTAAAAGGTGGGGCACTATACCTCACAAGGGTGCTGCAAAGATTAAGTGATACAATCCATGATGATCTTGTTAGTAGTAAACGTACTTGATGTCATCATCACTGCTAACTCCGCCGCCACCGCTGCTGGTGCTGTGTTTCTCTGGGTCTGTGACATCAGGTGTGCACATTAAGGTGGTTTTTATGGGCCCAGCAGCTTGTCTGACTCCAGTGAAATTTTCCAAGTAGACGTATTTTGCTCGCGGTATGATGCTCTTACCTGTTTGGTTCCTTCAGAGGCCTCTTTTAACCAGTGCCCCCCCCGCCCCTCAGGGCTCTCAGTGCTGGGATAAGCCCCAGATGCCTGCCCGTGGCTCCTTCGCCCTGGGTTTGTAACCAGCTCTGTCCCTTACAGTGGAAAGACGAGGCAGGCGACATACCCCAGATGAGGGTCCTCACCTGTGGAACAGGACCCTGCTGGTCATCCTGCAGGGAGGGGCTCTTACGATGACTGAACGAGTTAACAGGGGTCAAGTACTTGGTGGTGTGTCTGGCACATGCTAAACGCTCAAAATGTTACATTTTTATAGCACTGGATACAGATGTAACTATAATAACCACCAGATGGATAGGAACTGCTTCGTTCAACACCATTTTTTTCCATATGAATGGAGTTTCCTTCCTCCTTCCACCCACCCTCCCTTCCTTCTTTCCTTTTCCTTCCTCTCTTTCCTCTCTCTCTTTTTTTGGTATTAGGATGCAGTTAACTCCAGAGGAAAAACCAAGTACTCCAAGCGTAGGAGGGAGACTGTGGAGAGCAGACCAACCTTTCCCCACCTCACGCCGGTGCTTGCAGGGCGCCACGCACACAGGTACCTCCCAGGTGTCTGACGTCTGCGTCCGAGGCCCAGGAGGAAAGGGGTCCTGCCCAACCCTGAGCACTGCCTGTGCCTGGGATGCACTTTGTCTCCTTTCCCCGCTCCCAAACACACGGTGACAGGTTGGCACGCTGCTCCGTGAAGAGCACACATTTCTAGCACGCTGTCAAGATTTTTACTGCGATTGCTCAGAACCCTACAAATACTGCCCCAGAATCTTCCTTAACTTCCCGAACTTAAGAAAACGGCATATGTTGTCATTTATCACCTTCTTATTCCCACACCATCCTCCACTTTGGAACAGAAAGGGGAAAGGGCCTGGAATTCAGGAGGCAGACCTGTGAGTTTGATAATATACTGATACTGGCGAAATATATTACTAACAAGTGAACAGGACTACTTAGAAAGCAACCAAAGTAGCGAGTGGTATAATTCTGACATTTTCAGTCCAGAACCCAGGGAAGCATTTTTGAAAAGACGCCTCCAAAGCGCACGATAGGAAGCTGAGATTTTTAAGTCTGAATGTTTTCTGAGGAAGGTCATCCAAAATGAGCATTCGGTGATTTTAATCCTACAAACGTGCCAGTTAACCCAGTAAAACTGCCGTCACTGCAGGCTCAGGGGTACATTAACGCTGTCTGTTCGCTTTCAACTGTCTCGTTTCATTTCGCTTTATCATTAACACATGAAGGAATAACGGAAGTGAATGTCTGAAGGGAAGCTTGGAAGGTGCCAGAAAACCTTATGACGTTGAAACACACACAACCAACAAACCAGCCTTTTAAATTGAACTCAGCTGCTCACTGCTTTTCTATTCCAGACAAGTCCTCAGTGTTTAAAGCTACAGCGCAAACCACGCGTTTGAATTCTTAAGGTGGTTCTCTGTTAACCATCCAGCTTGTAATGCGCACCTGAGGCCTCCTGCAAGGCCAGTGATTTATGTGCTACGGACAAAACATCTGCATTTCTCGGTTTATGAAATCTAACTTGCGGCCCGCAGGTCTCAGGGAAGCCCGCCGCTCGCACACACAATGCCATTGGAGGACGCAGCCAACAGTGCACGACAGCCATTCCAAACCAGAGAGCAGGACGGGGGAACCTAGCAACCAGCAAAACAAAGTCAAACATTTGTGTTTCCATTCCGCCGCCGTGTCTTCAGGATGGGATTAGAGTCGGACGTAGGCGGAGCCTGTGGCCCTCGGTTCCGCGGCCGCCTGCTGTAACGCGTCACAGGCCCTTATGGTCCCGCTCAACTGCGCGACCATCTCCCGGGAGCTGCCGGGCTGAGGATGCTCCACGGCCAGTGCTTGCCCAGAGCAGTGTGTTCTGTCCCAGGTGGAAACTGCACACCATCAACAACATCTAACGTGTTCCTTATGCCCTGAGGACTGACCCAGGTGGAAAATTATTCTATAAACTAACCTGCTGACCGTGTTTTCCTCTTTCCTTGCTTCTCACCCCTTCTGTTGGCTCTCGGGAATTATCTTCCGCTGCTCTGGAGAGCTCGGCCGTCCGTGTTTCATCACCGAACTCATTTTTCCATCAGCCTTTTCCTCTTTCCCTCTGTCACTTCACATCGTGGAGGCCACGGTGCACCAGAAAAGAGATGGAGTTGTCTCCCTCCCAAACCCAAGTCCTTCCATAACGTGGAAAAAAACGAAGGTATCAAAGGGCATCAAGGAAGCAGGGAGCCCAGGTCAGCGGACCCCACGCTATGCTTCTGGGACTAACGTATTTTGAAAAGCTTAGCTTTTACTTTTGAGATTTATTTTCAGTGCCTATTTACATCATGCTTCTTTTAAACCGTGTTTTCATTCACAAATTACGAGAATGGCGAAGTCCTTTACTATATACCATGGCAGCTGCTTCTGAAGTTGAGACTACGGAGCGTGAAGCACTTCTGTCACCGTGTTCCTACGGCAGCAAGCGACAGCCTGCAGCACGGAGCAGGGAGAGCAACAGGGCGCGGCTCGTCAGGGCTGAAACGCCACTTCGTTTTCCTAAGTGGGCAGGAAGTTCACTCCAGTTTCTCGGTGATGACTCACAAAACCCACACCTGGCAGGTGTGGACACACCTGCTACCGAAGAGCCGGCCGGAGGAGGAGCCTCACCCCCGCGCGGACATCAACCAGGCGACTCACTCAGAAACTTGCAAGAGCGACTGCCAAGTACCCTAAACACCAAGACTCACAACCGTGTCAGGCTGAGGCCCAGCGCCCGCACTTAGCATGTCCTCAGATTCCCCTCAGGAGCCTCGCCTCAGACGCCTGCCTTTCGGTCATTTCAGTAGGAAAGGAGACGCCTAGTTACGAGAACGCACCCGGTTAATGAGGCTCCTCGGGGGCCCGACCTCGAGAGCCAGCGGGATTCTGGCATCAGGACCTGCCCTGTCCCGGGGCCTCGAGGGCTCTGGGACCCAGGGCGGCCACACCGCTGCCTGCTTGACTCACAGACAGGACGGGCGAGTCTGCTAGAAGAGCCGGGCTTCTGGTGAGCTGAGGTAAACGGCCACTGCTCATTTCTCTGTCTCGCCTCCGAAAGGCAAAGGGCGAAGAACCAGGCAGGGCGAGCCACGGGGGGCGTGGCCAGGGCTCCGGTGAAGCAGCGGAGCGCACGGCCCGGCACGAGGGCAGCGCCCTGCCGTGGGGGGTCTCCTCCCGGCCGCGGCGTGGCTCCCGCCAGCCCAGCTGTGCACGTGGGCTCTGCAGCTGAGCCCTCCTCCCAGGGCACCGGCCGCGCAGTCGCAACCGAGCCGCCCCTGCCGGGAACGCCTCTCCCAGGGTGGAGGCTGGAAGTGCCCGCGCCAGCACCGCGCTGGGGAGAGATTCCAGCCCGCACTGACTTCTGGACTCACGGCGCTGAGGGAGGGACACAGCCGGGCTCCACGGCCCCTGCCAGCTCAGGGTGCTGCTCCGAGAAGGGGGACGAGCGTCCTCGAACTTAAACAGTGGCAACAACCTGCGCTTACTGGAAGCCCGTCACATGCCAGGTAAACGAAGCACTCTACATGCATCGTTTAAATTCGTATTATTTTTCTCACTTCATGGACGAGGAAGCGGGCGCAGAGGTTCAGGACTTGCTAAAGGCCACGCGGCCAGAACCCAACTCAGACCTGCCCGGTGCCGGGTGCTGGCTCTGCACCCCGACCTGCACCCCCGACTCTTCCGAATTGTCTCTACGTCTCCACTCCTGGTCTTCGTTGCGTCACTTCCGTCTTCTGACTTTGCCGCTCCTCCTTTTCCATGTTGAACGGGCATCTTCAGCCCTCCTTCACCTGGTTGGTCAGGGGTTTAATAACCATGCAGAGACCGCCACCCTGGAGCCCAGCCGCCTGCCCGCTGCCACCTGCCTGGTCCTTCCCGTTAGAACTTCCCCACATGGAAAGCTACGTCACCTGAAGAGACTAGAAGCAGACTCAAAACTGCAGTGTGACATTTCTCTTGTTCTATCTATAAAACTGCTCACTCCAGTAACAGTTCAAAACATTCACTAGGAAAAACGCCTTGAGGTGGACAGCGGGACCCCAGGAATGGTGAGCACATAAGGAACACAGTGAATTTTCTAGCTCCATAACCCACCCTAGCCTTTCCAGGGCACAAGAGAAATAAAGAACCCAGGGCGAAGAAAAATTCTGGATTTTGTTGAGCACTCCACTACTTTTTTAAGAGGCAGAAAACTGAAAATCGAAATTGGTTAATAGAGTTGTAGTAGTAACATCAAAGATCACAGACCACCATAACAAATGTAATAATAATTAAAAAGTTTGAAATATAACAAGAATTACAAAATGTAACACAGACATGTAAAGTGAGCAAATGCTGTTAGAAAAACAGCAGTGATAGACTTACTCAACACAGGGTTGCCACAAAACTTCAATTTGTAAGAAACGCAATATCTACAAAGTGCAATAAAGATGCAATTAAAAAAAAAGTAGTCAAGGAAACATACTAAAAATATAATTAAAAAAAGAGAAAGTTCCACTTTCGTTCCCTCAAATACAAACAACATGAACACAAATAAGCATTAAAATGTAACTTATTAGTAAAGGTTGTGATTCTGACTTTTTCAAAGGGATGGTCATGTGTTCGTTGATTGAAAAGTTAGAAACTCAAGAAGGCGTTAACTTGGAAACTTTCTTGTCAGTGCAGAGTCGGCTGTCCTGGATCACAGCCTGATTTGTGGGCAATTTCAGTTTCACTCTTACCATCACTGCAGAAATGTATCTTTACATGACAATGTAACCCGAGGACAGTATAACACTGTACAAACTTTCAGAAGTCTGTACGCTTTGCTAAAATTGTTTGTATCGTTTTCTTCATTTTCTAACACTTAATATTTTCTTCAAAAGAAATAATGAAATAGGGCATGATATAAATAGATCAGAGATTTTTTAAAAAGATAAGTTCTGGGCAATCTTCATCAGTTACATAATAAAACTGTTAACTTTAGCTTTCTTTTTTAAAAAAGAGTGTTTTTTACCAAACTGGGAAAAGAATTTGAAAAAGAATATATATATATGTGTAAGTGAATCACTTTGCTGTACAACGGAAACTAACACAACGTTGTAAATCAACTATCGTCTAATATAAAATAAAAATTTTTTTTAAAAGTGCATCATTTACATGATTTCTGCAGACTTCATAAAACACCCAGTCAGAGGTTGAGCTTGTAAGGCACAAAATCACTTCTTACATATTTCTGTGTACCCAGTATAGCACCTAAAATATACAAGATATTCAATAAAAAAGAATTTGCAGGCTTGAATTGGGAACATGGTACCCAGTAGCTGTCTGTTAAATTCTAAGTAGTCAACCGATTTTTGGACCCTAAATCTAAGGGCAACTACACAACATCTGGGTGTAAACAAACAAAAACCCTGAATGCTGGATGTATGCTCTATCGAAATTATAATTTGTCCACACTTACACATTACTTAAATTCCACTGAATTAGGTGTGTGCGTATTTCTTCTAAACATTTTCCTTCCTGCGTTTTCCTACCACAGCTTATCCATACCCCTCACTCTCCTTTCTCCTGAGAACATAACCCTACCTGCAATCACATGGTTTATGCATTTGTTTACTGGCTTATCTTCTGTCTCGGGACCTCATCCCCTGAAGCACTGCAGCTCCATCACCCACATGACAGGTGTACATATCAGGCTCTCAATAATATTTATGCAAAGAATGCACATCTGCACCGGAATTATTCATGTAGACAAACATCTCACGGAACAGATAAATATTAAGAAAGAATGTTTCTATCCTGGGAAAACACGCTGGATGGAGAACTGGGAAAACAGTTTCAAGTCAAAGAGGCATGACTCCCCGTTAGCCAAGCAGCAGCTCCTCTGCCCGGGAAACCCCACCACCCTGGGCACAGGCCCAAGGCCACCGCGCATCCCCACCTGAGGGCTCGAAGCCATGATCGTGTAATTCCCGTCATCGTCCAGGGTGGAGGCCGCGGTATGCAGAGAGCAGGTCCCGTCAGGGTCGCTCCGGATGCTGTAGTGATCGTTCTTGGGAGAGATCTGCTTCCCATCTTTAAACCAGTAGGTCTGAGGGGGAAGGCAGAGATGAAGGTGAGGCCCTGTGAGTGGAGGGGCACGGGCCGCCCCGAGCTCCCGAGTTAAAGCGTGAGGCAGGACGTCAGGGCAGGACCTTGGCTTCTGAGGGAAAAGGGTAGGTGGCAAGCAAGTTGAATTCTATCTCAGTTTTAGAAATTACACAGCCGCTTTTTATTTTTAAAGAGACGTCTGTAAGCAGGCATTTACATTCATCCACTATGTACATGAAGGACAGTGATGGTTTCAGCACTGGCGCCCAGTTTGCTTTTTGCTTCTATTTCAAGTGTCCTGAATGAAAATGTATTACTTGTAAAGGTAAGAAGGTTATTGTAGACAACAAAACCAGAACCTAAACCCCAGCGATTCCTTGGAATCGTGTCAAACAGAACAGGGTGTGAGGAGCTGGGGCAGGTGAGGGGGGTGATGGGGGAACCCTATCACTTTAATTCCCAGCCGAGGGGCACAGGACGGAGGGTTACAGTTCCTCAGCTCCACTACGTTAAAGAAAACACAGTAGTATTGAAATGTATAATCATTTTCAAATAACATTTTAACTTGGGGTGATGGAAAATTAAATGTGAGAAATAAAGTAAAAATCTTGGCTAAATAAGAAAATTCTAAATGGTCAAACGAGCTCTTCTACGGGTCGTCCTTCCCTCCCTCACCTCTAAGCAAGATCCTGGGTCCGTGGGTCTCTCATGGTTTGGTTATTATTTCTGACTTGATCATGAACTGCACAGCTGAAGACGGGCCACAGTTTGGGTCATAGAGCCGGCAGCCCTAACACAGCCAGGACGCTGCACTGGCCCCTCCACGCTTGCCATCGGGAGGGAAATACATCCTCCCTTTTCAAACCATGGCAGGTTCTTTGTGGTCACTTTTGTTCCTTGCAACCAAAAGCATTCCTGATTCCCAACAGAAGAAACTTAGTTCAGAGCCTGCAGTTTTAAAATGAAATTCTTCCTGCATGTAAATCAATATGTCAGTTGAGACCACAGCTGGCCTTCCAATTCCACTCCCTGTCAAAGCCTCTGAATCTGAAAAATCTTTCTTGAAGCTTCCATGTCTAAGATAGGGAAAGGCTACAAACAGACGGCAGGAGATAAGTGCAAGAACAATCAGGATCTGACCGCTGCAGCTTTTCCTACCCTTAGTTTTCAGTCAGTTCATTTACAGGAACTATATTATTAATCTCCAGAACCTAAAAGTTCACCATCAAATAGACTAATAACTTTCAGTTCTAAAAGGTAAGTTACATAAGGCGTGATACTTTGTAATTATCATACTCTTAGTGGTTGGATATTTCCAATGGAACAAAGAAGCTGCGATTAGTACATAATTTCTCCCTTTTGCATTCTTGCCTCTATGCCAGTTCTTTAGAATATTTTTCTCCCTTTTTTTTTTTTTGCAGTATGCGGGCCTCTCACTGTTGTGGCCTCTCCCGTTGCGGAGCACAGGCCCAGCAGCCATGGCTCACGGGCCCAGCCGCTCCGCGGCATGTGGGATCTTCCCGGACCAGGGCACGAACCCGTGTCCCCTGCGTCAGCAGGCGGACTCTCAACCACTGCGCCACCAGGGAAGCCCTACTTCTCTCCTTTAATCATATTTTTCACCTCTATTGTACTTGGAATCCAACTTTCAAATGAGATTAAGAGACAGTTCCAAAACTTTACCAAGACTGCTAAAACACAGGGCAGGAAGGGTACAAGAGATGAAAACAGGGTGAACTAGAAATTCTCTTCCATCTTCTCATATCTCAATGGAACAAGCATGTCAAGGGCAGAGTAAAAAAATTTAAAAAAAAAAACCCATAAGCTAAAAAAATATATATTTTTAAACACGATGAGTATTCCATACGCCAACAATCCTAATATAATTGCTAGAACATGTGCAGGAGAAACAGGTTTCAATAAACCAGGGAGGGAAGAAAAAGAATGGCAGCCAGGAGAACAGAAGAACATCTAACAGGAAAACGCTCTGGAAAATCAACCTCTTAACGGCCGTGAAACATTCAAGGTCGTAGGAGAACAAGACAGTCACATTAAAACAAAAGCCCGCCTCTCGGGCGAACATAACGTTCTTTAAGAACAGGATTCAGTGATCTTAGAAGCCCATCAGTAACCGTGCCTTGAGTAAGGTTGAAAAAGAACATGGGGTTCTTTTTGTGACTATTTTGGAAGTTCATGATATAATTATGAGTTCCACTCATAAGCTGCACGTTTATTTTTAATACATGCATTTGATATCATGTGT
The DNA here is from genome assembly GCF_003676395.1 of Aethalodelphis obliquidens. Lineage (NCBI taxonomy): Eukaryota > Metazoa > Chordata > Mammalia > Artiodactyla > Delphinidae > Aethalodelphis > Aethalodelphis obliquidens. The sequence continues at coordinate 1,280,494 of NW_020838047.1, forward strand.
GTGAACACACACCAATGATCCAATGATGTCAAGATAATACAGACGTGTGTTCTCTAACAACAGTTGATTTGTGAAGTCTCATTAGGAGGTGGCAATGGCTCTGAAAATATAAAGCTAATTTTTTTGGTCTATCTTTTTCTGACTGTGGGGCTGGGATTCGGTTTTAGGGAGAGTACGGTGGTAAAACTTTCCTTACTGTGAAAACAGAACAACGGAGGGAGCCCAGAGCACGAGCCCCCCACAGTTTCAGGTGTGGCCCCGGCCCGGCCCCTGCTCCTGTCTCACGCGGTCTCATTCCGGCTCTTTCACACCAGCCCCTGTTGAAATGTTAATTTCAGGGAGTACAGTGTTCATTTTTGCATGCTTATTTTACATGTGCCTTGTCTCTGGTCCTATTCTTTCACTAAAGTGTCTATTCCTTTTAGAATTGTTTCCATCACTTTAAACACAGTAATTTCAGAGGAGTCCCCTCAAGACGGCTCTATCCTGTGTGGCACTGTGGCTTCTGTTCTCCCGTTTCTTTTGCTGTGGACCCTGTTTGCTCGCCGGGTCTGTGAGTTTTTCTTGTGAACTCACTTTTTCCCCCTCCTGCCCTGTAGATGTCTGACAGGCCCCAGTGTGGAAGTCCTTTATGGGGCAATTTTTACTTGCTTCTGCCAGAAACCTTAGGATTATAATCATCCTGGACTAAATTTCATATTAATTTCTCAGCTTTGGGCTCTGTATCCTGTGAGAGTGTGAATCTGGAGTTTCAGCTTCTCATGGGTGCCTCTTTTATTCTCTTCTCTCAAGTTCTAGGGAAAAGTGTAGTCCTGTTTGCCACTTTGCGGGTCCAGTGAGCAGTGATTCCAGTCTCTCCTTAAAGAGAGGGCCACCCTCCCTCCTTCCAGCATCCCCACGTGCTTGCAGGAACAGGGCTCCGGCCAGGCCGGCCTCATCCTCGGTACCAGAAGCTTCTCGGAGGACCCTTTCTCACAGTATTCCTGCTTCCACCGCCTCTGTAAACACAGGAGGCCTTGGTTTTGTAGACTAAAGATCTGCAGTTTCCATCACCTGTGGTAGCTTTATTCCTCTGTCTGGTACAGAGCACGGGCAGATTCAAGTTCAAGCCTGGCCACTCACAGCTTTCTGACCCGGGGAAAGTTCATTAACCCCCCTGAGCTCAGCCTGGTCGTCTGCAATTTGGGTGTAACAATGGCAACATCATATGAGTAAATGATGTGGGTTATGAAAGGCTCCTTGTCCATTATTCTACTATTCTATTCTGTCCTGTCCTGTTCTACTCTTCTACCCTTGCTGGTTTCCAGTGCCTCCTGAGGACGGCCCTGAACTCGAGCGTTTTACATCACGGGTACTGAGAAGCTTAGTCTGCACCTGTTCCCCCTAATGCTGCAATGGCGTGTGGCATGCTGGGAGCCAAACGCATCCTTGGGGAACACAACTCTTAAGAAGCCTTGTTGCAGCTCACCTTCGGCTTTGGATTCCCGGTCACTCTGCACGTGAAGGTCACGGGCATCCCCTCAAAGATCTTGAAATGCTTCAGCTTCGTCTCGAAGAATGGGGCCACTCCACTCTCCACAGACGCGTCCCCACAGGGAGCCTCTTCCCCCGACTCCTCCACAGGGGACCTTTCCAGCCTGTACTCGATTTCACTGATGAGCCTCTGCTCACAGCTGGAGACTTTGTACTCCTGAATCAGAGAGAAAGGTCACGTCACCGACCTCGGTCCACGCGGTACCGAGTCCCCCAAGGCCCACGTCTTATCCCCTCTCCAGTAAGGCGCCCAGAAGACAGTGATGTTTTCACCACAGAGCTAAAAAAAGGAGCCTGTGCCCAATTCAGCTCCATATAAAACAAAGAACATCTGGAAGTAAGTATGTACGATATTTCAGACTGTCCTCAAGTCCTATGATCCAAAACAAAACCAAACCAACTATGAAGATGAATTTCCTTCTCTCTTCTCTTGGGGTGGGGAGAAGAAAGAAAAAGGCAACAGCCATTCCTAAACCATTCATGAACAGTAAACATGACGGCACACTGCTTCCTCCGTCTGGTGGGGCACTTGCTCAGAAGGGCAGCCGCACAGGCGGGGGGCAGCTGCAAGCTCACTCGGCCTCCCAGCAAACGAGTGATGGAGAAATGGTACCACAATCCCTCCTCCTAACAACCCTCGCCACACAGCCTCGGGCTCTCCCTCAGCTCTGCAGCTCTGAGCAGCCATTCTCCTCCCGAGGACTGACGGTCCAGTCAAATGTCTGGTGAAAAACACAGGAGCAGAGCAAAGTCCCCGTCACCATCCTCTGGTGGTGAAGGGGGAGCCTGCAGATCTCTTGCTGACAAAGTACAGTAAAGACAAGGCAGCCCATTATGAGATATTCTCTATTTAATATTAAATGAAAGGTTGTTTTAACGAGGTTTTCCCTTAAGGTACTCAACCTTCACAAAACAGTCTGTTGCCTTGAAGGAAGAAATTCAACAGTATGGATAAAACTGCAAAAAATACACAAGTTGTTTTGTCTAAATAGTATCAAATCAGTCAGTTTAAGAATTAGCTCTTTTTCCCCCTACAAAGGTTTAACAAATGAGAAACTTTTCACAATTTAAAATTCAGCGTAGCCACAAAGGACAGAATCAAATTCAAGTTTGTAAATAAATGACACGAAAATCACACGGCAGTTAATTCTGTCCATCTGATATTAAATGAAAATAGACACTGGTCGGAGTACTTATAGTTAATGTGTGGCAGTTAACTATAGATACACAGGTAAACGAGGAAAAAGAGAAGAAACAGATACAGGGAAAGACTGGGGAGAAAAGAAAGGTGAAAGCGTGACCTTTTGACCATCCAGAGGACTCCCTACAGAAGCATGAGGAGACCCAGGGTCCTGTAATGGTAGAAAAAAAAGAAGTGAAGCCCAGTACAGAACAGCAAGAATCTCACAAGATTTGCAGCTTTAAGTGAAGCTGTGTGGCAGCGATATTTAACACAGAGAACCTTTCAGATTTTGAAGGCTGATCCATTTCTTAAGAGACACGAGAAAGAGTTTACTTGATCCTTTAAACTTGTGTTACAAAGCTTTCTTTTATCTGAACTACATCTGGAGACTCCAAACAGAAGCAGTGGAGATTATAAAACAGTTTATTTACATCAAATCCATGAAGTGACTTATTTTTTGGTGTTAACAGGGGAACAAAATGTTAGCATTTTAGGTTCTCTGCTGATTAGTGCTTTACAACTACATCCGTGGAGGAAAACAGTCTTTCCCGTACATAGGTATTTTACCTGGATGAGATATTAAGAACATAATTGGAAATAGTCACTAGTGATTTCAGACAATTTCAGTGAACATATGTTCCTCCACACAAACCTATTCTGCATTACAGCCCAGGACAGGAAAAACAGAAAGATACTTGAAAGGAGAGAAACGAATCGATAAGAAGATAAAATGAGCAGGTGTCACCAACCGAAATAAATCCCATCACTCACTCAGCACAGTATGTGCTCAGTAAACGCTGGCTGGGAGGCTGACCTGATGACAATGCTCCTTCCTCTGACCCGCCCTGCTCTCCACAGAGCTGACCCCAAGACTGTCCGTAAGGAGGGCAGGGAGAGGGGACAGGGTAATCTGCTACCCTGGGGAGCCAGGAGGAACGGGGTACCTGGCTGGCCGCCTCCTCTTCAGGCTCCTGGACGTTGAAGACGGTCGCGCTGTCGGCACCCAGCAGCCGCCGTGCCATCCTTTCCTCGTACGTCAGCCTCTAGACGAAGCAAGTCACAGAAATCAGAAAAACCACAATGCTGCTACACCTCAGGAAAAAGAGCTGTCATAGCAAACACGCTGGCCGTTCTCTGCAACTGCTCCCTCTCCGCCTTGACGCCCGTACGCACAGGAGTCCTCTCCTCCCCTTGTTCAGCTGCTCTCACCGGCCCTTCTGGTCCTGACCCTGGGTTGGGAGGTGGGGTGACCCATCCTCAGAGCCACCAACTGACAGAGCACAGACTGAGCAACAGGGGAGAAGTCACCTAAAAGTACGAGTCATATATTTACCCCTGACGATAAACATAGAGAAAAAAGATACTGAAACAGCAAAATGTTCTTTTTACAGGAAATGTTATTTTCATAGCCATCCACAGGCTTCAGAACTGCCTGATGAGGGAGTTTCAGGCCAGCGGGCAGTGACGGTCCCCTCTGCTTTGACAGCACTTCCCAGGGGCTGGGTATCCGAGGTGAACACAAGCACATGCAATAACCCACAAAGGATGACTACACACGTGGACTTGGCAGAGGGGCCGTGAAAGATGCCTGCTGAGCTGATACCCACGGCTCACAAGCCTACTTGGGGAGACCGTCTGCAAAGAGGGCGGTGAGGCTTCTGCACCGACCGGCCGGCGCTTTGGGCCAAACACGAGAGAAATGTCCACGTTCGTGTTCTGTCTGCTGGGCGGATGGCCGCTCTTGAGCGCTGGCTCTAATATGACCATCGGCCCATCGGGGGCATTTTAAAAACAAGCGTTTGATTCAAGATAGAGAGTAACTAGTACAGCAGAATCCAAAAAAAACCCCAAAAACAAACACAAAAAAACCCCCCAAATCCTGCACAAGTTATTTCAGATAAACTTCCAAACTCGTGAATCTAGACACAGATTCTACTGGAAACGATCTCATCAGGAAAATATGTTGGGTAAACTGCTGACTTCCAGCAATTGCTGGTTCCAGTCCCAGCGGAGACCGGGAAGAGAAATAAGACAAGTGCCAGACGACAAAAGACCTGAAGTTCCACTTATTTCATTTCGTAAAGAAGGGGCCGAGGATGAGAAGAGGCAGGGGCAGTGTCTGCTGCACGGAATGTCTCGTACAGTAAGGTGCTGTTTAATTTTCTCACGTGTGTTAAAAAATCATGAATTCAGTTTTCAGAGAGAGTTTTAAATACCTGCTCTCTTAAAAGCCTTCCTAACGTCTGCAGGGACGACTACAGCAGCATCCCAGCGAGGACTGGAGCGATGCCACCCCGTCCCTTTGGAGCAGAAGCATCGTGTGACACCCAGGCCTCCACCAGATGTACCTGCTCCCACCAGGAAGCAAAGTCACTTCATAGTTTTGTTTCTGAACTACTACGCCGTTTGGACAGACGAGCTCTAAGAAGCCGGAAATAAGTATGGAATGATGTGCAACATCAGGAAAAAGCTATTTCAGGGTCTCATTTTCTAAGAAAGGAAACCTTACTTTTCTTGTCTTTTTTAAACTCTCAAATGTGGAAATCTATGGAAAATACTGGAAATGTCATTCACTGCTAAACAAATACCAAAAATATATATTTATACGTGAGACACATGATATATATATAACGAAAATAAATACACGTAGTATAACGTTAGGGCTTATAGAAGTCTTACTTTTTAACCAAGAGTTAGTCCATAAGGAATATTTAAACAACCAACCAAAAAAAAAAGAAAAAGAAAAAAAAAAACCTGGAGAGATGCCTTTACCTGGATTGAAAAAGTTCCCTTAAGTATTTGTTTTAATCTATCAAAGGCTCTGGTTGACAGAGCCAGGGCAAACTTCCAGAATACGTACACTTACACGTGCAACCACTTATTTCAGGGAGAATATATTTTCCCTTGGTGAAAATCTTCTCTTCGACATCACTCACCAACACAGGAACTCATTAGCATTTTAATCTTCCTGAGCTCAGGTCAGGATCCTGATAATTAAGACCAGCATCCAACACCCTCCTCTAGTCACCATCTTCCCGTCAGATGCGGCCTGTGCTCACATTCTTATCCATCAACGCTTGATAATTACAATTCCTAGAAAACTTAATTAGTACAGAGACTCTCTCTCCTGAAAAAGGTGTGTGAGGGAGATTTTATACAAAGAGGCCCTTTTCTGCTTCTACTTAAGAGCTGGGCAAACTTCCCCATAATAAAGCACAAAAGGCTCCTTTCCCCTACCTGAGATCTCCTTTGCTAGACTTGCTTTTCCTGTCCCCTTGAAGTACTCTGATGTGATAAGAAAAGGGTCAGTAACCCCCAAAACCGAACAAAAAAGACTGGCAAGGAAACACTAGGTCCACTGGAGGAAACATCTGTCCACACTGTCACCAGAGCTACTCTGGTCGACTTCACAATTCTGCAGCCTTGAAACAGAATTCCTATTTTCTCCTTGAGCTGAGCTGTCCTGCCCTGACAGACTAGAACGAGGATGGGAAGCAAGGCTCCTCTTTCAGGTGACGGAATCCGTGTCTCCTAACACTCTAGACTCCAGCCATGGTCTCCTAAGGAAAGATGCTTTTTGTGCAGAAGCACTGCAGGGCCCGGAATCCAAATTCTGCTTCTGGAACTTTAATTCCGATTCACTGCTTCCAGCAGAGACAGGTCACTGGGGGGCATGGATCTCCCCACGCCTACCCCTCCAGCGGGATTTGTTCCTTTTTCTCTGTAAGGTCGCAGGTCCTCACTGCCCTACCCCGGCCTCACCCTCAGTCCTTCCTCCCTCCCTTCCCTCCAACCTGCTGTGATGCCCCAGGAATGGTCCATGACAGGAGGCAGCAGAAAGCAGCCTTCTCCCCTCCCCACTTCCCGGACCCAAGCCTCACCACGCAGAGGAACGTGGGGGTTCGGGGTACCGGGCCAGCAGTGAGGACACGACTCGGGACCCTAGGCCTGGGGGAGAGGGAAGGGCTCGGGGGCAGCTCCAGACCCCGCCCACCCCAGCACACCCCGCCCTGTACCGGCTGCCCGTTGTTCAGCAGGTCCTCCTTGAAGCGCAACTTCCGCTCCAGGTCCTGGATGACGGCATCCTTCGAGCCCTGGATCTCCTCGTCCGAGGCAATGCGGGCAGTTCTGCTGGCCTTCTTGGGAAATCCCCTGTGGGCAAGCACACAGCGCGGTCAGGGTCACGGTCAGGGTCAGGGTCAAGGCCGGGGCCAGGCACGCACCACCACCCCCCCGACCCCCGGCCCAGCACCACCCACCCTGAGGGCCACGCCTGTCCCGCTGGGTGTGGGACCAGTGACGCTGACGGGAACCGGTCCCCAGAGAAAGTCCGCACACCCAGGGCGCACCCGCCGGGGTGAGATGAGGGCCAAGGCCGGGGAATTGGCAACAAATACGTGGCACTGTTTATACCCAGACCTGGGTTTCCACCGTGTTAGGTCTGTGACTTTGCGCAAGCTTCCCAGCACGTGTCATAAACAGGTGTAACAACACCCACCACCACATGAGACCATCAGAGGGTTTCAGGAAGAACAGACTTCTGCATCCTTCCCTCAACTCAGCCCCCTGGTCCTCTGCCGCCAGTTCATTCTGCATCAGTGCCCCGCCCGCCCTGAGCAAACGTGAAGCCTGCCCTCTCCGCCCTCCTCTTCTGTCCTGGTCTGGCTGGGCTGCAGGGTGCAGGCCTGACTGGTGGACTGAAGCCATGTGCTGCCTAGTTTACTTCTTCCTCCCTCACAGGGCTGTGGGTAAAGATGAGTGAGAAACGAACACCGTCCAACAGTGGAAAAGAAGGATGCGTATCACCAAAGGTGAATTTCAAAGATATAATGTCAAGGTTGAAAAAGAGCAAGTTAGAGAAGAATGCACACAATACACTTTCAGGTGGGAGGTGTGAGGATGCAGGCGGGCAGGGTCACGGGTGGGAGGTGTGAGGATGCAGGCGGGCAGGGTCACAGGGGGGAGGTGTGAGGATGCAGGTGGGCAGGGTCACAGGTAGGACGTGTGAGGATGCAGGTGGGCGGGGTCACAGGTAGGACGTGTGAGGATGCAGGTGGGCGGGGTCACAGGTGGGAGGTGTGAGGATGCAGGTGGGCAGGGTCATAGGTAGGACGTGTGAGGATGCAGGCGGGCAGGGTCACGGGTGGGAGGTGTGAGGATGCAGGTGGGCAGGGTCACAGGTGGGAGGTGTGAGGATGCAGGTGGGCAGGGTCATAGGTAGGACGTGTGAGGATGCAGGC